>NW_027488656.1:355748-711497 GCF_050948215.1 Halictus rubicundus
CTATCCTATCCTATCATCTATCCTATCCTATCCTCTATCCTATCCTATCCTCTATCCTATCCTATCCTCTATCCTATCCTATCCTCTATCCTATCCTATCCTCTATCCTATCCTATCCTCTATCCTATCCTATCCTCTATCCTGTCCTATCCTCTATCCTATCCTATCCTCTATCCTATCCTATCCTCTATCCTATCCTATCCTCTATCCTATCCTATCCTCTATCCTATCCTATCCTCTATCCTATCCTATCCTCTATCCTATCCTATCCTCTATCCTATCCTATCCTCTATCCTATCCTCTATCCTATCCTATCCTCTATCCTATCCTATCCTCTATCCTATCCTATCCTCTATCCTACCCTATCCTCTGTCCTATCCTATCCTCTGTCCTATCCTATCCTCTATCCTATCCTATCCTCTATCCTATCCTATCCTCTATCCTATCCTATCCTCTATCCTATCCTATCCTCTATCCTATCCTATCCTCTATCCTATCCTATCCTCTATCCTATCCTATCATCTATCCTATCCTATCCTCTATCCTATCCTATCCTCTATCCTATCCTATCCTCTATCCTATCCTATCCTCTATCCTATCCTATCCTCTATCCTATCCTATCCTCTATCCTATCCTATCCTCTATCCTGTCCTATCCTCTATCCTATCCTATCCTCTATCCTATCCTATCCTCTATCCTATCCTATCCTCTATCCTATCCTATCCTCTATCCTATCCTATCCTCTATCGTCTCCAGTCCTCTATCCTATCCAATGACCTATCCTATCCTCTATCGTCTCCTATCCTCTATCCTATCGAATCCCCTACCCTATTCTCTATCCTATCCTATCCTATCCTCTATCGTATCCTATCCAATCCTATATCCTATCCTATCCTCTATCCTATCCTATCCTCTATCCTATCCTATCCTCTAACCTATCCTATCCTCTATCCTATCCTATCCTCTATCCTATCCTATCCTATCCTCTATCCTATCCTATCCTCTATCGTCTCCAGTCCTCTATCCTATCCAATGACCTATCCTATCCTCTATCGTCTCCTATCCCCTATCCTATCGAATCTCCTACCCTATTCTCTATCCTATCCTATCCTATCCTCTATCGTATCCTATCCAATCCTATATCCTATCCTATCCTCTATCATATCCTATCCTCTATCCTATCCTATCCTCTATCCTATCCTATCCTCTATCCTATCCTATCCTCCATCCTATCCTATCCTCTACCCCTCCTATCCTCTATCCTATCCTATCCTCTATCCTATCCTACCCTCTATCCTATCCTATCCTCTATCCTATCCTATCCTCTATCCTATCCTACCCTCTATCCTATCCTATCCTCTATCCTATCCTATCCTATATCCTATCCTATACTCTATCCTATCCTATCCTCAATCCTATCCTATCATCTATCCTATCATATCCTCTATCCTATCCTATCCTCTATCCTATCCTATACTCCATCCTATCCTACCCTCTATCATATCCTATCCTGTATGCTATAATATCCTCTATCCTATACAATTCTCTACCCGATCCAATCCTCTATCCTATCCTCTATCCTATCCTCTATGCTATCCTATCCTCTATGCTATCCTATCCTCTATCGTATCCTATCCTCTGCCCTATCCAATCCTCTATCCTATCCTCTATCGTATCCTATCCTCTGCCCTATCCAATCCTCTATCCTATCCTCTATTTTCTATCCTATCCTCTATACCATCCTATCCTCTATCCTATCCTATCCTCTATCCTATCCTATCCTCTATCCTATTCTACACTCTATCCTATCCTATCCTTTATCCTATCCTATCCCATCCTCTATCGACTCCTGTTCTCTATCATACCCAATCCACTATCCTATAATCTATCCTATTCTATCCTCTATACTATCCTATCCTCTACCCTATGTTATGCTCAACCCTATCCTATCCTCAATCCTATCCTATACTCCATCCTATCCTATCCTCTACCCCTCCTATCCTCTATCCTATCCTATCCTCTATCCTATCCTATCCTCTATCCTATCCTACCCTCTATCATATCCTATCCTGTATGCTATAATATCCTCTATCCTATACAATTCTCTACCCGATCCAATCCTCTATCCTATCCTCTATCCTATCCTCTATGCTATCCTATCCTCTATCCTATCCTATCCTCTATCCTATCCTATCCTCTATCGTCTCCAGTCCTCTATCCTATCCAATGACCTATCCTATCCTCTATCGTCTCCTATCCTCTATCCTATCGAATCCCCTACCCTATTCTCTATCCTATCCTATCCTATCCTCTATCGTATCCTATCCAATCCTATATCCTATCCTATCCTCAATCCTATCCTATCCTCTATCCTATCCTATCCTCTAACCTATCCTATCCTCTATCCTATCCTATCCTCTATCCTATCCTATCCTCTATCCTATCCTATCCTCTATCGTCTCCAGTCCTCTATCCTATCCAATGACCTATCCTATCCTCTATCGTCTCCTATCCCCTATCCTATCGAATCTCCTACCCTATTCTCTATCGTATCCTATCCTATCCTCTATCGTATCCTATCCAATCCTATATCCTATCCTATCCTCTATCATATCCTATCCTCTATCCTATCCTATCCTCTATCCTATCCTATCCTCTATCCTATCCTATCCTCTATCCTATCCTATCCTCCATCCTATCCTATCCTCTACCCCTCCTATCCTCTATCCTATCCTATCCTCTATCCTATCCTATCCTCTATCCTATCCTATCCTCTATCCTATCCTATCCTCTATCCTATCCTACACTCTATCCTATCCTATCCTCTATCCTATCCTATCCTATATCCTATCCTATACTCTATCCTATCCTATCCTCAATCCTATCCTATCATCTATCCTATCATATCCTCTATCCTATCCTATCCTCTATCCTATCCAATGCACTATCCTATTCTCTATCCGATCCTACCCTCTATCCTATCCAATCCTCTATCATATCCGATCCTCTATCCTATCCTATCCTATAAATATCGTATCCTCTATCATATCCTATCCTCTATCCTATAATATCATATACATTGTCATATTCCCTATCCTATCCTATTCTCTATCCTATCCTATCCTCTATCCTATCCTATCCTCTATCCTATTCTACACTCTATCCTATCCTATCCTCTATCCTATCCTATCCTCTATCCTATCCTATCCTCTATCGTCTCCAGTCCTCTATCCTATCCAATGACCTATCCTATCCTCTATCGTCTCCTATCCTCTATCCTATCGAATCCCCTACCCTATTCTCTATCCTATCCTATCCTATCCTCTATCGTATCCTATCCAATCCTATATCCTATCCTATCCTCTATCCTATCCTATCCTCTATCCTATCCTATCCTCTAACCTATCCTATCCTCTATCCTATCCTATCCTCTATCCTATCCTATCCTCTATCCTATCCTATCCTCTATCGTCTCCAGTCCTCTATCCTATCCAATGACCTATCCTATCCTCTATCGTCTCCTATCCCCTATCCTATCGAATCTCCTACCCTATTCTCTATCCTATCCTATCCTATCCTCTATCGTATCCTATCCAATCCTATATCCTATCCTATCCTCTATCATATCCTATCCTCTATCCTATCCTATCCTCTATCCTATCCTATCCTCTATCCTATCCTATCCTCTATCCTATCCTATCCTCCATCCTATCCTATCCTCTATCCTATCCTACCCTCTATCCTATCCTATCCTCTATCCTATCCTATCCTATATCCTATCCTATACTCTATCCTATCCTATCCTCAATCCTATCCTCAATCCTATCCTATCATCTATCCTATCATATCCTCTATCCTATCCTATCCTCTATCCTATCCAATGCACTATCCTATTCTCTATCCGATCCTACCCTCTATCCTATCCAATCCTCTATCATATCCGATCCTCTATCCTATCCTATCCTATAAATATCGTATCCTCTATCATATCCTATCCTCTATCCTATAATATCATATACATTGTCATATTCCCTATCCTATCCTATTCTCTATCCTATCCTATCCTCTATCCTATCCTATCCTCTATCCTATCCTATCCTCTATCCTATTCTACACTCTATCCTATCCTATCCTTTATCCTATCCTATCCCATCCTCTATCGACTCCTGTTCTCTATCATACCCAATCCACTATCCTATAATCTATCCTATTCTATCCTCTATACTATCCTATCCTCTACCCTATGTTATGCTCAACCCTATCCTATCCTCAATCCTATCCTATACTCCATCCTATCCTATCCTCTACCCCTCCTATCCTCTATCCTATCCTACCCCTCAATCCTATCCTATCCTCTATCCTATCCTATCCTCTATCCTATCCTATCATCTATCCTATCCTATCCTCTATCCTATCCTATCCTCTATCCTATCCTATCCTCTATCCTATCCTATCCTCTATCCTATCCTATCCTCTATCCTATCCTATCCTCTATCCTATCCTATCCTCTATCCTATCCTATCCTCTATCGTCTCCAGTCCTCTATCCTATCCAATGACCTATCCTATCCTCTATCGTCTCCTATCCTCTATCCTATCGAATCCCCTACCCTATTCTCTATCCTATCCTATCCTATCCTCTATCGTATCCTATCCAATCCTATATCCTATCCTATCCTCTATCCTATCCTATCCTCTATCCTATCCTATCCTCTATCGTCTCCAGTCCTCTATCCTATCCAATGACCTATCCTATCCTCTATCGTCTCCTATCCCCTATCCTATCGAATCTCCTACCCTATTCTCTATCCTATCCTATCCTATCCTCTATCGTATCCTATCCAATCCTATATCCTATCCTATCCTCTATCATATCCTATCCTCTATCCTATCCTATCCTCTATCCTATCCTATCCTCTATCCTATCCTATCCTCTATCCTATCCTATCCTCCATCCTATCCTATCCTCTACCCCTCCTATCCTCTATCCTATCC
Source organism: Halictus rubicundus (assembly GCF_050948215.1). Classification (NCBI taxonomy): domain Eukaryota; kingdom Metazoa; phylum Arthropoda; class Insecta; order Hymenoptera; family Halictidae; genus Halictus; species Halictus rubicundus. The sequence continues at coordinate 360,743 of NW_027488656.1, forward strand.
TATCCTCTATCCTATCCTATCCTCTATCCTATCCTATCCTCTATCCTATCCTATCCTCTATCCTATCCTACCCTCTATCCTATCGTATCCTCTATCCTATCCTATCCTATATCCTATCCTATACTCTATCCTATCCTATCCTCAATCCTATCCTATCATCTATCCTATCATATCCTCTATCCTATCCTATCCTCTATCCTATCCAATGCACTATCCTATTCTCTATCCGATCCTACCCTCTATCCTATCCAATCCTCTATCATATCCGATCCTCTATCCTATCCTATCCTATAAATATCGTATCCTCTATCATATCCTATCCTCTATCCTATAATATCATATACATTATCATATTCCCTATCCTATCCTATTCTCTATACTATCCTATCCTCAACCCTATCCTATCCTCAATTCTATCCTATACTCCATCCTATCCTATCGGCTATCCTATCCTATCCTCTATCCTATCCTATCCTCTATCCTATCCTATCCTCTATCCTATCCTATCCTCTATCGTCTCCAGTCCTCTATCCTATCCAATGACCTATCCTAGCCTCTATCGTCTCCTATCCTCTATCCTATCCAATCCCCTATCCTATTCTCTATCCTATCCTATTCTATCCTCTATCATATCCTATTCTCTATCCTATCCTATCCTATCCTCTATCCTATCCTCAATCCTATCCTATCCTCTATCCTATCCTATCCTCTATCCGATCCTATCCTCTATCCTATCCTATCCTCTATCCTATCCTCTATCCTATCCTATCCTCTATCCTATCCTATCCTCTATCGTCTCCTATCCTCTATCCTATCGAATCCCCTACCCTATTCTCTATCCTATCCTATCCTATCCTCTATCGTATCCTATCCAATCCTATATCCTATCCTATCCGCTATCCTATCCTACCCTCTATCCTATAATACACCTATCGTGTCCAATCCTCTATCCTATCCTCTATCCTATCCTCTATCCTCTATCCTATCCTCTATCCCATCCTATCCTCTATCCTATGTTATGTTCAACCCTATCCAATCCTCAATCCTATCCTATACTCCATCCTATCCTACCCTCTATCATATCCTATCCTGTATGCTATAATATCCTCTATCCTATACAATTCTCTACCCGATCCAATCCTCTATCCTATCCTCTATCCTATCCTCTATGCTATCCTATCCTCTATGCTATCCTATCCTCTATCGTATCCTATCCTCTGCCCTATCCAATCCTCTATCCTATCCTCTATCGTATCCTATCCTCTGCCGTATCCAATCCTCTATCCTATCCTCTATTTTCTATCCTATCCTCTATACCATCCTATCCTCTATCCTATCCTATCCTCTATCCTATCCTATCCTTTATCCTATTCTACACTCTATCCTATCCTATCCTTTATCCTATCCTATCCCATCCTCTATCGACTCCTGTTCTCTATCATACCCAATCCACTATCCTATAATCTATCCTATTCTATCCTCTATCCTATCCTATCCTCTATCCTATCCTATCCTATATCCTATCCTATCCTCTATCATATCCTATCCTCTATCCTATCCTATCCTCTATCCTATCCTATCCTCTATCCTATCCTATCCTCTATCCTATCCTATCCTCCATCCTATCCTATCCTCTACCCCTCCTATCCTCTATCCTATCCTATCCTCTATCCTATCCTATCCTCTATCCTATCCTATCCTCTATCCTATCCTATCCTCTATCCTATCCTACACTCTATCCTATCCTATCCTCTATCCTATCCTATCCTATATCCTATCCTATACTCTATCCTATCCTATCCTCAATCCTATCCTATCATCTATCCTATCATATCCTCTATCCTATCCTATCCTCTATCCTATCCAATGCACTATCCTATTCTCTATCCGATCCTACCCTCTATCCTATCCAATCCTCTATCATATCCGATCCTCTATCCTATCCTATCCTATAAATATCGTATCCTCTATCATATCCTATCCTCTATCCTATAATATCATATACATTGTCATATTCCCTATCCTATCCTATTCTCTATCCTATCCTATCCTCTATCCTATCCTATCCTCTATCCTATTCTACACTCTATCCTATCCTATCCTCTATCCTATCCTATCCTCTATCCTATCCTATCCTCTATCGTCTCCAGTCCTCTATCCTATCCAATGACCTATCCTATCCTCTATCGTCTCCTATCCTCTATCCTATCGAATCCCCTACCCTATTCTCTATCCTATCCTATCCTATCCTCTATCGTATCCTATCCAATCCTATATCCTATCCTATCCTCTATCCTATCCTATCATCTATCCTATCCTATCCTCTAACCTATCCTATCCTCTATCCTATCCTATCCTCTATCCTATCCTATCCTCTATCCTATCCTATCCTCTATCGTCTCCAGTCCTCTATCCTATCCAATGACCTATCCTATCCTCTATCGTCTCCTATCCCCTATCCTATCGAATCTCCTACCCTATTCTCTATCCTATCCTATCCTATCCTCTATCGTATCCTATCCAATCCTATATCCTATCCTATCCTCTATCATATCCTATCCTCTATCCTATCCTATCCTCTATCCTATCCTATCCTCTATCCTATCCTATCCTCTATCCTATCCTATCCTCCATCCTATCCTATCCTCTATCCTATCCTACCCTCTATCCTATCCTATCCTCTATCCTATCCTATCCTATATCCTATCCTATACTCTATCCTATCCTATCCTCAATCCTATCCTCAATCCTATCCTATCATCTATCCTATCATATCCTCTATCCTATCCTATCCTCTATCCTATCCAATGCACTATCCTATTCTCTATCCGATCCTACCCTCTATCCTATCCAATCCTCTATCATATCCGATCCTCTATCCTATCCTATCCTATAAATATCGTATCCTCTATCATATCCTATCCTCTATCCTATAATATCATATACATTGTCATATTCCCTATCCTATCCTATTCTCTATCCTATCCTATCCTCTATCCTATCCTATCCTCTATCCTATCCTATCCTCTATCCTATTCTACACTCTATCCTATCCTATCCTTTATCCTATCCTATCCCATCCTCTATCGACTCCTGTTCTCTATCATACCCAATCCACTATCCTATAATCTATCCTATTCTATCCTCTATACTATCCTATCCTCTACCCTATGTTATGCTCAACCCTATCCTATCCTCAATCCTATCCTATACTCCATCCTATCCTATCCTCTACCCCTCCTATCCTCTATCCTATCCTACCCCTCAATCCTATCCTATCCTCTATCCTATCCTATCCTCTATCCTATCCTATCATCTATCCTATCCTATCCTCTATCCTATCCTATCCTCTATCCTATCCTATCCTCTATCCTATCCTATCCTCTATCCTATCCTATCCTCTATCCTATCCTATCCTCTATCCTATCCTATCCTCTATCCTATCCTATCCTCTATCGTCTCCAGTCCTCTATCCTATCCAATGACCTATCCTATCCTCTATCGTCTCCTATCCTCTATCCTATCGAATCCCCTACCCTATTCTCTATCCTATCCTATCCTATCCTCTATCGTATCCTATCCAATCCTATATCCTATCCTATCCTCTATCCTATCCTATCCTCTATCCTATCCTATCCTCTATCGTCTCCAGTCCTCTATCCTATCCAATGACCTATCCTATCCTCTATCGTCTCCTATCCCCTATCCTATCGAATCTCCTACCCTATTCTCTATCCTATCCTATCCTATCCTCTATCGTATCCTATCCAATCCTATATCCTATCCTATCCTCTATCATATCCTATCCTCTATCCTATCCTATCCTCTATCCTATCCTATCCTCTATCCTATCCTATCCTCTATCCTATCCTATCCTCCATCCTATCCTATCCTCTACCCCTCCTATCCTCTATCCTATCCTATCCTCTATCCTATCCTATCCTCTATCCTATCCTATCCTCTATCCTATCCTATCCTCTATCCTATCCTACCCTCTATCCTATCGTATCCTCTATCCTATCCTATCCTATATCCTATCCTATACTCTATCCTATCCTATCCTCAATCCTATCCTATCATCTATCCTATCATATCCTCTATCCTATCCTATCCTCTATCCTATCCAATGCACTATCCTATTCTCTATCCGATCCTACCCTCTATCCTATCCAATCCTCTATCATATCCGATCCTCTATCCTATCCTATCCTATAAATATCGTATCCTCTATCATATCCTATCCTCTATCCTATAATATCATATACATTATCATATTCCCTATCCTATCCTATTCTCTATACTATCCTATCCTCAACCCTATCCTATCCTCAATTCTATCCTATACTCCATCCTATCCTATCGGCTATCCTATCCTATCCTCTATCCTATCCTATCCTCTATCCTATCCTATCCTCTATCCTATCCTATCCTCTATCGTCTCCAGTCCTCTATCCTATCCAATGACCTATCCTAGCCTCTATCGTCTCCTATCCTCTATCCTATCCAATCCCCTATCCTATTCTCTATCCTATCCTATTCTATCCTCTATCATATCCTATTCTCTATCCTATCCTATCCTATCCTCTATCCTATCCTCAATCCTATCCTATCCTCTATCCTATCCTATCCTCTATCCGATCCTATCCTCTATCCTATCCTATCCTCTATCCTATCCTCTATCCTATCCTATCCTCTATCCTATCCTATCCTCTATCGTCTCCTATCCTCTATCCTATCGAATCCCCTACCCTATTCTCTATCCTATCCTATCCTATCCTCTATCGTATCCTATCCAATCCTATATCCTATCCTATCCGCTATCCTATCCTACCCTCTATCCTATAATACACCTATCGTGTCCAATCCTCTATCCTATCCTCTATCCTATCCTCTATCCCATCCTATCCTCTATCCTATGTTATGTTCAACCCTATCCAATCCTCAATCCTATCCTATACTCCATCCTATCCTACCCTCTATCATATCCTATCCTGTATGCTATAATATCCTCTATCCTATACAATTCTCTACCCGATCCAATCCTCTATCCTATCCTCTATCCTATCCTCTATGCTATCCTATCCTCTATGCTATCCTATCCTCTATCGTATCCTATCCTCTGCCCTATCCAATCCTCTATCCTATCCTCTATCGTATCCTATCCTCTGCCGTATCCAATCCTCTATCCTATCCTCTATTTTCTATCCTATCCTCTATACCATCCTATCCTCTATCCTATCCTATCCTCTATCCTATCCTATCCTTTATCCTATTCTACACTCTATCCTATCCTATCCTTTATCCTATCCTATCCCATCCTCTATCGACTCCTGTTCTCTATCATACCCAATCCACTATCCTATAATCTATCCTATTCTATCCTCTATCCTATCCTATCCTCTATCCTATCCTATCCTCTATCCTGTCCTATCCTCTATCCTATCCTATCCTCTATCCTATCCTATCCTTTATCCTATCCTATCCTCTATCCTATCCTATCCTCTATCCTATCCTATCCTCTATCCTATCCTATCCTCTATCCTATCCTATCCTCTATCCTATCCTATCCTCTATCCTATCCTATCCTCTATCCTATCCTATCCTCTATCCTATCCTATCCTCTATCCTATCCTATCCTCTATCCTATCCTATCCACTATCCTATCCTATCCTCTATCCTATCCTATCCTCATCCTATCCTCAATCCTATCCTACCCTCTATCCTATCCTATCCTCTATCCGATCCTATCCTCTATGCTATCCTATCCGCTATCCTATCCTCTATCCTATCCTCTATCCTATCCTACCCTCTATCCTATCCTATCCTCTATCCCATCCTATCCTCTATCCTATCCTACCCTCTATCCTATCCAATCCTCTATCATATCCGATCCTCTATCCTATCCTATCCTATAAATATCGTATCCTCTATCATATCCTATCCTCTATCCTATAATATCATATACATTGTCATATTCCCTATCCTATCCTATTCTCTATACTATCCTATCCTCTATCCTATCCTATCCTCAACCCTATCCTATCCTGAATTCTATCCTATACTCCATCCTATCCTATCGGCTATCCTATCCTATCCTCTATCCTATCCTATCCTCTATCCTATCCTATCCTCTATCGTCTCCAGTCCTCTAACCTATCCAATGACCTATCCTATCCTCTATCGTCTCATATCCTCTATCCTATCCAATCCCCTATCCTATTCTCTATCCTATCCTATTCTATCCTCTATCATATCCTATCCTCTATCCTATCCAATCCTATATCCTATCCTATTCGCTATCCTATCCTATCCTCTATCACATCCTATCCTCTATCCTATAATATCATATACATTATCATATTCCCTATCCTATCCTATTCTCTTTACTATCCTATCCTCTATCCTATCCTATCCTCAACCCTATTCTATCCTCAATTCTATCCTATACTCCATCCTATCCTATCGGCTATCCTATCCTATCCTCTATCCTATCCTATCCTCTATCCTATCCTATCCTCTATCGTCTCCAGTCCTCTATCCTATCCAATGACCTATCCTATCCTCTATCGTCTCCTATCCTCTATCCTATCCAATCCCCTATCCTATTCTCTATCCTATCCTATTCTATCCTCTATCATATCCTATTCTCTATCCTATCCTATCCTATCCTCTATCCTATCCTCAATCCTATCCTATCCTCCATCCAATCCTATCCTCTATCCGATCCTATCCTCTATCCTATCCTATCCTCTATCCTATCCTCTATCCTATCCTGTATCCTATCCTCTATCCTATCCTCTATCCTATCCTACCCTCTATCCTATCCTACCCTCTATCCTATCCTATCCTCTATCCTATCCTATACTCTATCCTATTATATCCTCAATCCTATCCTATCATCTATCCTATCATATCCTCTATCCTATCCTATCCTGTATCCTATCCAATGCACTATCCTATTCTCTATCCGATCCTATCCTCTATCCTATCCAATCCTCTATCATATCCGATCCTCTATCCTATCCTATCCTATAAATATCGTATCCTCTATCATATCCTATCCTCTATTCTATAATATCATATACATTATCATATTCCCTATCCTATCCTATTGTCTACACTATCCTATACTCCATCCTATCCTATCGGCTATTCTATCCTATCCTCTATCCTATCCTATCCTCTATCCTATCCTATCCTCTATCGTCTCCAGTCCTCTATCCTATCCAATGACCTATCCTATCCTCTATCGTCTCCTATCCTCTATCCTATCCAATCCCCTATCCTATTCTCTATCCTATCCTATTCTCTCCTCTATCATATCCTATCCTCTATCCTATCCAATCCTATATCCTATCCTATTCGCTATCCTATCCTACCCTCTATCCTATAATACCCCGTATCGTATCCAATCCTCTATCCTATCCTCTATTTTCTATCCTATCCTCTATACCATCATATCCTCTATCCTATCCTATCCTCTATCCTATCCTATCCTCTATCCTATTCTACACTCTATCCTATCCTATCCTTTATCCTATCCTATCCCATCCTCTATCGACTCCTGTTCTCTATCATACCCAATACACTATCCTATAATCTATCCTATTCTATCCTCTATACTATCCTATCCTCTACCCTATGTTATGCTCAACCCTATCGTATCCTCAATCCTATCCTATACTCCATCCTATCCTATCCTCTACCCCTCCTATCCTCTATCCTATCCTATCCTCTTATCCGATCCTATCCTCTATGCTATCCTATCCTCTATCCTATCCTCTATCCTATCCTGTATCCTATCCTCTATCCTATCCTCTATCCTATCCTACCCTCTATCCTATCCTATCCTCTATCCTATCCTATCCTCTTTCCTATCCTATTCTCTATCCTATCCTATCCTTTATCCTATCCTACCCTCTCTCCAATCCTATCCTCAATCCTATCCAATCCCCTATCCTCTATCCTATCCTATCCTCTATCCTATCCTATCCTATCCTCTACCGTATCCTATAGTGTATCCGATCCAATCCCCTATCGTATCCTCTATCCTATCCTATTTTCTATCCTATCCTCTATCCTATCGTATCCTCAATCCTATCCAATCCTCTATCCTATCCTCTATCCTATCCTATCCTCTAACTTATCCTATCCTCTATCCTATCTTATCCTCTGTCCTATTCTATACTCTATCCTATCCTTTCCGCCATCCTATCCTATCCTGTCCTCTATCGAATCCTATCCTCTATCCTATCCAATCCCCTATCCTATCCTCTATCCGATCCTATCCTCTATCCTATCCTATCCTCTATAATATCGTTTCCTCTGTCCTATAATGTCCTCTGTCCTATAATATCATCTATCCTATCCTACTCTCTATCCTATCCTATCCTATCCTCTATCGTATCCTATCCTCAATCCTATCCAATCCTATATCCTATTCTCTATCCTATCCTATCCTCTATCGTATCCTATCCTCTATCCTATCCTATCCTGTATCCTATCCTATCCTCTATCCTATCCTATCCTCTATCCTATCCTATCCTCTATCCTATCCTATCCTCTATCCTATACCATCCTCTATCCTATCCTATCCTCTATCCTATCCTATCCTCTATCCTATCCTATCCTCTATCCTATCCTATCCTCTATCGTATCCTATCCTCTATCCTATCCTACTCTCTATCCTATCCAATCCTCTATCGTATCCTCTATCCTATCCTATCCTCTATCCTATCCTATCCTCAATCCTATCCTATACTCTATCCTATCCTATAATCTATCCTATCCATTCCTCTATCCTATCCTCTATCCTAACCTCAGTCATATCCAATCCTCTATCGTATCCTCTATCCTATCCTATCCTCTATCCTAACCTTTGCTCAATCCTATCCTATCCTCTATCCTATCCTATCCTCTATCCCATCCTATCGTCTATCCTATCCAATCCGATATCCCATCCTCTATCCCGTCCCATCCTCAATCCTATCCTAGACTGTATTATATACTATCCTCTATCCTATCCTATCCTATATCCTATCAAATCCCCTATCCTATCCTCTATAATTTCGTATCCTCTATCCCATCCTATCGTCTATCCTATCCAATCCTCTATCCTATCCTCTATCCTGTCCTATCCTCAATCCTATCGTATAGTGTATTATATACTATCCTCTGCCCTATCCTATCCTCTATCCTATCATATGCTGTATCCTATCCAATCCCCTATCCTATCCTCAATCCTATCCTATCCTCTATCCTATCCTATCCAATCGCCTATCCTATCCTCTATCCTATCCTATCCTCTATCCTATCATTTCCTCAATCCTATCCTATCCTCTATCCTATCCTATCCTCTATCCCATCCTATCGTCTATCCTATCCAATCATATATCCTATCCTCTATCCCGTCCCATCCTCAATCCTATCCTAGACTGTATTATATACTATCCTCTATCCTATCCTATCCTATATTCTATCAAATCCCCTATCCTATCCTCTATAATATCGTATCCTCTATCCCATCCTATCGTCTATCCGATCCCATCCTCAATCCTATCCTATCCTCAATCCTATCCTATCCTCTACCCTATCCTATCCTCTATCCTATCCTATACTCTATCCTATCCTATCCTCTATCCTATCCTATCCTCTATCATATCCTATCCTCTACAATATCGTATCCTCTATCTTATCCTATACTCTTTCAAATAATATCATCTACCCTATCCAATCCCCTATCCTATCCTCTATCCTATCCTATCCTCTAAAATATCGTATCCTCTATCATATTCTATCCTCTATCCTATAATATCATCAATGCCTTCCAATCCCTTATCCTATCCTCTATCCTGTCCTATTCTCTATCCTATATATACTATCCTCTATCGTATCCTATCCTCTATCCTATCCTATCCTCTATCCTATCCAATCCTCTATCGTATCCTCTATCCTATCCTATCCTCAATCCTATCCTATAGTGTATTATATCCTATCCTCTATCCTATCCTATCCTCTATCTTATCCAATCCCCTATCGTATCCTCTATCCTATCCTATCCTCTATCCTATCCCATCCTCTATCCTATCCTATACTCTATCCTATCCTATCCTCTATCCTATCCATTCCTCTATCCTATCCTCTATCCTAACCTCAGTCATATCCAATCCTCTATCGTATCCTCTATCCTATCCTATCCTCTATCCTAACCTTTGCTCAATCCTATCCTATCCTCTATCCTATCCTATCCTCTATCCCATCCTATCGTCTATCCTATCCAATCCGATATCCCATCCTCTATCCCGTCCCATCCTCAATCCTATCCTAGACTGTATTATATATTATCCTCTATCCTATCCTATCCTATATCCTATCAAATCCCCTATCCTATCCTCTATAATTTCGTATCCTCTATCCCATCATATCGTCTATCCTATCCAATCCTCTATCCTATCCTCTATCCTGTCCTATCCTCAATCCTATCGTATAGTGTATTATATACCATCCTCTGTCCTATCCTATCCTCTATCCTATCATATGCTGTATCCTATCCAATCCCCTATCCTATCCTCAATCCTATCCTATCCTCTATCCTATCCTATCCTCTATCCTATCCTATCCAATCGCCTATCCTATCCTCTATCCTATCCTATCCTCTATCCTATCATTTCCTCAATCCTATCCTATCCTCTATCCTATCCTATCCTCTATCCCATCCTATCGTCTATCCTATCCAATCATATATCCTATCCTCTATCCCGTCCCATCCTCAATCCTATCCTAGACTGTATTATATACTATCCTCTATCCTATCCTATCCTATATTCTATCAAATCCCCTATCCTATCCTCTATCCCATCCTATCGTCTATCCGATCCCATCCTCAATCCTATCCTATCCTCAATCCTATCCTATCCTCTACCCTATCCTATCCTCTATCCTATCCTATTCTCTATCCTATCCTATCCTCTATCCTATCCTATCCTCTATCATATCCTATCCTCTACAATATCGTATCCTCTATCTTATCCTATACTCTTTCCCATAATATCATCTATCCTATCCAATCCCCTATCCTATCCTCTATCCTATCCTATCCTCTATCATATTCTGTCCTCTATCCTATAATATCATCAATCCCTTCCAATCCCTTATCCTATCCTCTATCCTGTCCTATTCTCTATCCTATCCTATCCTCTATCTTATCCAATCCCCTATCGTATCCTCTATCCTATCCTATCCTCTATCCTATCCTATCCTCTATCCTATACCATCCTCTATCCTATCCTATCCTCTATCCTATCCTATCCTCTATCCTATCCTATCCTCTATCCTATCCTATCCTCTATCGTATCCTATCCTCTATCCTATCCTACTCTCTATCCTATCCAATCCTCTATCGTATCCTCTATCCTATCCTATCCTCTATCCTATCCTATCCTCAATCCTATCCTATAGTGTATTATATCCTATCCTCTATCCTATCCTATCCTCTATCTTATCCAATCCCCTATCGTATCCTCTATCCTATCCTATCCTCTATCCTATCCCATCCTCTATCCTATCCTATACTCTATCCTATCCTATAATCTATCCTATCCATTCCTCTATCCTATCCTCTATCCTAACCTCAGTCATATCCAATCCTCTATCGTATCCTCTATCCTATCCTATCCTCTATCCTAACCTTTGCTCAATCCTATCCTATCCTCTATCCTATCCTATCCTCTATCCCATCCTATCGTCTATCCTATCCAATCCTCTATCCTATCCTCTATCCTGTCCTATCCTCAATCCTATCGTATAGTGTATTATATACTATCCTCTGCCCTATCCTATCCTCTATCCTATCATATGCTGTATCCTATCCAATCCCCTATCCTATCCTCAATCCTATCCTATCCTCTATCCTATCCTATCCAATCGCCTATCCTATCCTCTATCCTATCCTATCCTCTATCCTATCATTTCCTCAATCCTATCCTATCCTCTATCCTATCCTATCCTCTATCCCATCCTATCGTCTATCCTATCCAATCATATATCCTATCCTCTATCCCGTCCCATCCTCAATCCTATCCTAGACTGTATTATATACTATCCTCTATCCTATCCTATCCTATATTCTATCAAATCCCCTATCCTATCCTCTATAATATCGTATCCTCTATCCCATCCTATCGTCTATCCGATCCCATCCTCAATCCTATCCTATCCTCAATCCTATCCTATCCTCTACCCTATCCTATCCTCTATCCTGTCCTATACTCTATCCTATCCTATCCTCTATCCTATCCTATCCTCTATCATATCCTATCCTCTACAATATCGTATCCTCTATCTTATCCTATACTCTTTCAAATAATATCATCTACCCTATCCAATCCCCTATCCTATCCTCTATCCTATCCTATCCTCTAAAATATCGTATCCTCTATCATATTCTATCCTCTATCCTATAATATCATCAATGCCTTCCAATCCCTTATCCTATCCTCTATCCTGTCCTATTCTCTATCCTATATATACTATCCTCTATCGTATCCTATCCTCTATCCTATCCTATCCTCTATCCTATCCAATCCTCTATCGTATCCTCTATCCTATCCTATCCTCAATCCTATCCTATAGTGTATTATATCCTATCCTCTATCCTATCCTATCCTCTATCTTATCCAATCCCCTATCGTATCCTCTATCCTATCCTATCCTCTATCCTATCCCATCCTCTATCCTATCCTATACTCTATCCTATCCTATCCTCTATCCTATCCATTCCTCTATCCTATCCTCTATCCTAACCTCAGTCATATCCAATCCTCTATCGTATCCTCTATCCTATCCTATCCTCTATCCTAACCTTTGCTCAATCCTATCCTATCCTCTATCCTATCCTATCCTCTATCCCATCCTATCGTCTATCCTATCCAATCCGATATCCCATCCTCTATCCCGTCCCATCCTCAATCCTATCCTAGACTGTATTATATATTATCCTCTATCCTATCCTATCCTATATCCTATCAAATCCCCTATCCTATCCTCTATAATTTCGTATCCTCTATCCCATCATATCGTCTATCCTATTAAATCCTCTATCCTATCCTCTATCCTGTCCTATCCTCAATCCTATCGTATAGTGTATTATATACCATCCTCTGTCCTATCCTATCCTCTATCCTATCATATGCTGTATCCTATCCAATCCCCTATCCTATCCTCAATCCTATCCTATCCTCTATCCTATCCTATCCTCTATCCTATCCTATCCAATCGCCTATCCTATCCTCTATCCTATCCTATCCTCTATCCTATCATTTCCTCAATCCTATCCTATCCTCTATCCTATCCTATCCTCTATCCCATCCTATCGTCTATCCTATCCAATCATATATCCTATCCTCTATCCCGTCCCATCCTCAATCCTATCCTAGACTGTATTATATACTATCCTCTATCCTATCCTATCCTATATTCTATCAAATCCCCTATCCTATCCTCTATCCCATCCTATCGTCTATCCGATCCCATCCTCAATCCTATCCTATCCTCAATCCTATCCTATCATCTACCCTATCCTATCCTCTATCCTATCCTATTCTCTATCCTATCCTATCCTCTATCCTATCCTATCCTCTATCATATCCTATCCTCTACAATATCGTATCCTCTATCTTATCCTATACTCTTTCCCATAATATCATCTATCCTATCCAATCCCCTATCCTATCCTCTATCCTATCCTATCCTCTATCATATTCTGTCCTCTATCCTATAATATCATCAATCCCTTCCAATCCCTTATCCTATCCTCTATCCTGTCCTATTCTCTATCCTATCCTATCCTCAATCCTATCCTATCCTCTATCCGATCCTATCCTCTATCCTATCCTATCCTCTATTGTATCATTTCCTCTGTCCTATCCTATCCTCTATCCTATCATATGCTGTATCCTATCCAATCCCCTATCCTATCCTCAATCCTATCCTATCCTCTATCCTATCCTATCCTCTATCCTATCCTATCCAATCGCCTATCCTATCCTCTATCCTATCATTTCCTCAATCCTATACTATCCTCTATCCTATCCTATCCTCTATCCCATCCTATCGTCTATCCTATCCAATCATATATCCTATCCTCTATCCCGTCCCATCCTCATTCCTATCCTAGACTGTATTATATACTATCCTCTATCCTATCCTATCCTATATTCTATCAAATCCCCTATCCTATCCTCTATAATATCGTATCCTCTATCCCATCCTATCGTCTATCCGATCCCATCCTCAATCCTATCCTATCCTCAATCCTATCCTATCCTCTACCCTATCCTATCCTCTATACTATCCTATTCTCTATCCTATCCTATCCTCTATCCTATCCTATCCTCTATCCTATCCTATCCTCTATCGTATCATATCCTCTATCCTATCCAATCCCCTATCCTATCCTCTATCCTATCCAATCCCCTATCCTATCCTCTATCCTATCCAATCCCCAATCCTATCCTCTATCCTATCCAATCCCCTATCCTATCCTCTATCCAATCCTATCCTCTATCCTATCCTATCCTCTATCCTATCCTATCCTCCATCCTATCCTCTATCCTATCCTATCCTCCATCCTATCCTATCCTCTACCCTATAATATCCTCTATAATATCCTATTCTCTATCCTATCCTATCCTCTATCCTATCCTATCCTCTACTCTATAATATCCTCTATAATATCCTATTCTCTATCCTATCCTATCCTCTATCCTATCCTATCCTATCCTTTATCTCATCCTATCCTCTATGCTATCTATCCTCTATCCTATCCTATCCTCTATCCTCTCCTATCCACTATACTATCCTATCCTGTCCTCTATCCTATCATATCGCCTATCATATCGTATCCTCTATCCTATCGTATCCTCTATCCTATCGTATCCTCTATCCTATCCTATCCTCTATCCTATCCTATCCTCTATCCTATCCTATCCTCCATCCTATCCTATCCTCTATCCCATCCTATCCTCTATCCTATCCTATCCTATCCTCTATCCTATACTATCCTCTATCCTATCCTATCCTCTATCCTCTCCTACCATCTATCCTATCCTATCCTCTATCCAATCCTATCCTCAACCCTATCCTATCCTTTATCTCATCCTATCCTCTATCCTATCCTATCCTATCCTATCCTCAATCCTATCCTATCCTCTATCCTATCCTATACTCTATCCTATCCTGTCCTTTATTTTATCCAATCCTCTATCGTATCCTCTATCCTATCCTATCCTCAATCCTATCCTATCCTCTATCCTATCCTATCCTTTATACTATCCAATCCTCTATCGTATCCTCTATCCTATCCCATCCTCTTTACTATCCTATCCTCTTTCCTATCCTATCCTCAATCCTATCCTATCCTCTATCCTATCCAATGCCCTATCCTATTCTCTATTCTATCCTATCCTTTATCCTATCTTATCCTCACTCCTATTCTATCCTCTATCCTATCCTATCCTCTATCCTATCTTATCCTCAATCCTATTCTATCCCCTATCCTATCCCATCCTGTATTCTATCGTATACTCTATCCTATCCCATACTCTATCCTATCCTATCCTCTATTCTATACTATCCTCTATCCTATAATATCCTCTATCCTATCCTATCCTCTATCCTGTCCTATCCTCTATCCTACCCTATCCCCAATCCTATCCTATCCTCTATCCTATCCTATCCTCTATTCTATACTATCCTCTATCCTATAATATCCTCTATCCTATCCTATCCTCTATCCTATAGTATCCTCTATCCTATCCAATCCTCTATCCTATCCTATATCCTATCCTCTATCCTCTATCCTATCCCATCCTCTATTCTATCGTATACTCTATCCTATCCCATCCTCTATCCTATCCTATCCTCTATTCTATACTATCCTCTATCCTATCCTATACTCTATCTGATAATATCATATATCGTATCCTATCCTCTATCCTATCCTCTGTCCGATCTTCTACCCTATCCTATCCTTTATCCTAACCTATCCTCTATCCTATCCTCTATCATATCGTATGCTCTATCCTACCCTATCCTCTATCCTATCTGATCCTCTATCCTATCCTATACTCTATCCTATCCTATCCTCTATCCTATCCTATCCTCTACTCTATAATATCCTCTATAATATCCTATTCTCTATCCTATCCTATCCTCTATCCTATCCTATCCTATCCTTTATCTCATCCTATCCTCTATGCTATCTATCCTCTATCCTATCCTATCCTCTATCCTATCCTATCCACTATACTATCCTATCCTGTCCTCTATCCTATCATATCGCCTATCATATCGTATCCTCTATCCTATCGTATCCTCTATCCTATCCTATCCTCTATCCTGTCCTATCCTCTATCCTACCTGTTGATTGCTCGTGATTATCCCGAAGGATGTTCGAGCCTTTGATGTGGATTTACACGCGATGTGTCGACTAAGGATGGGAGTTTCCTCTTGTAAGAAAGGAGACCAAGTGTAACAGAACTAAAGCAGTGGACTGTATTTACAAGATTGATTTGAGCCGTAACCGAATACAAAAATGAATAGAGTACAGGAGAGCAGCTAGGAAAAGTCGTTTTCTCTAGCGTGCTTGGAAGCCAATTGATTGGGAGGATCGAGCCAAGAACCCACGTAAGGGTAGATCCTCCCTCTACTTCGGGACTTTCCTCCCTTCCCTGGATGCCGATAGATATCCCGGATTGGCCAAGACGAGGACCAATTGGGGGTTGGACGGTTGGAAAGTGGAAGATGGGACCGAGGAACATCCTGATGGCCCCAAGGCCATCCTGATGAACCAAGGGCCATCAACCACTCACCACGGGTGAAGAGTTGCCAGAGCCTGGGAAACACCCAGGGCGTCTGGCAATCGTCAAGTGCGAAACTAGAGAAGGGCAGGATGGGACCCCCGGCAGATTTATGGCATGGGCCTAGAAAGCTATATACAAGTGCTACGCCCTGGGAACGGACAGGAATGGGACATTAGCTAAAACGGTGACAAGGCCACTCCGTACCTAATTTCTAAAAACCCCCAAAGTCACGTTCCAAGAGCGTAAAGCAGTACCCATGCCATAACCAGATGTCCCAGGCTGGCCGCTACATACCGCCCACCTTGAACTCACGGAGTTCAATCGAAATGGGCAACTAATAGGGAGGGAGGATAGAACCGTACAAAAGTGACTACAAAGGTAACAATGAACAGCTAATAACTAACAACAAAACCAAAGCAAGAAAGCATGATAGAATAACCAAGGAACTAAGAGCTAAGAACTAAGAACTAAGAGCTAAGAGCTAAGAACAACGCAAAGCAAAATACTAACAAAGGAAATGACAAGCGGAACATAAAAGATGTCGACTAATACAAAGAACGAAATATATACATTGAGTAACATTTAAACTAAATCAGATATACACGCAAGATACTAAGGAAACGAAAAGCGGGATATAAGATGTCAACTAATACAATGAACGAAGTATATACAGTGATCAACTGAATCAAATATTACAGAAGGGACTCAGAATCATTTTCCGCGATCGGCAAAAAACAAATTTTGGTGACGGGCCTCTTCAAAGTGCCAGACGCCGTCCGAAGGGAAACAACACGTGTCTTCCCGTCCTGGCCTGGATGAAGCTCCAAGATGCGTCCCAACATCCATTTCATTGGAGGCAGGTTGTCCTCCTGGATGAGGACCATGGCTCCAGTCCTAGGCTCGACAGGAGAGTCGACCTTCCATTTATGTCGCTGCTGCAGCCCGTTCAAATACTCCCGGCACCAGCGCTTCCAAAAATGTTGCAGCATTTGTTGTACTAGCTGAAACCGACAAAGCCTGTTCTGGCGAACAGCTGTGAGGTCGACCTGAGGAAGTGCGGTCAACGCATCACCAATAAGGAAGTGCCCGGGAGTCAAGGGATTCAGATCGGAAGGATCAGCGGATAATGGATGTATTGGGCGGGAATTTAGACAAGCTTCAACCTGAGTAAGCAACGTGTACAGTTCATCAAACGTGAGCCGCTGCTCACCCACTATTCGTTTTAGGTGCGTCTTGACCGAGCGGACGCCGCGCTCCCATAAGCCACCGAAGTGAGGAGCACGAGGTGGTATAAGACGCCACTCTATCTGCTCCTTTGCCAATAACGCAGATATTGTGCAATTGTGTGCCTCGGAGCCTATTAATGCACCCAACTCTCTAAGCTCATTCCTAGCCCCAACAAAATTTGTCCCGTTATCGGAGTGAATTACCTTACATTTACCCCGGCGAGCAATAAATCTGCGAAGACAGCTAATAAAAGCATCCGTAGTAAGGTCAACTGCGAGTTCTAGGTGAATGGCCTTTGTGGCCATACAAACAAAAATACAGATGTACGCCTTCCGAGCCGTACGCGAGCGTCCGCGGTCAACCACTAGCAAAGGACCGGCATAATCGACTCCGCAGGTATGGAAAGGCCTAGCAGGTGTAACCCGGTCGGCAGGTAGATTGCCCATCAGGGGCTGCGCGCTGACGGGACCTGTCCTAAAACAGGTGACGCAGCGACGCAGTACCTTTCGAACAATCCGCCTACCTGAGATGATCCAATATCTTGAATGAAGAGAGGCTAAGGTTTGTTGACCTCCGGCGTGCAATAGACGAAAATGTTCCCTGCGGACGATTAATTCCGCCAGTGGACCCGACTTCGGTATAACTATGGGGTGTTTCTGTTCGTACGGAACAGGAGCATTTTCCAATCTGCCGCCCACCCTAATGAGCCCGTGCTCATCAAGATAGGGGTGCAAAGATATTAGGGGACTGTTTTTGTTTATTTCCCTTTGTTGCGCCAGGCTGCGATAATCACTGTCAAAGTAATGGGCATGGGCAGCTCGAATCAAGACCCGTTCGGCCGAAGTCAACTCCGAAACGGATGGAGAGCCACGATGACCCGTTGAAGAGCCGTGTGCATTTCTACAGTTTGTTGGAAATCTAAATAGGTATGCTATGACACGAAGTAGCTTGTCGTACGAAGAAAATCTCTCTAATAATTTTACTATGAGTGGGCTACGATTTGTGGTGACGCTCAACTGAACTATAGACATGGGGCGAGCGTCAGGCACGTCAACTATACTAGCGTCCGGTATGGGCCAATCCTTGGCGTCCAGCGATAGCCAGCTTGGACCATACCACCACAAATCATGCCCTATAAGCAAGGGTGCGCTAGAGCCGCGAGACAAAATGTCAGCAGGATTATCCGCGGTACGTACATGCTTCCAGGTCGAAGATGCAGTGAGTTTGTGAATTTCGGCAGCGCGATTGGCAACAAATACCTTCCATCGGCACGGTCTTTCGGCAAGCCAAGCAAGTACTATTTGGCTGTCAGTCCAACAATATTCACGCATAGAGACAATGCGAAGGGATCGCCTAACCTTTTCTATTAATTGGGCCATTAGCAACGCACCGCACAATTCTAATCTGGGAATGCTTACGCTCTTCAATGGCGCGACCCGAGACTTCGCACATAATAGCCTCGCGACCCAAGTGCCGTCGCTTCTACGCGAACGGACATAGACTGCGGCCCCATAAGCCTTTTCCGACGCGTCTGAAAAACCGTGGATTTCTATATCCAAGTTCGAAAACAGAGCGAGTCGAGGAATTTTGACCGACGAAAGTTCATCTAGTTCAGTTCTGAAATTCAACCATCGCAGATGAAGATCTTGGGAGAGGGTTTCATCCCAACCAACCTTCATCTGCCAAAGTTCTTGCATGAAAAGCTTTGATTTAACTATAACAGGGCCGATGAGGCCCAAGGGGTCGAATATTTGCGCTATTTCAGCCAAGATGTTACGCTTTGTGATTCTAGTATGTTTTCTAATTTGCGCACTATAAGATAATTGGTCGGAGGACACAGACCACAATAGCCCGAGTGTTTTCGGCTCTTTGTCCAAGATTCTAAATTCTAAGTTCTGTGTCACGCCGCTAACGTGTCCAATTGATTTAGGATCGTTGCTTGCCCATTTTCGCAAGGAAAAACCGGCCTTGGCTAGGATCCTTTCGAGCGATTCACGCAATGCGATGGCTTCATCTACCGTGTCACAACCAGTGAGCAAATCGTCGACGTAAAAATCATGTAATATTACGTCGCTAGCATGGGGAGATGAGCGCGCGCAGTCTATGCCTACTTGATGTAGAGCGCGGGTTGCCAGGTATGAGGCGGAGGCCGTACCGTAAGTTACCGTGTTAAGAGAATAGGTATCTATGTTATCCTCTTCCCTAAACCGCCAAAGAATCAATTGGTACCTACGGTCCTCTTTTCTAACTAGAACTTGCCTGTACATCTTGGCGATGTCGGCGGATAGAACTATTTTGAATTTCCTAAAACGCAATAGGATGCTAAAAAGCTCGTCCTGTACTATCGGACCGACTAACTCCGCATCATTGCGCGAAATCCCTGTTGTCGATTTCGCCGAGCCGTCGAAAACTACGCGAAGCTTAGTGGTCGTACTAGAGTCCTTGAAGACCGCATGGTGAGGCAGATAGAAGCAATTGGAAATTGTGGCAGCGGAAACTTCATCTATTCTATTCATGTGGCCTAATTCTAAATATTCACGAATGAAATTTGAATATTCTGTGCGAAGGTCCGGATTTTTGCGGAATTTCCGCTCTAAGTTAAGTAAACGCCTTTCGGCCTGAGCACGAGATTCTCCTAATTCTAGTAGTCGATTATTGAATGGGATTGCCACGATAAACCGACCGTGATCATCTCGCGTGGTATTTTTTACGAAGTGCTGCTCACAAATATCCGTCTCTAAAACTACCGGCTTTATATCGCAAGCCTCGTCTACTTCCCAGAAGCGAGTCATGGAATTATGCAATTCGGTGTTGCTAATCAGATTACAAGTGCGACCTGAACGACACTTGTCCTTTGGGCTTGACCAGGAAAGCTGGCCTCCCAGAATCCATCCCAAACGAGTTTTTTGCCAAGCTAGGTTGCCAAGCCCGATTTTGACTTGGCCTACGCACAGCAGATTCCAAAAGATACCTGCACCAATTAACAAATCTATTCTACCCGATGAATAAAACTCGGGATCCGCGGGATAAGTCCCAGGAGGAACGGGAACGTTGAATCTGTGCAATGGCACATTCGGCATGTTTTCGGTAATGTCCTGGACCACTAAGCATGACAGGCTGGACGAGAAATTACCGCGGATGGACGACATTTTTAACTCTATTGATGACCTGATTCTGGTCTTTGAACTGTTAAACCCGCTAATAGATGTATTTATTGTACGATGTGGAAGGTCTAGTTTTTGTGCCAAATTCTGACTGATTGAGTTTATTTGAGAACCCGAATCTAATAGCGCGCGGCATTTGTGCTTTCTACCCTTACTATCCGTGACGTAAACCACCGCGGTAGAAAGGACTACATATTCGGCTTCAAGATTTGCCGAGCTAGTGTGGCATGCGTGCCCTACATGAGATGAGGAGGGAGATTCTTCTGTTTGATGCTCAGGAACAGAAATGGCCTCCTCTCGATGCAACAATGTGTGGTGTTTCTTACCACATTTTCTACAGTTGCCGCGCGTGCAACTCTTAACGCTGTGCCCCATACCGAGACAATTGAAACACACCCGTGCCCTTTTTAAGGCAGCATGTCTTTCCACATGGGACATGGCCAATAGCTTAGTACAATTTTGCAACGCATGCTCGCCGTCGCATAGCCCACATTTGCTAGATTTGCTAGCGACGTGCGATGTTGCTACGAATGGTTTCTTACTAATTTCACGGTTCCTTGGGAAGGGAGTGCGATCGCTAACGGCAATAGCAACGGATGGCTTGCTACTGTCCCTGCGCTCTAAGTATTGCGACCGCGTTTCTAAGAATGCAGCGAAATCGTTGAAAGATGGGAGGACCTTTGACTCCATAGTGCGTTTCTCCCAATCATCTAGCGAAGCGGTATCCAACTTTCTTGCTAAGTACGTGCTAATGAGTGCATCCCAAATTTCTGCTGGATTTAGCAAAGACTCTAATGCGCGAACATTGTTTACCGCGCTATCCACAAATTCACTAAGAGCCTTTCCGCTGCTCTTTCTAGATAATGGCTCGAGGTCTAGGAGTGAATTGACATGATGGGCTACTAGAAATTTAGGGTCGTCGTACCTCTGCCTTAAACGCGACCAAGCTAACTTGTAATTTGTGGCTGACACACCAAATGACTCTAGTATTCGCGCAGCCGGACCGGACAACGAAGAAACTAAATAGTTGAATCGATCTATGTCGTTCAATTTGTCGCAGTCGTGAACTAGTGATGTGAAAGTGTCCCGAAATCGAATCCACTGACTATAATTGCCATCGAAGGTGGGAATCTTTATTACGGGCAAACGAATCGCGGGGTACGAATCTGAAGGCGTAGGAGTAGGATTGCTAGTTGATGCACTATTACTTGCAGATTCACCGCGAGCAGCAATCAATCGCGTTTCGGCGTGAGAAAGAGTGTTAAAATACGTGTTTTCAAATTGCTCACGCTCAGCAAGATGCGTTTCCAATGCAGGAGTTCCTACGACGGATGCTTCAATTTGCGTTTGAATTCTATCAAATTTGTCGTATAGACCCTCATTTGTTCGAACGCGCTTCTCGAAAGATACTATGTCCGCGTTGACATCGGCTGACTCTACGAACTTTCTAAAAATTGTCAGCTTAGCCTTAGCGGCCCCGCGTTCGGAAATTAAACCTTTGAATTGAGCTTCCATACTTGTACACTATTGCGAACTCAAGTTAAAACCAAGGAAAAACTTACGGAGAATGACAGGAGTGGATCAGCGCTAACAAACAACTTCAGCAGGATCGTCTCACGGGATGCTCGTCGGTTCCTGGCAGTCAGCTAGTTCCAGAGAGCGGCCGTGTTCCAAGTACGTCTTGGGCACGCAAACGCCTTCCTGGAAACTGCAGGCTTGATGACGGCAGCTACAGTCCCGTAGTCTCCTGGTAGTCCCAAAATGCTGCAGCCCAATGAGGATTGTCCAGTCGGACACGAAATGGCAGCAGCAAGACTCCTTGTCTTCCGTGAAGCACGAACTTATTCGAGTATCCGGCTCGAAGGACCAAATGTTGATTGCTCGTGATTATCCCGAAGGATGTTCGAGCCTTTGATGTGGATTTACACGCGATGTGTCGACTAAGGATGGGAGTTTCCTCTTGTAAGAAAGGAGACCAAGTGTAACAGAACTAAAGCAGTGGACTGTATTTACAAGATTGATTTGAGCCGTAACCGAATACAAAAATGAATAGAGTACAGGAGAGCAGCTAGGAAAAGTCGTTTTCTCTAGCGTGCTTGGAAGCCAATTGATTGGGAGGATCGAGCCAAGAACCCACGTAAGGGTAGATCCTCCCTCTACTTCGGGACTATCCTCCCTTCCCTGGATGCCGATAGATATCCCGGATTGGCCAAGACGAGGACCAATTGGGGGTTGGACGGTTGGAAAGTGGAAGATGGGACCGAGGAACATCCTGATGGCCCCAAGGCCATCCTGATGAACCAAGGGCCATCAACCACTCACCACGGGTGAAGAGTTGCCAGAGCCTGGGAAACACCCAGGGCGTCTGGCAATCGTCAAGTGCGAAACTAGAGAAGGGCAGGATGGGACCCCCGGCAGATTTATGGCATGGGCCTAGAAAGCTATATACAAGTGCTACGCCCTGGGAACGGACAGGAATGGGACATTAGCTATAACGGTGACAAGGCCACTCCGTACCTAATTTCTAAAAACCCCCAAAGTCACGTTCCAAGAGCGTAAAGCAGTACCCATGCCATAACCAGATGTCCCAGGCTGGCCGCTACACTACCCTATCCCCAATCCTATCCTATCCTCTATCCTATCCTATCCTCTATTCTATACTATCCTCTATCCTATAATATCCTCTATCCTATCCTATCCTCTATCCTATAGTATCCTGTATCCTATCCTATCCTCTATCCTATCCTATACTCTATCCTATCCTGTCCTTTATTTTATCCAATCCTCTATCGTATCCTCTATCCTATCCTATCCTCAATCCTATCCTATCCTCTATCCTATCCTATCCTTTATACTATCCAATCCTCTATCGTATCCTCTATCCTATCCCATCCTCTTTACTATCCTATCCTCTTTCCTATCCTATCCTCAATCCTATCCTATCCTCTATCCTATCCAATGCCCTATCCAATTCTCTATTCTATCCTATCCTTTATCCTATCTTATCCTCACTCCTATTCTATCCTCTATCCTATCCTATCCTCTATCCTATCTTATCCTCAATCCTATTCTATCCTCTATCCTATCCCATCCTCTATTCTATCGTATACTCTATCCTATCCCATACTCTATCCTATCCTATCCTCTATTCTATACTATCCTCTATCCTATAATATCCTCTATCCTATCCTATCCTCTATCCTGTCCTATCCTCTATCCTACCCTATCCCCAATCCTATCCTATCCTCTATCCTATCCTATCCTCTATTCTATACTATCCTCTATCCTATAATATCCTCTATCCTATCCTATCCTCTATCCTATAGTATCCTCTATCCTATCCAATCCTCTATCCTATCCTATATCCTATCCTCTATCCTCTATCCTATCCCATCCTCTATTCTATCGTATACTCTATCCTATCCCATCCTCTATCCTATCCTATCCTCTATTCTATACTATCCTCTATCCTATAATATCCTCTATCCTATCCTATCCTCTATCCAATTGTATCCTCTATCCTATCCCATCCTCTATCCTATCCTATACTCTACCCTATACTATCCTCTATCCTAACCTATCCTCTCTCCTATCCTATCCTCTATCCTGTTATATCCTCTATCCAATCCTATCCTCTATCCTAGCCAATCCCCTATCCTATCCTCTATCCTATCCTCTATCCTATTCTATCCTCTATACTATACTATCCTCTATCCTATCCTATCCCCTATGCCATCCTATCCTATCCTCTATCCTATCGTATCCACTATCCTATCCTATCCTCTATACTATACTATCCTCTATCCTATCCTATCCTCTGTCCTATCCTATCCTATCCTCTATCCGATCCTATCCTCTATTATATCCAATCCTCTATCCTATCCTATCCTCTATCCTATACTATCCTCTATCCTATCCAATCCCCTATCCTATCCTCTATCCGATCCTATGCTCTATCCAATCCCCTATCCTATCCTCTATTCGATCCTATCCTCTATCCTATCCTATCCTATCCTGTATCGTATCCTATCCTCTATCCAATCCAATCCAATATCCTATACACTATCCTATCCTATCCTCTATCCTATCCTATCCTCTATCCTATACAATCCCCTATCCTATCCTCTATCGTCCCCTATCCCCAATCCTATCCTATCCTCTATAATATCGTATCCTCTATCCTATAATATCATCTATCCTATCCTATCCTCTACAATATCGTATCCTCTATCATATATTATCCTCTTTCCCATAATATCATCTATCCTATCCTATTCCCCATCCTATCCTATCCTCCATCCTATCTTATCCTCAATCCTATTCTTTCCTCTATCCTATCCTATCCTCTATCCTATCCTATCCTCTATCCTATCCTATCCTCTATCCTATCCTATCCTCTATCCTATCCTATCCTCTATCCTATCTTATCCGCAATCCTATACTATCCTGTATCCTATCCTATCCTCTATCCTATCCTATCCTATATCCTATCCTATCCTCTATAATATCGTATCCTCTATCATATCCTATCCCCTTTCCTATAATATCATCTATCCTATCCTATTCTCTATACTATCCTATCCTATCCTCTATCCTATCTTATCCTCAATCCTATTCTATCCTCTATCCTATCCTATCCTCTATCCTATCCTATCCTCTATCCGATCCTATCCTCTATTATATCCAATCCTCTATCCTATCCTATCCTCTATCCTATACTATCCTCTATCCTATCCAATCCCCTATCCTATCCTCTATCCGATCCTATGCTCTATCCAATCCCCTATCCTATCCTCTATTTGATCCTATCCTCTATCCTATCCTATCCTATCCTGTATCGTATCCTATCCTCTATCCAATCCAATCCAATATCCTATACACTATCCTATCCTATCCTCTATCCTATCCTATCCTCTATCCTATACAATCCCCTATCCTATCCTCTATCGTCCCCTATCCCCAATCCTATCCTATCCTCTATAATATCGTATCCTCTATCCTATAATATCATCTATCCTATCCTATCCTCTACAATATCGTATCCTCTATCATATATTATCCTCTTTCCCATAATATCATCTATCCTATCCTATTCCCCATCCTATCCTATCCTCTATCCTATCTTATCCGCAATCCTATACTATCCTGTATCCTATCCTATCCTCTATCCTATCCTATCCTATATCCAATCCTATCCTCTATCCTATCCTATCCTCTATCCTATCCTATCCTCCATCCTATCCTCTATCCTATCCTATCCTCCATCCTATCCTATCCTCTACCCTATAATATCCTCTATAATATGCTATTCTCTATCCTATCCTATCCTCTATCCTATCCTATCCTCTACTCTATAATATCCTCTATAATATCCTATTCTCTATCCTATCCTATCCTCTATCCTATCCTATCCTCTATCCTATCCTATCCTCAATCCTATCCTATCCTTTATCTCATCCTATCCTCTATGCTATGTATCCTCTATCCTATCGTATCCTCTATCCTATCCTATCCTCTATCCTATCCTATCCTCTATCCTATCCTATCCTCCATCCTATCCTATCCTCTATCCCATCCTATCCTCTATCCTATCCTATCCTATCCTCTATCCTATCCTATCCTCTATCCTATCCTATCCTCTATCCTCTCCTATCATCTATCCTATCCTATCCTCTATCCAATCCTATCCTCAACCCTATCCTATCCTTTATCTCATCCTATCCTCTATCCTATCCTATCCTCTATCCTATCCTATCCTCTATCCTATCCTATCCGCTATCCTATCCTATCCTCTATACTATACTATCCTCTATCCTCTCCTATCCAATCCCCTATCCTATTCTCTATCCTATCCTATCCTCTATCCTATCTTATCCTCAATCCTATTCTATACTTTTCCTATCCTATTCTCTATCCTAATCTATCCTCAATCCCATCCTATCCTCTATCCTATCCAATTCCCTATCCCATCCTCTGTTCTATCCTCTATCCTATCCTATCCTCTATACTATACTATCCTCTATCCTATCCTATCCCCTATACTATCCTATCCTATCCACTATCCTATCTTATCCTCAATCCTATTCTATCCTCAATCCTATCCTATCCTCTATCCTATCCTATCATGTATAATATCGTTTCCTCTATCATATCCTATCCTCTTTCCTATAATATCATCTATCGTATCGTATCTTCTATGCTATCCTATCCTCTATAATATCGTATCATCTATCCTATAATATCTGCTATCCTATACTATTCTCTATCCTATCCTATCCTGTATCCTATCTTATCCTCAATCCTACTCTATACTCTATCCTATCCTATCCGCTATCCTATCCTATTCTCTATCCTATCCTATCCTCTATCCTATCCAATCCCCTATCCTATTCTCTATCCTATCCTATTCTCTATCCTATCTTAGCCTCTATCCTATCCTATCCTCTATCCTATCCTATCCTCTATAATATCGTATCCTCTATCATATCTATCCCCTTTCCTATAATATCATATATCCTATCCTATTCTCTATCCTATCCTATCGTATCCTCTATCCTATCTTATCCTCAATCCTATTCTATCCTCAATCCTATCCTATCCTCTATCCTATCCTATCCTCTATAATATCGTATCCTCTATCATATCCTATCCTCTTTCCTATAATATCTTCTATCGTATCGTATCTTCTATGCTATCCTATCCTCTATAATATCGTATCATCTATCCTATAATATCATCTATCCTATCCTATTCTCTATCCTATCCTATCCTGTATCCTATCTTATCCTCAATCCTACTCTATACTGTATCCTATCCTATCCTCTATCCTATCCTATTCTCTATCCTATCCTATCCACTATCCTATCCAATCCCCTATCCTATTCTCTATCCTATCCTATTCTCTATCCTATCTTATCCTCTATCCTATCCTATCCTCTATCCTATCCTATCCTCTATAATATCGTATCCTCTATCATATCCTATCCCCTTTCCTATAATATCATCTCTCCTATCCTATCCTCTATCCTATCCTATCCTCTATCCTATCCTATCCTCTATATTATCCTATCCTCTATAATATCGTATCCCCTATCATATCCTATCCTCTTTCCTATAATATCATCTATCGTTACGTATCTTCTATGCTATCCTATCCTCTATAATATCGTATCATCTATCCTATAATATCATCTATCCTATCCTATTCTCTATCCTATCCTATCCTGTATCCTATCTTATCCTCAATCCTACTCTATACTCTATCCTATCCTATCCTCTATCCTATCCTATTCTCTATCCTATCCTATCCACTATCCTATCCAATCCCCTATCCTATTCTCTATCCTATCCTATTCTCTATCCTATCTTATCCTCTATCCTATCCTATCCTCTATCCTACCCTATCCTCTATAATATCGTATCCTCTATCATATCCTATCCCCTTTCCTATAATATAATCTATCCTATCCTATTCTCTATCCTATCCTATCGTATTCTCTATCCTATCCTATCCTGTATCCTACCTTATCCTCAATCCTACTCTATCCTCTATCCTACCCTATCCCTAATCCTATCCTATCCTCTATCCTATCCTATCCTCTATCCTATCCTATTCTCTATCCTATCCTATCCACTATCCTATCCAATCCCCTATCCTATTCTCTATCCTATCCTATTCTCTATCCTATCTTATCCTCAATCCTATTCTATCCTCTATCCTATCCTATCCTCTATCCTATCCTATCCTCTATCCTATCCTATCCTCTATCCTATCCTATCCTCTATCCTATCCTATCCTCTATAATATCGTATCCTCTATCATATCCTATCCCCTTTCCTATAATATCATATCTCCTATCCTATCCTCTATCCTATCCTATCCTCTATCCTATCCTATCGTCTATCGTATCCTATCCTCAATCCTATCAAACCCCCTATCCTATCCTGTATCCTGTCCTATCCTCTATCCTATCCTATCCTCTATCCTATCTTATCCGCAATCCTATCCTATCCTCTATCCTATCCTATCCTCTATCCTATCCTATCCTCTATCCTATCCTATCCTCTATAATATCGTATCCTCTATCATATCCTATCCCCTTTCCTATAATATCATCTATCCTATCCTATTCTCTATCCTATCCTATCCTATCCTCTATCCTATCTTATCCTCAATCCTATTCTATCCTGTATCCTATCCTATCCTCTATCCTATCCTATCCTCTATCCTATCCTATCCTCTATCCTATCCTATCCTCTATACTATACTATTCTCTATCCTATCCTATCCCCTATACTATCCTATCCTATCCACTATCCTATCTTATCCTGAATCCTATTCTATCCTCTATCCTATCCTATCCTCTATCCTATCCTATCCTCTATCATATCCTATCCTCATTCCTATATTATCATCTATCCTATTCCATCCTCTATCCTATCCTATCCTCTATCCTATAATATCATCTATCCCATCCTATCGTCTACAATATCGTATCCTCTATCATATATTATCCTCTTTCCCATAATATCATCTATCCTATCCTATTCTCCATCCTATCCTATCCTCTATCCTATCTTATCCTCAATCCTATTCTATCCTCTATCCTATCCTATCCTCTATCCTATCCTATCCTCTATCCTATCCTATCCTCTATATTATCCTATCCTCTATAATATCGTATCCTCTATCATATCCTATCCTCTTTCCTATAATATCATCTATCGTATCGTATCTTCTATGCCATCCCATCCTCTATAATATCGTATCATCTATCCTATAATATCATCTATCCTATCCTATTCTCTATCCTATCCTATCCTGTATCCTATCTTATCCTCAATCCTACTCTATACTCTATCCTATCCTTTCCGCTATCCTATCCTATTCTCTATCCTATCCTATCCTCTATCCTATCCAATCCCCTATCCTATTCTCTATCCTATCCTATTCTCTATCCTATCTTAGCCTCTATCCTATCCTATCCTCTATCCTATCCTATCCTCTATAATATCGTATCCTCTATCATATCTATCCCCTTTCCTATAATATCATATATCCTATCCTATTCTCTATCCTATCCTATCCTGTATCCTATCTTATCCTCAATCCTACTCTATACTGTATCCTATCCTATCCTCTATCCTATCCTATTCTCTATCCTATCCTATCCACTATCCTATCCAATCCCCTATCCTATTCTCTATCCTATCCTATCCTATCCTCTATCCTATCTTATCCTCAATCCTATTCTATCCTCTATCCTATCCTATCCTCTATCCTATCCTATCCACTATCCTATCCTATCCTCTATCCTATCCTATCCTCTATCCTATCCTATCCTCTATATTATCCTATCCTCTATAATATCGTATCCTCTATCATATCCTATCCTCTTTCCTATAATATCATCTATCGTATCGTATCTTCTATGCCATCCCATCCTCTATAATATCGTATCATCTATCCTATAATATCATCTATCCTATCCTATTCTCTATCCTATCCTATCCTGTATCCTATCTTATCCTCAATCCTACTCTATACTCTATCCTATCCTTTCCGCTATCCTATCCTATTCTCTATCCTATCCTATCCTCTATCCTATCCAATCCCCTATCCTATTCTCTATCCTATCCTATTCTCTATCCTATCTTAGCCTCTATCCTATCCTATCCTCTATCCTATCCTATCCTCTATAATATCGTATCCTCTATCATATCTATCCCCTTTCCTATAATATCATATATCCTATCCTATTCTCTATCCTATCCTATCCTGTATCCTAGCTTATCCTCAATCCTACTCTATACTGTATCCTATCCTATCCTCTATCCTATCCTATTCTCTATCCTATCCTATCCACTATCCTATCCAATCCCCTATCCTATTCTCTATCCTATCCTATCCTATCATCTATCCTATCTTATCCTCAATCCTATCCTATCGTCTATCCTATTATATCCTCCATCCTATCCTATCCTCTATCCTATCCTATCATCTATAATATCGTATCATCTATCACATCCTATCCTCTTTCCTATAATATCATCTATCCTATAGTATCTTCTATGCTATCCTATCCTCTATAATATCGTATCCTCTATCCTATAATATCATCTATCCTATCCTATGCTCTATCCTATCCTATCCTCTATCCTATCCTATCCAATCCCCTATCCTATCCTCTATCCTATCCTATCCTCTATAATATCGTATCCTCTATCATATTATATCCCCTTTCCTATAATATCATCTCTCCTATCCTATCCTCTATCCTATCCTATCCTCTATCCTATCCTATCGTCTATGGTATCCTATCCTCTATCCTATCAAACCCCCTATCCTATCCTCTATCCTGTCCTATCCTCTATCCTATCCTATCCTCTATCCTATCTTATCCGCAATCCTATACTATATTGTATCCTATCCTATCCTCTATCCTATTCTATCCTCTATCCTATCCTATCCTCTATAATATCGTATCCTCTATCATATCCTATCCCCTTTCCTATAATATCATCTATCCTATCCTATCCTCTACAATATCGTATCCTCTATCATATATTATCCTCTTTCCCATAATATCATCTATCCTATCCTGTTCTCCATCCTATCCTATCCTCTATCCTATCTTACCCTCAATCCTATTCTATCCTCTATCCTATCCTATCCTCTATCCTATCCTATCCTCTATCCTATCCTATCCTCTATCCTATCCTATCCACTATCCTATCCAATCCCCTATCCTATTCTCTATACTATCCTATTCTCTATCCTATCCTATCCACTATCCTATCCAATCCCCTATCCTATTCTCTATACTATCCTATTCTCTATCCTATCCTATCCTATCCTCTATCCTATCTTATCCTCAATCCTATTCTATCCTCTATCCTATCCTATCCTCTATCCTATCCTATCCTCAATCCTATCCTATCCTCAATCCTATTCGATCCTCTATCCTATCCTATCCTCTATCCTATACAATACCCTATCCTATCCTCTGTTCTATCCTCTATCGTATCCTATCCTCTATCCTATCCTATCCTCCATCCTATGCTCTATCCTCAATCCTATCCTCTATCCTATCCTATCCTCTATCCTATCCTATACTCTATCCTATCTTCTATCCTATCCAATCCCCTATCCTATCCTCTATCGTCTCATATCCTCCATCCCATCCAATCCCCTATCCGATCTTCAATCCTATCCTATCCTCAATCCTATCCTATCCTCTATCCTATCCTATCCTATCCTCTATCCTATCCTATCCTCAATCCTATCCTATCCTATATCCTATATCCTATCCTATCCTCTATCCTATCCTATCCTCTATCGTCTCCTGTCCTCTATCCTATCCAATCCCCTATCCGATCCTCTATCGTCTCATATCCTCTGTCCTATAAAATCCCCTATCCTATCCTCTATCCTATCCTATCCTCTATCCTATACTATCCTCTATCCTATCCAATCCCCTATCCTATCCTCTATCCGATCCTATGCTCTATCCAATCCCCTATCCTATCCTCTATCCTATCCTATCCTCTATAATATCGTATCCTCTATCCTATCCTGTCCTCTATCCTATAATCACATCCATCCTATCCTATTCTCTATACTACCAAATCCTATCCTCTATCGTATCCTATCTTCTATCCTATCCAATCGTATATCCTATACTCTATCCTATCCTATCCTCTATCCTATCCTATCCTCTATCCTATCCTATCCTCTACCCTATCCTATCCTCTATCCTATCCTATCCTCTATCCTATCCTATCCCCTATCCTATCCGATAATCTATCCTATCCTATCCTCTATCCTATCCTATCCTCCATCCTATTCTATACTCTATCCTATCCTATCCGCTATCCTATCCTATCCAGTCCCCTATCCTATCCTCTATTCGATTATATCCTCTATCCTATCCTATCCTCTATCCTATTCTATACTCTATCCTATCCTATCCGCTATCCTATCCTATCCAGTCCCCTATCCTATCCTCTATTCGATCCTATCCCCTATCCTATCCTATCCTCTATAATATCGTATCCTCTATCCTATCCTGTCCTCTATCCTATAATCACATCCACGCTATCCTATACTCTATCCTACCCTATCCTATCCTCTATCGTATCCTATCCTCTATCCAATCCAATCCTATATCCTATACTCTATCCTATCCTATCCTCTATCCTATCCTATCCTGTATCCTATCCTATCCTCTATCCTATCCTATCCTATCATCTATCCTATCCTATCCTCTATCCTATCCTATCCTCAATCCTATCCTATCCTATATCCTATGCTCTATCCTCAATCCTATCCTCTATCCTATCCTATCCTCTATCCAGTCAACTATCCTGTCCTATCCTCTATCCTATCCTATCCTCTATCCTATATTATCCTCTATCCTATCCTATCCTCTATCCTATCCAATCCCCTATCCTATCCTCTATCCTATCCTGTATCCTATCTAATCCCCCATCCTATCCTCTATCCTATCCTACCCTCTATCCTATCTTACCTCTATCCTATCGTATCCTCTATCCTATCCCATCCTCTATCCTATCCTATCCTCTATGCTATCCTATCCTCTATCCTATTATATCCTCTATCCAATCCTATCCTCTATCTTATCCAATCCCCTATCCTATCCTCTATCCTATCCTGTATCCTATCCTATCCTCTATCGTATCCTATCCTCTAGCCTATCCAATCCTATATCCTATACTCTATCCTATCCTATCCTCTATCATATCCTATGCTCTATCCTATCCTTTATCCTATCCTGTCCTCTATCCTTTCCTATCCTCTATCCTATCCTATACTCTATCCTATCCCATCCTCTATCCTATCCTATACTCTATCCAATCCTATCCTCTATCCTATCCAATCCCCTATCCTATCCTCTATCCTATCCTCTATCCTATATTATCCTCTATCCTATCGTATCCTCTATCCTATGGTATCATCCATCCTATCCGATCCCATATCCTATCCTATCCTCAATCCTAACCTATCCTCAATCCTACCCTATACCCTATCCTATCATCTATCCTATCCTATCCTCTGTTTTATCCTATTTTCTATCCTACCCTATCCTCTATCCTATCCTATCCTATATCCTACAGTATCCCCTATCCTATCCTATCCTATCCTCTATCGTACCCTATCCTCTGTCCTATCCTATTTTCTATCCTATCCTATCATCTATCCTATCCTCCCTCTATCCTATCCTGTCCTCTATCCTATCCTATCCTCTATCCTATCCTAACCTCAATCCAATCCAATTCCCTATCCTATCCTCTATCCTATTCTACCCTCTATAATATCGTATCCTCTATCATATCATATCATACCTTCCCATAATATCATCTATCCTATCCCCTCTCCTATAATATCATCTATGCTCTCCTATCCTCTATCCTATCCAATTCCGTATCCGATCACCTATCCTATCCTATCCTCTATCCCATCCTATTCTCTATCCTATCCTATCCTCAATCCTATCCAATCCCCTATCCTATCCTCTATAATATCGTATCCTCTATCATATTCTATCCTCCATCCTATAATATCATCTATCCTATCCTATTTTCTATCCTATCCTATCCTCTATCCTATCCAATCCCGCATCCTATGCCCTATCCTATCCTTTCCTCTATCCCATCCTATTCTCTATCCTAACCTATCCTCCATCCTATCCTATCGTCTATCGTATCCTATCCTCAATCCTATCCTATCCTCTATCATATCCTAACCTCTATCCTATCCTATCCTCTATACTAACCTATCCTCTATCCTATAATATCATCTATCCTATCCTATCCTCAACCCTATCCTATCCTCAATCCTATCCTATCCTCCATCCCATGCTCTATCCTCAATCCTATCCTATCCTCTATCCTATAATATCCTCTATCCTTTCCAATCCCCTATCCAATCCTCTATCTTGTCCTATACTCTATCCTATCCTATCCGCAATCCTATCCTATCCTTTATCCTATCCTCTATCCTATCCTATCCTCTATCCTATCCTATCCTCTATCCTATCCTATCATCTATCCCATCCTATCCTCTATCCTATCCTATCCTCTATCCTATCCTATTCTCTATCCTATCCTATCCTCTATCCTATCATATTCTCTATCCTATCCTATCCTCTATCCTCTATCCTATCCTATCCTCTATCCTATCCTATCCTCTATCATATCCTATCCTCTATTATATCCTTTCCTCTATCCTATCCTATCCTCTATCCTCTCCAATTAGCTATCCTATCCTCTATGCTATCCTATCCTCTATCCTATTATATCCTCTATCCAATCCTATCCTCTATCTTATCCAATCCCCTATCCTATCCTCTATCCTATCCTGTATCCTATCCTATCCTCTATCGTATCCTATCCTCTATCCTATCCAATCCTATATCCTATACTCTATCCTAGTCTATCCTCTATCCTATCCTATCCTATCCTCTATCATATCCTATCCTCTATCCTATCCTTTCCTCTATCCTATCCTATCCTCTATCCTATCCTATCCTCTATCCTATCCTGTACTCTATCCTATCCTCTCCTATCCTCTATCCTATCCTATCCTCTATCCTATCCTATCCTCTATCCTATCCTATGCTCTATCCTATGGTATCCTCTATCCTATCATATTCTCTATCCTATCCTATCCTCTATCCTCTATCCTATCCTATCCTCTATCCTATCCTATCCTCTATCATATCCTATCCTCTATTATATCCTTTCCTCTATCCTATCCTATCCTCTATCCTCTCCAATTAGCTATCCTATCCTCTATCCTATCCTATCCTCGATCCTATCCTATGCTGTATCCTATCCTCGATCCTATCCTATCCTCTATCCTATCCTATCCTCTATCCTATCCTAGCCTCTATCCTATCCTGTCCTCTATCCTATCCCATCCTCTATCCTATCCTATCCTCTATCCCATCCTATCCTCTATCCTATCCTATCCTGTATCCTATCCTATCCTCTATCCTATCCTATCCTCAATCCTATCCTTTACTGTATTATATACTATCCTCCATGCTCTATCCTATCCTCTATCCTATCAAATCCCCTATCCTATCCTCTATCCTATCCTCTACCCTATCCTCTATCCTATCCTCTATCCTGTCCTCAATCCTATCCTATCCTATACTATCCTCTATCCTATCCTATGCTGTATCCTATCCAATCCCCTATCCTATTCTCTATCCTATCCTATCCTATCCTCTATCGTATCCTATCCCCTATCATATCCAATCCTATATCCTATCCCCAATCCTATCCTATCCTACATCCTATAATATCATCTATCCTATCCTATCCTCTATACTATCCTATCCTCTACAATATCGTATCCTCTATCATATCCTATCCTCTTTCCAATAATATCTTCTATCCTATCCTATCCTCTATCCTATACTATCCTCTATCCTATCTTATCCTCAATCCTATTCTATCCTCTATCCTATCCTATCCTCTTTTCTATCCTATCCTCAATCCTATCCTATCCTCTATCCTATCCAATCCCCTATCCTATTCTCTATCCTATCCTATCACCTATCCTATCCTATCCTCTATCCTATCCTATCCTCTATCCTCTATCCTATCCTATCCTCTATCCGATCCTATCCTCTATCCTATCCTATCGTCTATCCTATCCTATCCTCTAACCTAACCAATCCCCTATCCTAACCTCTATCGTATCCAATCCCCAATCCTATCCTATCCTATATCCTATATTATCATCTATCCTATCCTATTCTCTATCCTATCGTATCCTATCCTCTATCGTATCCTATCTTCTATCCTATCCAATCGTATATCCTATACTCTATCCTATCCTATCCTATCCTCTATCCTATCCTATCCTCTACCCTATCCTATCCTGTATCCTATCCTATCCTCTATCCTATCCTATCCTCTATCCTATCCGATCCTCTATCCTATCCTATCCTCTATCCTATCCTTTCCTCTATCCTATCCGATCCTCAATCCTATCCTATCCTATATCCTATCCTATCCTCCATCCTATTCTATACTCTATCCTATCCTCTCCGCTATCCTATCCTATCCAGTCCCCTATCCTATCCTCTATTCGATCCTATCCTCTATCCTATCCTATCCTCTATCCTATCCTATCCTCTACCCTATCCTATCCTCTATCCTATCCTATCCTCTATCCTAGCCTATCCCCTATCCTATCCGATCCTCTATCCTATCCTATCCTCTATCCTATCCTGTCCTCTATCCTATCCGATCCTCAATCCTATCCTATCCTATATCCTATCCTCTATCCTATCATATTCTCTATCCTATCCTATCCTCTATCCTCTATCCTATCCTATCCTCTATCCTATCCTATCCTCTATCATATCCTATCCTCTATTATATCCTTTCCTCTATCCTATCCTATCCTCTATCCTCTCCAATTAGCTATCCTATCCTCTATCCTATCCTATCCTCGATCCTATCCTATGCTGTATCCTATCCTCGATCCTATCCTATCCTCTATCCTATCCTATCCTCTATCCTATCCTATCCTCTATCCTATTCTGTCCTCTATCCTATCCCATCCTCTATCCTATCCTATCCTCTATCCTATCCTATCCTCTATCCCATCCTATTCTCTATCCTATCCTATCCTGTATCCTATCCTATCCTCTATCGAATCCAATCCCCAATCCTATCCTATCCTACATCCTATAATATCATCTATCCTATCCTATTCTCTATCCTATCCTATCGTATCCTCTATCGTATCCTATCCCCTATCATATCCAATCCTATATCCTATCCCCAATCCTATCCTATCCTACATCCTATAATATCATCTATCCTATCCTATCCTCTATACTATCCTATCCTCTACAATATCGTATCCTCTATCATATCCTATCCTCTTTCCAATAATATCTTCTATCCTATCCTATCCTCTATCCTATACTATCCTCTATCCTATCTTATCCTCAATCCTATTCTATCCTCTATCCTATCCTATCCTCTTTTCTATCCTATCCTCAATCCTATCCTATCCTCTATCCTATCCAATCCCCTATCCTATTCTCTATCCTATCCTATCACCTATCCTATCCTATCCTCTATCCTATCCTATCCGATCCTCTATCCTATCCTATCCTCTATCCTATCCTATCCCCTATCCTATCCGATCCTCTATCCTATCCTATCCTCTATCCTATCCTGTCCTCTATCCTATCCGATCCTCAATCCTATCCTATCCTATATCCTATCCTATCCTCTATCCTATTCTATACTCTATCCTATCCTATCCGCTATCCTATCCTATCCAGTCCCCTATCCTATCCTCTATTCGATCCTATCCCCTATCCTATCCTATCCTCTATAATATCGTATCCTCTATCCTATCCTGTCCTCTATCCTATAATCACATCCACGCTATCCTATACTCTATCCTACCCTATCCTATCCTCTATCGCATCCTATCCTCTATCCAATCCAATCCTATATCCTATACTCTATCCTATCCTATCCTCTATCCTATCCTATCCTGTATCCTATCCTATCCTCTATCCTATCCTATCCTATCATCTATCCTATCCTATCCTCTATCCTATCCTATCCTCAATCCTATCCTATCCTATATCCTATGCTCTATCCTCAATCCTATCCTATCCTCTATCCTGTCAACTATCCTCTCCTATCCTCTATCCTATCCTATCCTCTATCCTATATTATCCTCTATCCTATCCTATCCTCTATCCTATATTATCCTCTATCCTATCCTATCCTCTATCCTATCCAATCCCCTATCCTATCCTCTATCCTATCCTGTATCCTATCTAATCCCCCATCCTATCCTCTATCCTATCCTACCCTCTATCCTATCTTACCTCTATCCTATCGTATCCTCTATCCTATCCCATCCTCTATCCTATCCTATCCTCTATGCTATCCTATCCTCTATCCTATTATATCCTCTATCCAATCCTATCCTCTATCTTATCCAATCCCCTATCCTATCCTCTATCGTATCCTATCCTCTATCCTATCCAATCCTATATCCTATACTCTATCCTAGTCTATCCTCTATCCTATCCTATCATCTATCCTATCCTATCCTCTATCATATCCTATCCTCTATCCTATCCTTTCCTCTATCCTATCCTATCCTCTATCCTATCCTATCCTCTATCCTATCCTGTACTCTATCCTATCCTATCCTATCCTCTATCCTATCCTATCCTCTATCCTATCCTATCCTCTATCCTATCCTATCCTCTATCCTATCCTATCCTCTATCCTATCCTATCCTGTATCCTATCCTATCTTCTGTCCTATCCTATCCTATCTTCTGTCCTATCCTATCCTCTATCCTATCCTATCCTCTATCCTATCCTGTGCTCTATCCTATCCAATCCTCTATCCTATCCTATCCTCTATCCTATCCTATACTCTATCCTATCCCATCCTCTATCCTATCCTATACTCTATCCAATCCTATCCTCTATCCTATCGAATCCCCTATCCTATCCTCTATCCTATCCTCTATCCTATATTATCCTCTATCCTATCGTATCCTCTATCCTATGGTATCATCCATCCTATCCGATCCCATATCCTATCCTATCCTCAATCCTAACCTATCCTCAATCCTACCCTATACCCTATCCTATCATCTATCCTATCCTATCCTCTGTTTTATCCTATTTTCTATCCTATCCTATCCTCTATCCTATCCTATCCTATATCCTACAGTATCCCCTATTCTATCCTATCCTCTATCGTATCCTATCCTCTGTCCTATCCTATTTTCTATCCTATCCTATCATCTATCCTATCCTGCCCTCTATCCTATCCTGTCCTCTATCCTATCCTATCCTCTATCCTATCCTAACCTCAATCCAATCCAATTCCCTATCCTATCCTCTATCCTATTCTACCCTCTATAATATCGTATCCTCTATCATATCATATCATACCTTCCCATAATATCATCTATCCTATCCCCTCTCCTATAATATCATCTATGCTCTCCTATCCTCTATCCTATCCAATTCCGTATCCGATCACCTATCCTATCCTATCCTCTATCCCATCCTATTCTCTATCCTATCCTATCCTCAATCCTATCCAATCCCCTATCCTATCCTCTATAATATCGTATCCTCTATCATATTCTATCCTCCATCCTATAATATCATCTATCCTATCCTATTTTCTATCCTATCCTATCCTCTATCCTATCCAATCCCCTATCCTATCCCCTATCCTATCCTTTCCTCTATCCCATCCTATTCTCTATCCTAACCTATCCTCCATCCTATCCTATCGTCTATCGTATCCTATCCTCAATCCTATCCTATCCTCTATCATATCCTAACCTCTATCCTATCCTATCCTCTATACTAACCTATCCTCTATCCTATAATATCATCTATCCTATCCTATCCTCAACCCTATCCTATCCTCAATCCTATCCTATCCTCCATCCCATGCTCTATCCTCAATCCTATCCTATCCTCTATCCTATAATATCCTCTATCCTATCCTATCCTCTATCCTCTATCCTATCCTATCCTATATCCGATCCTATCCTCTATCCTATCCTATCGTCTATCGTATCCTATCCTCTAACCTAACCAATCCCCTATCCTAACCTCTATCGTATCCAATCCCCAATCCTATCCTATCCTATATCCTATAATATCATCTATCCTATCCTATTCTCTATCCTATCGTATCCTATCCTCTATCGTATCCTATCTTCTATCCTATCCAATCGTATATCCTATACTCTATCCTATCCTATCCTCTATCCTATCCTATCCTCTATCCTATCCTATCCTCTACCCTATCCTATCCTCTATCCTATCCTATCCTCTATCCTATCCTATCCCCTATCCTATCCGATCCTCTATCCTATCCTATCCTGTATCCTATCCTATCCCCTATCCTATCCGATCCTCTATCCTATCCTATCCTCTATCCTATCCTGTCCTCTATCCTATCCGATCCTCAATCCTATCCTATCCTATATCCTATCCTATCCTCTATCCTATTCTATACTCTATCATATCCTATCCGCTATCCTATCCTATCCAGTCCCCTATCCTATCCTCTATTCGATCCTATCCCCTATCCTATCCTATCCTCTATAATATCGTATCCTCTATCCTATCCTGTCCTCTATCCTATAATCACATCCACGCTATCCTATACTCTATCCTACCCTATCCTATCCTCTATCGCATCCTATCCTCTATCCAATCCAATCCTATATCCTATACTCTATCCTATCCTATCCTCTATCCTATCCTATCCTGTATCCTATCCTATCCTCTATCCTATCCTATCCTATCATCTATCCTATCCTATCCTCTATCCTATCCTATCCTCAATCCTATCCTATCCTATATCCTATGCTCTATCCTCAATCCTATCCTATCCTCTATCCTGTCAACTATCCTCTCCTATCCTCTATCCTATCCTATCCTCTATCCTATATTATCCTCTATCCTATCCTATAATCTATCCTATATTATCCTCTATCCTATCCTATCCTCTATCCTATCCAATCCCCTATCCTATCCTCTATCCTATCCTGTATCCTATCTAATCCCCCATCCTATCCTCTATCCTATCCTACCCTCTATCCTATCTTACCTCTATCCTATCGTATCCTCTATCCTATCCCATCCTCTATCCTATCCTATCCTCTATGCTATCCTATCCTCTATCCTATTATATCCTCTATCCAATCCTATCCTCTATCTTATCCAATCCCCTATCCTATCATCTATCGTATCCTATCCTCTATCCTATCCAATCCTATATCCTATACTCTATCCTAGCCTATCCTCTATCCTATCCTATCATCTATCCTATCCTATCCTCTATCATATCCTATCCTCTATCCTATCCTTTCCTCTATCCTATCCTATCCTCTATCCTATCGTATCCTCTATCCTATCCTGTACTCTATCCTATCCTATCCTGTGCTCTATCCTATCCAATCCTCTATCATATCCTATCCTCTATCCTATCCTATACTCTATCCTATCCCATCCTCTATCCTATCCTATACTCTATCCAATCCTATCCTCTATCCTATCGAATCCCCTATCCTATCCTCTATCCTATCCTCTATCCTATATTATCCTCTATCCTATCGTATCCTCTATCCTATGGTATCATCCATCCTATCCGATCCCATATCCTATCCTATCCTCAATCCTAACCTATCCTCAATCCTACCCTATACCCTATCCTATCATCTATCCTATCCTATCCTCTGTTTTATCCTATTTTCTATCCTATCCTATCCTCTATCCTATCCTATCCTATATCCTACAGTATCCCCTATCCTATCCTATCCTCTATCGTATCCTATCCTCTGTCCTATCCTATTTTCTATCCTATCCTATCATCTATCCTATCCTGCCCTCTATCCTATCCTGTCCTCTATCCTATCCTATCCTCTATCCTATCCTAACCTCAATCCAATCCTGTCCTCTATCCTATCCGATCCTCAATCCTATCCTATCCTATATCCTATCCTATCCTCTATCCTATTCTATACTCTATCATATCCTATCCGCTATCCTATCCTATCCAGTCCCCTATCCTATCCTCTATTCGATCCTATCCCCTATCCTATCCTATCCACTATAATATCGTATCCTCTATCCTATCCTGTCCTCTATCCTATAATCACATCCACGCTATCCTATACTCTATCCTACCCTATCCTATCCTCTATCGCATCCTATCCTCTATCCAATCCAATCCTATATCCTATACTCTATCCTATCCTATCCTCTATCCTATCCTATCCTGTATCCTATCCTATCCTCTATCCTATCCTATCCTATCATCTATCCTATCCTATCCTCTATCCTATCCTATCCTCAATCCTATCCTATCCTATATCCTATGCTCTATCCTCAATCCTATCCTATCCTCTATCCTGTCAACTATCCTCTCCTATCCTCTATCCTATCCTATCCTCTATCCTATATTATCCTCTATCCTATCCTATCCTCTATCCTATATTATCCTCTATCCTATCCTATCCTCTATCCTATCCAATCCCCTATCCTATCCTCTATCCTATCCTGTATCCTATCTAATCCCCCATCCTATCCTCTATCCTATCCTACCCTCTATCCTATCTTACCTCTATCCTATCGTATCCTCTATCCTATCCCATCCTCTATCCTATCCTATCCTCTATGCTATCCTATCCTCTATCCTATTATATCCTCTATCCAATCCTATCCTCTATCTTATCCAATCCCCTATCCTATCCTCTATCGTATCCTATCCTCTATCCTATCCAATCCTATATCCTATACTCTATCCTAGTCTATCCTCTATCCTATCCTATCATCTATCCTATCCTATCCTCTATCATATCCTAT
Organism: Halictus rubicundus; assembly: GCF_050948215.1. Taxonomy (NCBI): domain Eukaryota; kingdom Metazoa; phylum Arthropoda; class Insecta; order Hymenoptera; family Halictidae; genus Halictus; species Halictus rubicundus. Next base: position 404,420 of record NW_027488656.1, read on the forward strand.
CCTCTATCCTATCCTTTCCTCTATCCTATCCTATCCTCTATCCTATCCTATCCTCTATCCTATCCTGTACTCTATCCTATCCTATCCTATCCTCTATCCTATCCTATCCTCTATCCTATCCTATCCTCTATCCTATCCTATCCTCTATCCTATCCTATCCTCTATCCTATCCTATCCTCTATCCTATCCTATCCTCTATCCTATCCTATCCTGTATCCTATCCTATCTTCTGTCCTATCCTATCCTATCTTCTGTCCTATCCTATCCTATCTTCTGTCCTATCCTATCCTATCTTCTGTCCTATCCTATCCTCTATCCTATCCTATCCTCTATCCTATCCTGTGCTCTATCCTATCCAATCCTCTATCCTATCCTATCCTCTATCCTATCCTATACTCTATCCTATCCCATCCTCTATCCTATCCTATACTCTATCCAATCCTATCCTCTATCCTATCGAATCCCCTATCCTATCCTCTATCCTATCCTCTATCCTATATTATCCTCTATCCTATCGTATCCTCTATCCTATGGTATCATCCATCCTATCCGATCCCATATCCTATCCTATCCTCAATCCTAACCTATCCTCAATCCTACCCTATACCCTATCCTATCATCTATCCTATCCTATCCTCTGTTTTATCCTATTTTCTATCCTATCCTATCCTCTATCCTATCCTATCCTATATCCTACAGTATCCCCTATCCTATCCTATCCTCTATCGTATCCTATCCTCTGTCCTATCCTATTTTCTATCCTATCCTATCCTCCATCCCATGCTCTATCCTCAATCCTATCCTATCCTCTATCCTATAATATCCTCTATCCTTTCCAATCCCCTATCCTATCCTCTATCTTGTCCTATACTCTATCCTATCCTATCCGCACTCCTATCCTATCCTTTATCCTATCCTCTATCCTATTCTATCCTCTATCCTATCCTATCCTCTATCATATCCAATCCCCTATCCTATCCTCTATCCTATACTATCCTCTATCCTATCCAATCCCCTATCCTATCCTGTATCCTATCCAATCCTCTACTCTATCATATCCACAATCTTATCCTATAGTCTATCCTCTCCGATCCGCTATCCTGTCCTATCCTCTATCCTATGATATCCTTAATCCTATCCAATCCTCTATCCTATACTCTAACCTATCCTCTATCCTATCCTATCCACTATCCTATACTATCCTCTATCCTATCCTATCCTCTATCCTATCCTATCCACAATCCTATCCTATCCTCTACTATATCCGATCCTCTATCCTATCCTATCCTCTATAATATCGTATCCTCTATCATACCCTATCCTCTTTCCTATAATATCATCTATACTATCCTATTCTCTACCTATCCTATCCTCTATCCTATCCTATCGTCTATCATATCCTATCCTCTTTCCCATAATATCATCTATCCTATCCTATTCTCTACCCTATTCTATCCTCTATCCTATCCTATCCTCTATCCTATCCTATCCTCAATCCTATCCTATCCTCTATCCTATCCTATCCTTTATACTATCCAATCCCCTATCCTAACCTCAATACAATCCAATACCCTATCCTATCCACTATCCTATTCTCTATCCTATCCTCTGTCCTATCCTACCCTCTATCCTAACCAATCCCCTATCCTGTCCTCAATCCTATCCTATCCTCAATCCAATCCAATCCCCTATCCTATCCTCTATCCTATTCTATCCTCTATAATATCGTATCCTCTATGATATCCTATCCTCTTTCCTGTAATATCATGTATCCTATCCGCTCTCCTATAATATCATCTATCCTATCCTTTCCTCTATCCCATCCTATTCTCTATCCTATCCTTTCCTCTATCCCATCCTATCCTCTATCCCATCCTATCCTCTATCCTATCCTAACCTCTATCCTATCCTATCCTATCCTCTATCCTATCCAATCCCGTATCCTATCCCCTATCCTAACCTTTCCTCTATCCCATCCTATTCTGTATCCTATCCTATCCTCTAGAATATCCTATCCTATCCTCTATCCTATCCTATTCTCTATCCTATCCTATCCTCTATCCTATCCTATCCTCTATCCTATCCTATCCTCTATTATATCCTATCCTCTATCCTATCCTATCCTCTATCCTATCCTATCCTCTATCCTATCCTTTCCTCTATCCTATCCTATCCTCTATCCTGTAATATGCTGTATCCTATCCAATTACCTATCCTATCCTCAATCCTATCCTATCCTCTATCCTACAATATCTTCTATCCAATCCTATCCTCTGTCATCTATCCTATCCAATCGCCTATCCTATCCTCTACCCTATCCTATCCTCAATCCTATCCTATTCTCTATCCTATCCCATCCCCTATCCTATCCTCTATCGTATCCTATCATCCATCCTATTCTATCCTCTATCCTACCCTATCCTCTATCCTATCCTATGCTGTATCCTATCCAATCCCCTATCCTATCCTCTATCCAGTCCTATCCTCTATCCTATCCTATCCTCTATCCTATCCTATCCTATATCCTATCCTATCCTCTATAATATCGTATCCTCTATCATATCCTATCCTCTTTCCTATAATATCATCTACCCTATCATATTCTCTATCCTATCGTACGCCTGTATCCTATCCTATCGTGTATCGTATCCTATCCCCTATCCTATCCTATCCTCTATCCTACCCTATCCACTATCCTATCCTATCCTCTATCCTATCCTATCCTCTATCCTATCCTATTCCCTATCCTATCCCATCCTCTATCCTATCCTATCCTATCCTCTATCCTATACTATCCTCTATCCTATCCTATCATCTATACTATCCTATCCTCTATCCTATCCTATCCTCTATCCTATCCTATTCTCTATCCTATCCTATTCTCTATCCTATAATATCCTATCCTCTATCGTATCCTATCCCCTATCATATCCAATCCTATATCCTATCCCCGATCGTATCCTATCTTCAATCCTATCCTATCCTCTTTCCTATCCTATCCTCAATCCTATTCGATCCTCTATCCTATCCTATCCTCTATCCTATCCAATACCCTATCCTATCCTCAGTCCTATCCTCTTTCGTATCCTATCCTCCATACTATCCTATCCTCTTTTCTATCCTATCCTCAATCCTATCCTATCCTCTATACTATCCAATCCCCTATCCTATTCTCTATCCTATCCTATCCTCTATCCTATCTTATCCTCAATCCTATTCTATCCTCTATCCTATCCTATCCTCTTTTCTATCCTATCCTCAATACTATCCTATCCTCTATCCTATCCAATCCCCTATCCTATTCTCTATCCTATCCTATCACCTATACCATCCTGTCCACAATCCTATCCTATCCTCTATTATATGCTATACTGTATCCTATCCTATCCTCTATAATATCGTATCCTTCATCATATCCTATCCTCTATCCTATCCTATCCTCTATCCTATCCAATCACCTATCCTATCGTCTGTCCTATCCTCTATCCTATCCTATCCTCTATCCTATCCTATCCTCTATCCTCTATCCTATCCTATCCTCTATCCGATCCTATCCTCTATCCTATCCTATCCCCTACCATATCCAATCCTATATCCTATCCTCGATCCTATCCTATCCTAACCTCTTTCCTATCCTATCCTCAATCCTATTCGATCCTCTATCCTATCCTATCCTCTATCCTATCCAATACCCTATCCAATCCTCTATCCTATCCAATACCCTATCCTATCCTCTGTCCTATCCTCTATCGTATCCTATCCTCTATACTATCCTATCCTCTTTTCTATCCTATCCTCAATCCTATTCTATCCTCTATCCTATCCTATCCTTTATACTATCCAATCCTCTATCGTATCCTCTACCCTATCCTATCCTCTATACTATCCTATCCTCTACAATATCGTATCCTCTATCATATCCTATCCTCTTTCCAATAATATCTTCTATCCTATTCTATTCTCTATCCTATCCTATCCTCTATCCTATCTTATCCTCAATCCTATTCTATCCACTATCCTATCGTATCATCTATTCTATCCTATCCTCAATCCTATCCTATCCTCTATCCAATCGAATCCCCTATCCTATCCTCTATACTATACTATCCTCTATCCTATCCTATCCCCTATACTATCTTGTCCACAATCCTATCCTATCCTCTATTATATGTTATACTGTATCCTATCCTATCCTCAATCCTATCCCATGCTCTATCCTATCCTATCCTCTATCCTATAATATCCTCTATCCTATCCTATCCTCAATCCTATCCTATCCTCTATCCGATCCTATCCTCTATCCTATCCAATCCTATATCCTATACTCTATCCTATCCTATGCTCTATCCTATCGTATCCTCTATCCTATCCTATCCTCTACCCTATCCTATCCTCTATCCTATCCTATCATCTATCCTATGCTATCCTCTATCCTATCCTATCCTCTATCCTATCCTATCCTCTATCCTATCCAATCCCCTATCCTATCCTCTATCCTATCCTATACTCTATCCTATCCTATCCTCTATCCTATCCTATCCTCTATCCTCTCCTATCCTCTATCCTATCCTATCCTCAATCCTATCCCATCCTCTATCCTATCCTATCCTCTATCCTATTCTATCCTCTATCCTATCCTATCCTCAATCCTATCCTATCCTCTATCCTATCCTATCCTATCCTATCCTCTATCCTATTCTATACTCTATCCTATCCAATGCACTATCCTATCCTATCCTATATCCTATCATATCCTCTCTCCTATCCTATCCTCTATCCTCTCCTATCCTCTATCCTATTCTTTCCTCTATCCTATCCTATCCTCAATCCTATCCTATCCTCTATCCTATCCTATCCTATCCTATCCTCTATCCTATTCTATACTCTATCCTATCCAATGCACTATCCTATCCTATCCTATATCCTATCATATCCTCTCTCCTATCCAATCCCCTATCCTATCCTCTATCCGATCCTATCCTCTATCCTATCCAATCCTATATCCTATACTCTATCCTATCCTATCCTCTATCCTATCCTATCCTCTATCCTATCCTATCCTCTACCCTATCCTATCCTCTATCCTATCCTATCCTCTATCCTATCCTATCCTCTATCCTATCCTATCCTCTATCCTATACGATCCTCTATCCTATCCTATCCTCTATCCCATCCTATCCTCAATCCTATCCTATCCAGTATCCTATCCTATCCTCTATCCTATCCTATCCTGTATCCTATCCTATCCTCCATCCTATCCTATCCTCAATCCTATCCTTTACTGTATTATATACTATCCTCTATGCTATCCTATCCTCTATCCTATCAAATCCCCTATTGTATTATCTATCCTATCCTATACCCTATCCTCTATCCTATCCTTTCCTCTATCCTCTCCGATTACCTATCCTATCCTCTATCCTATCCTCTCCTCTATCCTATCCTATCCTCTATCCTATCCTATCCACATTCCTATCCTATCGTCTATCCTATTCTATCCTCTATCCTATCCTATCCTCTACCCTACCCTATCCTCTATAATATCGAATACTCTATCATATCCTATCCTCTATCCTATAATATTATCTATCCTATCCTATCCTCTATCCTATCCAATCCCATATCCTGTTCTCTATCCTATTCTATCCTCTATCCTACCCTCTATCCCATCCTCTATCGTATCCTATCATCTATCATATCCTATCCTCTACCCTAAGCAATCCTCTATCCTTCATCTATCCTATCGTATCCTCTATCCTATCCTATGCTCTATCGTATCCTCTATCCTATCCTATCCTCTATCCTATCCTCTATCCTGTCCTAAATCCTATCCTATCCTATACTATCCTCTATCCTATGCTATGCTGTATCCTATCCTATCCTCTATCCTCTCCTATCATCTATCCTATCCTATCCTATCCTCTATCCTATCCTCTATCCTATCCTCTATCCTGTCCTAAATCCTATCCTATCCTATACTATCCTCTATCCTATGCTATGCTGTATCCTATCCAATCCCCTATCCTATCCTATCGTCTATCCTATCCTCTATCCTATCCTATACTCTATGCTATCCTATCCTCTATCCTCTCCAATTATCTATCCTATCCTCTATCCTCTCCAATTATCTATCCTATCCTCTATCCTATCCATTCCTCTATCCTATCCTATCCTCTATCCTAACCTATGCAGTATCCTATCCAATCCCCTATCCTATCCACAATCCTATCCTATCCTCTATCCTATCCTATCCTCTATCCTATCCTATCCTCTATCCTATCCTATCCTCTACCCTATCCTATCCTCTATCCTATCCTATCCTCTATCCTATCCTATCCTCTATCCTAACCTATCCTCTATCCTATCCTATCCGCAATCCTATCCTATCCTGTATCCTATAATATCCTCTATCCTTTCCAATCCCCTATCCTATCCTCTATCCTGACCTATCCTCTATCCTATCCTATCCTTTATAATATCGCATCCTCTATCATATCCTATCCTCTATCCTACCCCATGCTCTATCCTATCCAATCCCCTATCCTATCCTCAATCCTATCCTCTATCCTACAATATCCTCTATCCAATCCTATCCTCTATCCTATCCTATCCTCTATCCTATCCTATCCTCTATCCTATCCTATCCTCTATCCTATCCTCTATCGTATCCTATCCTCTATCCTATCCTATCGTCTATCCTATCCTATCCTCTATCCTATCCTATCCTCTATCCTATCCTATCCTCTATCCTATCCTATTCTATCCTCTATCCTATCCTATTCTCTATCCTATCCTATCCTCTATCCTATCCTATCCTCTATCCTATTCTATCCTCTATCCTATCCTATTCTCTATCCTATCCTATCCTCTATCCTATCCTATCCTCTATCCTATCCTATCCTCTATCCTATCCTATCCTCTATCCTGTCCTATCCTCTATCCTATCCTATCCTCTACCCTATCCTATCCTCTATCCTATCCTATCCTCTATCCTATCCTATCCTCTATCCTATCCTATCCTCTATCCTATCCTATCCGCAATCCTATCCTATCCTGTATCCTATAATATCCTCTATCCTTTCCAATCCCCTATCCTATCCTCTATCCTGACCTATCCTCTATCCTATCCTATCCTTTATAATATCGCATCCTCTATCATATCCTATCCTCTATCCTACCCCATGCTCTATCCTATCCAATCCCCTATCCTATCCTCAATCCTATCCTCTATCCTACAATATCCTCTATCCAATCCTATCCTCTATCCTATCCTATCCTCTATCCTATCCTATCCTCTATCCTATCCTATCCTCTATCCTATCCTCTATCGTATCCTATCCTCTATCCTATCCTATCGTCTATCCTATCCTATCCTCTATCCTATCCTATCCTCTATCCTATCCTATCCTCTATCCTATCCTATTCTATCCTCTATCCTATCCTATTCTCTATCCTATCCTATCCTCTATCCTATCCTATCCTCTATCCTATTCTATCCTCTATCCTATCCTATTCTCTATCCTATCCTATCCTCTATCCTATCCTATCCTCTATCCTATCCTATCCTCTATCCTATCCTATCCTCTATCCTGTCCTATCCTCTATCCTATCCTATCCTCTACCCTATCCTATCCTCTATCCTATCCTATCCTCTATCATATCCTATCCTCTATCCTACCCTATGCTCTATCCTATCCAATCCCCTATCCTATCCTCAATCCTATCCTCTATCCTACAATATCCTCTATCCAATCCTATCCTCTATCCTATCCTATCCTCTATCCTATTCTATCCTCTATCCTATCCTATCCTCTATCCTATCCTCTATCCTATCCTATCCTCTATCCTATCCTATCCTCTATCCTATCCTATCCTCTATCCTATCCTATCCTCTATCCTATCCTATCCACTATCCTATCCTATCCTCTATCCTATCCTATTCTATCCTCTATCCTATCCTATTCTCTATCCTATCCTATCCTCTATCCTATCCTATCCTCTATCCTATCCTATCCTCTATCCTACCCTATCCACTATCCTATCCTATCCTCTATCCTATCCTATCCTCTATCCTATCCTTTCCTCTATCCTATCCTATCCTCTATCCTGTAATATGCTGTATCCTATCCAATTAGCTATCCTATCCTCAATCCTAACCTATCCTCTATCCTACAATATCTTCTATCCAATCCTATCCTCTGTCATCTATCCTATCCAATCGCCTATCCTATCCTCTACCCTATCCTATCCTCAATCCTATCCTATTCTCTATCCTATCACATCCCCTATCCTATCCTCTATCGTATCCTATCATCCATCCTATTCTATCCTCTATCCTACCCTATCCTCTATCCTATCCTATGCTGTATCCTATCCAATCCCCTATCCTATCCTCTATCCAGTCCTATCCTCTATCCTATCCTATCCTCTATCCTATCCTATCCTATATCCTATCCTATCCTCTATAATATCGTATCTTCTATCATATCCTATCCTCTTTCCTATAATATCATCTACCCTATCATATTCTCTATCCTATCGTACGCCTGTATCCTATCCTATCGTGTATCGTATCCTATCCCCTATCCTATCCTATCCTCTATCCTACCCTATCCACTATCCTATACTATCCTCTATCCTATCCTATCATCTATACTATCCTATCCTCTATCCTATCCTATCCTCTATCCTATCCTATTCTCTATCCTATCCTATCCTCTATCCTATACCATCCTCAATCCTATCCTATCCTCTACCCTATCCAATCCCCTATCATATCCTCTGTCCTATCCTCTATCCTATCCTATTCTCTATCCTATAATATCCTATCCTCTATCGTATCCTATCCCCTATCATATCCAATCCTATATCCTATCCCCGATCGTATCCTATCTTCAATCCTATCCTATCCTCTTTCCTGTCCTATCCTCAATCCTATTCGATCCTCTATCCTATCCTATCCTCTATCCTATCCAATACCCTATCCTATCCTCAGTCCTATCCTCTTTCGTATCCTATCCTCCATACTATCCTATCCTCTTTTCTATCCTATCCTCAATCCTATCCTATCCTCTATACTATCCAATCCCCTATCCTATTCTCTATCCTATCCTATCCTCTATCCTATCTTATCCTCAATCCTATTCTATCCTCTATCCTATCCTATCCTTTATACTATCCAATCCTCTATCGTATCCTCTACCCTATTCTATCCTCCATACTATCCTATCCTCTACAATATCCAATCCTATATCCTATCCCCGATCGTATCCTATCTTCAGTCCTATCCTATCCTCTTTCCTATCCTATCCTCAATCCTATTCGATCCTCTATCCTATCCTATCCTCTATCCTATCCAATACCCTATCCTATCCTCAGTCCTATCCTCTTTCGTATCCTATCCTCCATACTATCCTATCCTCTTTTCTATCCTATCCTCAATCCTATCCTATCCTCTATACTATCCAATCCCCTATCCTATTCTCTATCCTATCCTATCCTCTATCCTATCTTATCCTCAATCCTATTCTATCCTCTATCCTATCCTATCCTTTATACTATCCAATCCTCTATCGTATCCTCTACCCTATTCTATCCTCCATACTATCCTATCCTCTACAATATCGTATCCTCTATCATATCCTATCCTCTTTCCAATATTATCTTCTATCCTATCCTATCCTCTATCCTATACTATCCTCTATCCTATCTTATCCTCAATCCTATTCTATCCTCTATCCTATCCTATCCTCTTTTCTGTCCTATCCTCAATACTATCCTATCCTCCATCCTATCCAATCCCCTATCCTATTCTCTATCCTATCCTATCACCTATACCATCCTGTCCACAATCCTATCCTATCCTCTATTATATGCTATACTGTATCCTATCCTATCCTCTATAATATCGTATCCTCCATCATATCCTATCCTCTATCCTATCCTATCCTCTATCCTCTATCCTATCCTATCCTCTATCCGATCCTATTGTCTATCCTATCCTATCGTCTATCGTATCCTATCCTCTAACCTAACCAATCCCCTATCCTAACCTCTATCGTATCCAATCCCCAATCCTATCCTATCCTATATCCTATAATATCATCTATGCTATCCTATTCTCTATCCTATCGTATCCTCTATCCTATCTTATCCTCAATCCTATTCTATCCTCTATCCTATCCTATCCTTTATACTATCCAATCCTCTATCGTATCCTCTACCCTATTCTATCCTCCATACTATCCTATCCTCTACAATATCGTATCCTCTATCATATCCTATCCTCTTTCCAATATTATCTTCTATCCTATCCTATCCTCTATCCTATACTATCCTCTATCCTATCTTATCCTCAATCCTATTCTATCCTCTATCCTATCCTATCCTCTTTTCTGTCCTATCCTCAATACTATCCTATCCTCCATCCTATCCAATCCCCTATCCTATTCTCTATCCTATCCTATCACCTATACCATCCTGTCCACAATCCTATCCTATCCTCTATTATATGCTATACTGTATCCTATCCTATCCTCTATAATATCGTATCCTCCATCATATCCTATCCTCTATCCTATCCTATCCTCTATCCTATCCAATCCCCTATCCTATCGTCTGTCCTATCCTCTATCCTATCCTATCCTCTATCCTATCCTATCCTCTATCCTCTATCCTATCCTATCCTCTATCCGATCCTATTGTCTATCCTATCCTATCGTCTATCGTATCCTATCCTGTAACCTAACCAATCCCCTATCCTAACCTCTATCGTATCCAATCCCCAATCCTATCCTATCCTATATCCCATAATATCATCTATGCTATCCTATTCTCTATCCTATCGTATCCTATCCTCTATCGTATCCTATCCCCTATCATATCCAATCCTATATCCTATCCTCGATCCTATCCTATCCTAACCTCTTTCCTATCCTATCCTCAATCCTATTCGATCCTCTACCCTATCCTATCCTCTATCCTATCCAATACCCTATCCAATCCTCTATCCTATCCAATACCCTATCCTATCCTCTGTCCTATCCTCTATCGTATCCTATCCTCTATACTATCCTATCCTCTTTTCTATCCTATCCTCAATCCTATTCTATCCTCTATCCTATCCTATCCTTTATACTATCCAATCCCCTATCGTATCCTCTACCCTATCCTATCCTCTATACTATCCTATCCTCTACAATATCGTATCCTCTATCATATCCTATCCTCTTTCCAATAATATCTTCTATCCTATCCTATCCTCTATCCGATCCTATCCTCTATCCTATCCAATCCTATATCCTATACTCTATCCTATCCTATGCTCTATCCTATCGTATCCTCTATCCTATCCTATCCTCTACCTTATCCTATCCTCTATCCTATCCTGTCATCTATCCTATCCTCTATCCTCTATCCTATCCTATCCTCTACCCTATCCTATCCTCTATCCTATCCTATCCTCTATCCTATCCTATCCTCTATCCTATACGATCCTCTATCCTATCCTATCCTCTATCCCATCCTATCCTCAATCCTATCCTATCCAGTATCCTATCCTATCCTCTATCCTATCCTATCCTGTATCCTATCCTATCCTCCATCCTATCCTATCCTCAATCCTATCCTTTACTGTATTATATACTATCCTCTATGCTATCCTATCCTCTATCCTATCAAATCCCCTATTGTATTATCTATCCTATCCTATACCCTATCCTCTATCCTATCCTATCCTCTATCCTCTCCGATTACCTATCCTATCCTCTATCCTATCCTCTCCTCTATCCTATCCTATCCTCTATCCTATCCTATCCACATTCCTATCCTATCGTCTATCCTATTCTATCCTCTATCCTATCCTATCCTCTACCCTATCCTATCCTCTATAATATCGAATACTCTATCATATCCTATCCTCTATCCTATAATATTATCTATCCTATCCTATCCTCTATCCTATCCAATCCCATATCCTGTTCTCTATCCTATTCTATCCTCTATCCTACCCTCTATCCCATCCTCTATCGTATCCTATCATCTATCATATCCTATCCTCTACCCTAAGCAATCCTCTATCCTTCATCTATCCTATCGTATCCTCTATCCTATCCTATGCTCTATCGTATCCTCTATCCTATCCTATCCTCTATCCTATCCTCTATCCTGTCCTAAATCCTATCCTATCCTATACTATCCTCTATCCTATGCTATGCTGTATCCTATCCTATCCTCTATCCTCTCCTATCATCTATCCTATCCTATCCTATCCTCTATCCTATCCTCTATCCTATCCTCTATCCTGTCCTAAATCCTATCCTATCCTATACTATCCTCTCTCCTATGCTATGCTGTATCCTATCCAATCCCCTATCCTATCCTATCGTCTATCCTATCCTCTATCCTATCCTATACTCTATGCTATCCTATCCTCTATCCTCTCCAATTATCTATCCTATCCTCTATCCTCTCCAATTATCTATCCTATCCTCTATCCTATCCATTCCTCTATCCTATCCTATCCTCTATCCTAACCTATGCAGTATCCTATCCAATCCCCTATCCTATCCACAATCCTATCCTATCCTCTATCCTATCCTATCCTCTATCCTATCCTATCCTCTATCCTATCCTATCCTCTACCCTATCCTATCCTCTATCCTATCCTATCCTCTATCCTATCCTATCCTCTATCCTAACCTATCCTCTATCCTATCCTATCCGCAATCCTATCCTATCCTGTATCCTATAATATCCTCTATCCTTTCCAATCCCCTATCCTATCCTCTATCCTGACCCATCCTCTATCCTATCCTATCCTTTATAATATCGCATCCTCTATCATATCCTATCCTCTATCCTACCCCATGCTCTATCCTATCCAATCCCCTATCCTATCCTCAATCCTATCCTCTATCCTACAATATCCTCTATCCAATCCTATCCTCTATCCTATCCTATCCTCTATCCTATCCTATCCTCTATCCTATCCTATCCTCTATCCTATCCTCTATCGTATCCTATCCTCTATCCTATCCTATCCTCTATCCTATCCTATCCTCTATCCTATCCTATCCTCTATCCTATCCTATCCTCTATCCTATCCTATTCTATCCTCTATCCTATCCTATTCTCTATCCTATCCTATCCTCTATCCTATCCTATCCTCTATCCTATTCTATCCTCTATCCTATCCTATTCTCTATCCTATCCTATCCTCTATCCTATCCTATCCTCTATCCTATCCTATCCTCTATCCTATCCTATCCTCTATCCTGTCCTATCCTCTATCCTATCCTATCCTCTACCCTATCCTATCCTCTATCCTATCCTATCCTCTATCCTATCCTATCCTCTATCCTATCCTATCCTCTATCCTATCCTATCCGCAATCCTATCCTATCCTGTATCCTATAATATCCTCTATCCTTTCCAATCCCCTATCCTATCCTCTATCCTGACCTATCCTCTATCCTATCCTATCCTTTATAATATCGCATCCTCTATCATATCCTATCCTCTATCCTACCCTATGCTCTATCCTATCCAATCCCCTATCCTATCCTCAATCCTATCCTCTATCCTACAATATCCTCTATCCAATCCTATCCTCTATCCTATCCTATCCTCTATCCTATTCTATCCTCTATCCTATCCTATCCTCTATCCTATCCTCTATCCTATCCTATCCTCTATCCTATCCTATCCTCTATCCTATCCTATCCTCTATCCTATCCTATCCTCTATCCTATCCTATCCTCTATCCTATCCTATCCTCTATCCTATCCTATCCTCTATCCTATCCTATCCTCTATCCTATCCTATCCTCTATCCTATCCTATCCTCTATCCTATCCTATCCTCTATCCTATCCTATTCTATCCTCTATTCTATCCTATTCTCTATCCTATCCTATCCTCTATCCTATCCTATCCTCTATCCTATCCTATCCTCTATCCTACCCTATCCACTATCCTATCCTATCCTCTATCCTATCCTATCCTCTATCCTATCCTTTCCTCTATCCTATCCTATCCTCTATCCTGTAATATGCTGTATCCTATCCAATTAGCTATCCTATCCTCAATCCTAACCTATCCTCTATCCTACAATATCTTCTATCCAATCCTATCCTCTGTCATCTATCCTATCCAATCGCCTATCCTATCCTCTACCCTATCCTATCCTCAATCCTATCCTATTCTCTATCCTATCACATCCCCTATCCTATCCTCTATCGTATCCTATCATCCATCCTATTCTATCCTCTATCCTACCCTATCCTCTATCCTATCCTATGCTGTATCCTATCCAATCCCCTATCCTATCCTCTATCCAGTCCTATCCTCTATCCTATCCTATCCTCTATCCTATCCTATCCTATATCCTATCCTATCCTCTATAATATCGTATCTTCTATCATATCCTATCCTCTTTCCTATAATATCATCTACCCTATCATATTCTCTATCCTATCGTACGCCTGTATCCTATCCTATCGTGTATCGTATCCTATCCCCTATCCTATCCTATCCTCTATCCTACCCTATCCACTATCCTATCCTATCCTCTATCCTATCCTATCCTCTATCCTATCCTATTCCCTATCCTATCCTATCCTCTATCCTATCCTATCCTATCCTCTATCCTATACTATCCTCTATCCTATCCTATCATCTATACTATCCTATCCTCTATCCTATCCTATCCTCTATCCTATCCTATTCTCTATCCTATCCTATCCTCTATCCTATACCATCCTCAATCCTATCCTATCCTCTACCCTATCCAATCCCCTATCATATCCTCTGTCCTATCCTCTATCCTATCCTATTCTCTATCCTATAATATCCTATCCTCTATCGTATCCTATCCCCTATCATATCCAATCCTATATCCTATCCCCGATCGTATCCTATCTTCAATCCTATCCTATCCTCTTTCCTATCCTATCCTCAATCCTATTCGATCCTCTATCCTATCCTATCCTCTATCCTATCCAATACCCTATCCTATCCTCAGTCCTATCCTCTTTCGTATCCTATCCTCCATACTATCCTATCCTCTTTTCTATCCTATCCTCAATCCTATCCTATCCTCTATACTATCCAATCCCCTATCCTATTCTCTATCCTATCCTATCCTCTATCCTATCTTATCCTCAATCCTATTCTATCCTCTATCCTATCCTATCCTCTATCCTATCCAATACCCTATCCTATCCTCAGTCCTATCCTCTTTCGTATCCTATCCTCCATACTATCCTATCCTCTTTTCTATCCTATCCTCAATCCTATCCTATCCTCTATACTATCCAATCCCCTATCCTATTCTCTATCCTATCCTATCCTCTATCCTATCTTATCCTCAATCCTATTCTATCCTCTATCCTATCCTATCCTTTATACTATCCAATCCTCTATCGTATCCTCTACCCTATTCTATCCTCCATACTATCCTATCCTCTACAATATCGTATCCTCTATCATATCCTATCCTCTTTCCAATATTATCTTCTATCCTATCCTATCCTCTATCCTATACTATCCTCTATCCTATCTTATCCTCAATCCTATTCTATCCTCTATCCTATCCTATCCTCTTTTCTGTCCTATCCTCAATACTATCCTATCCTCCATCCTATCCAATCCCCTATCCTATTCTCTATCCTATCCTATCACCTATACCATCCTGTCCACAATCCTATCCTATCCTCTATTATATGCTATACTGTATCCTATCCTATCCTCTATAATATCGTATCCTCCATCATATCCTATCCTCTATCCTATCCTATCCTCTATCCTATCCAATCCCCTATCCTATCGTCTGTCCTATCCTCTATCCTATCCTATCCTCTATCCTATCCTATCCTCTATCCTCTATCCTATCCTATCCTCTATCCGATCCTATTGTCTATCCTATCCTATCGTCTATCGTATCCTATCCTCTAACCTAACCAATCCCCTATCCTAACCTCTATCGTATCCAATCCCCAATCCTATCCTATCCTATATCCCATAATATCATCTATGCTATCCTATTCTCTATCCTATCGTATCCTATCCTCTATCGTATCCTATCCCCTATCATATCCAATCCTATATCCTATCCTCGATCCTATCCTATCCTAACCTCTTTCCTATCCTATCCTCAATCCTATTCGATCCTCTACCCTATCCTATCCTCTATCCTATCCAATACCCTATCCAATCCTCTATCCTATCCAATACCCTATCCTATCCTCTGTCCTATCCTCTATCGTACCCTATCCTCTATACTATCCTATCCTCTTTTCTATCCTATCCTCAATCCTATTCTATCCTCTATCCTATCCTATCCTTTATACTATCCAATCCCCTATCGTATCCTCTACCCTATCCTATCCTCTATACTATCCTATCCTCTACAATATCGTATCCTCTATCATATCCTATCCTCTTTCCAATAATATCTTCTATCCTATCCTATCCTCTATCCGATCCTATCCTCTATCCTATCCAATCCTATATCCTATACTCTATCCTATCCTATGCTCTATCCTATCGTATCCTCTATCCTATCCTATCCTCTACCCTATCCTATCCTCTATCCTATCCTGTCATCTATCCTATCCTCTATCCTCTATCCTATCCTATCCTCTACCCTATCCTATCCTCAATCCTATCCCATCCTCTATCCTATCCTATCCTCTATCCTATTCTATCCTCTATCCTATCCTATCCTCAATCCTATCCTATCCTCTATCCTATCCTATCCTATCCTATCCTCTATCCTATTCTATACTCTATCCTATCCAATGCACTATCCTATCCTATCCTATATCCTATCATATCCTCTCTCCTATCCTATCCTCTATCCTATCCTAACCTCTATCCTATCCTATCATCTATCCTATCCTATCCTCTCCTATTCTATCCTCTATCCTATCCTATCGTCTATCCTATCCTATCCTCTATCCTATCCTTTCCTCTATCCTATCCTATCCTCTATCCTGTAATATGCTGTATCCTATCCAATTCCCTATCCTATCCTCAATCCTATCCTATCCTCTATCCTACAATATCTTCTATCCAATCCTATCCTCTGTCATCTATCCTATCCAATCGCCTATCCTATCCTCTACCCTATCCTATCCTCAATCCTATTATATTCTCTATCCTATCCCATCCCCTATCCAATCCTCTATCGTATCCTATCCTCTATCCTATCCTATCCTATCCTATCCTCTATCCTATCCTATCCTCTATCCTATCCTATCCTCTCCTATCCTATCCTCTATCCTATCCTATCGTCTATCCTATCCTATCCTCTATCCTATCCTATCCTCTATCCTATCCTATCCTCTATCCTATCCTATCCTCTATCCTATCCTATCCTCTATCCTATCCTATCCTCTATCCTATTCCATCCTCTATCCTATCCTATCCTCTATCCTATCCTATCCTCTATCCTATCCTATCCTCTATCCTATCCTATCCTCTACCCTATCCTATCATCTATCCTATCCTATCCTCTATCCTATCCTATCCTCTATCCTATGCTATCCTCTATCCTATCCTATCCTCTATCCTATCCAATCCTCAACCCTATCCTATCCTCAATCCTATCCTATACTCTATCCTATCCTATCCGCAATCCTATCCTATCCTGTATCCTATAATATCCTCTATCCTTTCCAATCCCCTATCCTATCCTCTATCCTGTCCTATCCTCTATCCTGTCCTATCCTCTATCCTATCCTATCCTTTCCTCTCTCCTATCCTATCCTCTATTCTATCCTATCCTCTATCCTATTCTATCCTCTATCCTATAGTATCGTCTATCCTATCCTATCCTTTATCCTATCCTATCCTCTATCCTATCCTATCCTCTATCCTATCCTATCCTCTATAAAATCCTATCCTCTATCCTATCCTATCCTCTATCCTATCCTATCCTCTATCCTGTAATATGCTGTATCCTATCCAATTCCCTATCCTATCCTCTATCCTATCCTATCTGTTTGGCATTGGCTGCGCGTGGCGTCAGATCTCGAACGCGAGATCCACCGCGCCGCCCCACTATTGGCGGGTGCTCGTGTCGCCGCGAGATCGACGGTCGATCGACGGCGAGTCGTGCCATAGGCTGTCGCCGCCGGATCGATTATCGACGCGATAATAGACATTCTATTGGCCCGGGTTCAAATTCGGCAAGTCATCGTTCCGGCGGTGATAGGAAACCGCTCGCGGCTCGCCGACGATCAGATCGCTTGTTCATCTCTCAACGTTAACATCGCGAAATAGTTCTCAAATCGATAAATAGTAGCTCAGACGTCGCGCGTCGTGGGACCGGTCTAGCTATATCATTTCGGTATCGGGTTCTCCTCAGCTCAGCGGAGAATAATCATAAACTCTCTCGGTTTCACACATTTATTGTAACCTGAAGTCCAACCGGTGGGCTTCACATTGTACATATTCCTGGTAAATTTACTAAGTAAGTGACGGCCGTTCGACGGTAGAATAAAGTGCTCGTCCCGTACAGCATAATTTATTTTCCGTCCCAATCCGTAACATTGGTCCTTCGAGCCGGATTCAGTGCTGCAGTCCACTGAAAAGTGAACAGTTAATACTTCGTGACCTTAGTGTAAGTTTGAATTCGTGAACCAAACAATGGCTGACCTTGTGGGAAATCAACGGATCATCGGCCAACGGATCTCCCGAATCGTTGTAAACCTTAAGAAGCGAGGAAAAGCCAACATCTCCATGGGAATGCTGCAAGCTGGCCTTAGCACGCTGCAAGAGCTGTGGGCTGATTTTCGGAAGGGAGATTCTCTCGTTAGAGCCGCAGCTGAGACGGACACGAAGGTTCGGGAAAGCTCTTACCTCAAGGCCGATGAGTACGAGGACGTCCAGCAGGATTTCATCGAACAGTCTGGATTGTTGCGAGACATGATATCAGAGCTGCAGGCCGCGGCGACCGTTAAGGAAGCAGCAAATTCAAACTCAACGGCAGGCGAGACGACCTCCGCAAGGTCACGCGCAGTGTTGCCCAAGATGTCTCTTCCAACGTTCGACGGACAGTACAAGGACTGGCCTCCGTTTCGCGATCTATTTACGTCGCTTATCATTGCGGACGCTTCTCTCTCTCCGGTCGAGCGTCTCCATTATTTAAAGGGATGCATGAAGGGCAGCGCAGCGTCCCTACTGAAGAACGTCAAGACGACCGCTGAGAATTTCCAAGTCGCCTGGGAGAAGCTGGAGGATCGCTTCGAGAATCGACGGTTGCTGGTACAGGCTCAAATCCGACTGCTGACGAAGCTCCCTCCGGTCCATAAGGAGTCCTCCGCCGAGATGCAGCGGCTTTTCGACGAGACCTTCGACGCCGTCGATGCTCTGGCCAATCTGGATCGTCCGGTCACCAACGCCACAGATTGGATCGTCGAACTAACCGTCGAGCGGCTTGACCGGCAGTCGCGGCGTGAGTGGGAGGAGTCGGTGAAGTTCTGTAAAGAATTACCCACGCTGGAGCAACTGAAGACCTTCATGATCGGTCGCCTACAAACCTGCGAAGCATTAGAGGCTCCCCAGCCTGAAGGTACAGCACCCCGGAAAACCTCGCAGGCCCGGGGCTTCAAGGTGCACCAGGTGTCCAAGGTTGGCGCTGCCGGGAGGTCCTGCTGTCTTTGCCAGGACCAGCATTACATCCAGAACTGCCGACAATTCCGCGATCAGACTCCCGCCGAGCGCAAGGACACGGTCCGAAGACTGAGCCTGTGTTTCAACTGCCTCGGCAACCATCAAGCGCACGATTGCAAGTCTGCTAAACGCTGCCAGCGGTGCGAGGGGAAACACCACACTATGATTCACGATGCAGCTCCACCCACTCAGGAGAATAGCTCAGCTGGAATTCACGTGCAGCAGGTGTCCACGCCCGTAAGTAGTTCCGCGGTTATTCTCGGCACCGCTCGGGTGTCAGTTCTAGGTCCGCTTGGTCACCGCAGTCTTGTCCGAGTACTCATAGACCCCGGAAGCGAAGTCTCACTAGTCTCCGAAGCACTGGCGCAGCGGCTTGGCCTCCGGAGAAATCAGGCCCGTATTCCTCTTCGCGGAGTCGGCCGCTCAAGGGCTCAGTTTACCCGGGGGAAGACGGAGCTGACCATCTCGACTCATCACGGGCAGGAGACACCTTTAAGGATTCAGGCCTACGTGATCTCGGAACTCTCAACGTATCAGCCTAGGCATCTACCATCGCCCGGCGGCTGGCCTCACATTCAGGGGCTGAAATTGGCTGACCCGGGCTTCCATCACTCCGATCCTGTCGACATTCTCCTGGGAGCCGAGTCCTACGACCTCATACTCCTCGAAGGTGTCAAGAAGGGGCCCCCACACACGCCAGTGGCTCAGGAAACCCTCTTCGGCTGGATCTTGACAGGAGGATCCCGGTCGGCGAGCTGCAGGGGTTCTGCGGATCGGGTCGAGGCCCCCGTTCACCACTGCCGAGTAGATCGAGAGCTGATGGCCTCCTTGTCTAGGTTCTGGGAGCAAGAGGAGATCGAGGTGTCGATTCCTGTCACTGAGGAGGACCGCAGAGCCGAGGACCACTTCGCCGCGTCCTACAATCGGCAGCCAGATGGACGGTTCATGGTGCGTTTGCCGTTCAAGACCCGACCGGAGTTGGGAGAATCCAGGCGCACCGCCGTGCGGACACTTGACGGCCTGAGCTCCAAGTTTCGTCGTTCCACGGAGTTCAGGGTAGCTTATCAAGACTTCCTGGCCACCTACGAGGCGCTTGGGCACATGTCCTCGACATCTCCCTCTCATGTGAACACCTACTACCTTCCTCATCACGGGGTGCTGCGGGAGAGCAGCACTACGACCAAACTGAGGGTAGTTTTTAACGGCTCCATGCCCACGTCGAACGGGAAGTCTATCAACGACTTCCTCCTCCGGGGCCCGAACCTGCTACCGAATCTGGCGGACGTGCTGCTGAAGTGGCGTCGGCACCGATTCGTCTTCTCTGCTGATATAGAGAAGATGTACCGGCAGATTCTCGTTCATCCCGAGGACCGACGGTGGCAGAGGATCGTGTGGAGACCTGCACAACGAGAAGGCATCGTAGATTACGAGCTGAGTACCGTAACCTACGGGCTCGCCTGTGCTCCTTACCTGGCTATTCGCTGCCTGCACCAACTCGCCCAACTGGAAGAGCATCGGTACCCTCGAGGCTCGCAGGCCGTCCAGAGGGACATCTACATGGACGACGTCCTCACCGGAGCTGACTCCCTTCCCGAGGCTCGGAGCAAGCAGCAGGAAATTCGAGAGCTCCTCATGGCGGGCGGATTTCCTCTTCGGAAGTGGGCAGCCAACTCAAGGGAACTCCTGGAAGGACTCTCCCCCGAGGAACGGAAGGGGATAGTCGAATGGGACTCTCCGACGTCTCACAGCGTCCTAGGTATCCGCTGGCTCCCGTCATTGGATTGCTTTCAGGTCTCCGCTGCCGCCTCGACCCGGAACTCAGGATACACAAAGCGATCTGTGCTCAGCGGTACTGCTCAGCTATTCGACCCGCTAGGCTGGCTATCCCCGGTCACGATCGTCGCCAAGGTCCTGATGCAGTCCTTTTTTTTTTTTTTTTTTTTTTTTTATCGTGAGGAAATGTTTTATACATACCCCGACTCCCTGGGGGGAGCCGGGGTTATGTGGGATTCTCTCCGGGGGGCGGAGCCCCCGGAGACTACCCACTAAAACCTCACGCCCGCCTAAGCTACACGGGAGGTGCCTGGATCACGCGAGTACTCAACAGGACACCTCCCAGCTATCATCATACCCCGGGGGAGGGGTTAACCTCCCCCACTGCCTACGCTATAGGACCCCGGGCGGAGGGACCCGCCCGGTGTCCCCATCCCTGGAGCCTTCGGATTGGGCTTCCCGAGCCCCAGCTCGGTCCACCCACAGCTCCCGGAGTCCTCGTGCCCCGCTCGGGGCCGGTGTCCCGAAGGAACCAGCCCCGGCCAGAGCAAGAGGACGCCGCCACCGGAAGGAAGGGCCGTCGGAGGCGCGATCCGGCACGCCCCGACCCTTCCTTTCCCCAAAAACCCCCCACGGTCCCCCTCCCCTATCGGGGGGAGGGGGGACCGACACCCCCCACTAACCGGGAAACTATCCCGGGGGGTGTCGGCCAATCACGGGGGGGAGCTACACTCCCCCCGGGGGCCCGGGTCAGCTCGCACCCCGGGCCCCCAAATTCAGTGCCCCCACAGGTGGGGGCGAAACAGGACGCGGGGATACTCCCCGCGCCAAACCCCCGGCGCCCCCCACTCCCGGGGGCAATGGTTGACGCGGGGGAGACCCCCGCGCCCTCCCATCCCTCACCGCCCCCCTCGTGGGGGGCACACGCCGGCGCGGTGGTCGTCCCCGCGCCCACACCCTCCTCGCGGAGCCCGGGTCCCGTTCCCGGGCCCGCTCGGCGGCCTCCTTCTGCCCGATAACGTCCTCGCAGAAGGAGGCCACCGCATTCCACGACCCCACGCTGTCGACCATGTGGTCGACCACGGTCGGCAGCGCGAGGTCCCACCCGCCCACTGCGGCTCGCAGGACACGGCGCGGCCCGGCCCAAGCAGGGCACTCCTCCAGAGTGTGCCGCGCCGTGTCGACATCTTCGCCGCAGTGGTGGCACTGCGCCGTCGGCTCCCGCCCCATTCTGTGCAGGTACTCTCCAAAACAGCCATGGCCGGAGAGCACCTGCGTGAGGCGGAAGGTCAACCTTCCCCGCCTCCCGCACCATATAAGAAATATGGGCAGGAGGGCCCGGACAATCGGACGTGTGGAGGGCGTTAGCAGCGCCCTCCACTCCGATAAACTTTCCGTCCGGGCCTGGCGATTCTGGCCCTCGAGCTCCTCCTCCTCCTCGCGCGTGAGTTCCACCCCCGGCGGGCGGCGGAAGGAGCGGGCGATGTGGTATAGCTTCGCCCGCTCCGCCGCCACCACAGTGAAGGGTGGAATCACGGCGAGGAGTCCCGCCGCCTCGGTGGAGATGGTGCGGTACCCCCGTATGACCCGCAAGGCCAGCCGCCGCCGCACTCTTTCAAAGAGCTTGCGGCTGGGCGTGCTGGCCTCGAGCGAGCGGTGCCATACGGGGGCCCCATACAGGGCTATAGACCGCACCACCTCCACATATAGGCGGCGTACTTTCAAATCCGGCCCCCCGACATTCGGCAGCAGCCGCGCCAATGCGGCTGCCGTCTTCTCTAGTCGGGGGGCGAGGAGCTCGAAGTGTCCATCGAATCGCCAGCGGCCGTCTATGATCAGGCCCAGGTACCTCATCCTGGGCCCGATCGCGACGGAGGTTTCAGCGACGCGAATCCACAGGTCCCGACCACGGGGTGGCCGCGGCGACCGAGACGATCCGTATAACCAGATCGCCTCGGTCTTTGCGGCGGCCACCGTCAGACCCATTCTGCGGATTCGCCCGACCACGCAGTCCAGGGCGGCCTCAGCAAGGTGCCTGGTCCTCCTCCAGTCCTCCCCCTCGGCATAAACCAGGGTGTCATCTGCATAACAGATGACACCCGTATCCGGGGGGAGGACAACCCGCAGCACCGCGTCATACGCTAGGTTCCACAGGAGTGGCCCAAGGACGGACCCCTGTGGAACCCCGCGGTGCGTCTCCCTCGTATAAACCATGCCATACCGGCCGGTGAACACCACCTCCCTGTCGCGGAGATAGTCGCCGACCACCTCCCGGAGATAAGGGGGCACCTGGAAATGGTCCAGGGCCCCCATTATCTCCGACCAGGGCAGGGTGTTGAAAGCGTTGGATATGTCCAACGAAACAGCCATCAACACCCCGCCCCGAGCGACAGCCCTTTCCCGGAGGAGGCGCAGACGCTCTAATGCGTCTATTGTAGAGCGCCCCCTCCGGAATCCATACTGGCTGTCGCTCAGGTCGGGACCACCCCGCGACAGGTGATCGACGAGGCGGGCGGCAATTATTCTTTCGAATAGCTTGCCCGCCTCGTCGAGTAAACATACCGGCCGGTATGCAGAGGGAGACTCTGCGGGTTTCCCCTCCTTGTGGAGGAGAACCAGGCACGCTTGCTTCCAAACAGTGGGGAAGACTCCCCGGCGCAGGCTCGCGTCCATGACGCTCCTGAAC
The DNA here is from genome assembly GCF_050948215.1 of Halictus rubicundus. NCBI lineage: Eukaryota > Metazoa > Arthropoda > Insecta > Hymenoptera > Halictidae > Halictus > Halictus rubicundus. The sequence continues at coordinate 428,554 of NW_027488656.1, forward strand.
GCCGGGGCGAGGACCTCTATGGCTAAGACCATTACGCTCCCGGGAACCCCATCGGGGCCAGGGGCCTTCTTGCCCCCGGCCCGGAGCTCCCGGACGGCCCGGTCAAGCTCCAGCTCGGTGACCCGGAACTCGTCCGACCATCCCATGGTCGGACCTGGGGCGCGTACCCACCTCCCCTCCTCCGCGAGGGGGAAGAGGGTATCGATAACGCGCCCCAGAAGTTCCGGGTCCAACCTCTCCGTGACAGGGGACGCCCGGGGGCGGAGCTTCCCAAGCACCGCCTTATATGGGCGTCCCCACGGATCGTCACGGAGGGTGAGCAGGAGCTCGTCCCAGGCCCTGGCCTTAGCTGCGGCAATAGCTCGCTTGAGGGCCACGGCCGCCGATCTGTACTCCCTGTACAGCTCGGCGACCCTCGGCTCCGCGTCGCCGCCCAGGAAATGGCGGCGACGGGCGCGGGTGTACTGGCGGCGGGCACGGCCGGCCGAACAACGGAGTTCGGCCAGCTCGCCCGACCACCAGTAAACGGTCTTTCTCGGGGGCTGAGCCTGGACCCGGGGCATCGCCACGTCACAAATCATTTGTAACGTGTCCCGAATCCAGGCCGCCCCCTCATTCACCCCGCGCTCCCTGGCCGAAGGCCAGGCGGAGCCGATAATCACGGCCCTCAACAGGTCCCCGTCTAGTCGCTTCAGCGCCCATCTTGGCGCTGAAGGGGTGCCACGTCGGAGGGGCGTGTCCAACGGCGGGTCCGAGACCACTGCCACGTCCATCAGGACGTAGCAGTGGTCCGACAAGGTCTCTCCATCCCAGACCCGCCAGTTGGACACACGGCGTGAGGCGGCGGCCGTCGCGAACGACACGTCAACAATCGACCAGCCGTTCCACCTCACGCACGTAGGCACGGAGCCCCGGTTTAATAACCGGAGCTCCATCCCCTCCGCCCAGTCTTCTAGGACTCCGCCTCGGGTGTTGGTCCTGGGGTTACCCCACGTGGTGGACCTCGCATTGAGGTCCCCCAGGACCAACACCGGACCGGCTATATGTCCTGATGCAGTCCTTATGGCTCCTGAAGGTTGACTGGGACGCACCACTGCCCGACAAGGAGGATCTTCTCTGGCAGAAGTTCCAACAGCAGCTGCCGACACTCCAAACCGTCAGCGTCCCTCGATGGCTCGGAATCTGCGGGCCCAACCAGGCGCTCGAGATCCACGGGTTCGCCGACGCATCGGAGCGCGCCTACGCTGCCGTAGTATACTCCCGCACCGTCAACGAGGAGGGAGCAGCTACCGTCTCGTTGATCGTCGCCAAATCAAGGGTCGCACCGCTCAAACGAGTCTCGCTGCCCCGACTAGAGCTCTGCGCCGCCTTCCTTCTAGCTCGACTCGTCCAGCACGTTTGCAAGGTGCTCGACCTGCAGGATGCCGACCTACACCTCTGGAGCGACTCTTCGGTGGCCCTCAGCTGGATTCAGGGTCATCCTTCCCGCTGGCCTACATACGTTGCGAACCGAGTCGCAGAAATTCAGCGGATGACGCCCTTCGCCAAGTGGCATCACGTCCGCAGCGCGGAGAACCCGGCTGGCTGCGCTTCCCGAGGCCTGTATCCTTCGGAGCTTCCGAGCTTCGATCTGTGGTGGCGAGGACCCGGATGGCTCACATCACCCGGCCACCCTCGGGACTCATCGGGCCCGGAGGCTAGCGACGAGGGAGCTGAACTCGCAGTGCACCACGTTGTTCGCAGGTTGGAGAGCCCATCCGGTTCCATGATCGAGCGGTTCTCTAACCTGACTCGCCTGCTCCGAGTCCTGGCCTGGTGCCGTCGTTGGATTCCTGGAAGGAGAAACGGAGAGTCAACCCTCTCAGCCTCGGAAGTACACGCGTGCCAACTCACCCTGTTGCGGCAGGAGCAGGCTTCACATTTCGAGGAGGAGATTCGGGCGCTCAGGAAGGGCCAACCAGTCCCAGCCAGGAGCCGGTTAGCTAAACTCAGCCCGTTTATGGATGCAGACGGAGTGCTGCGTGTTGGAGGCCGCCTTCAGGTCGCCAACCTCGCCTATGACAGGACGCATCCCGCCATACTCCCCGATGACTCACCCTTGGCCAGGTTGTGGGTTGACGCTGCTCACAGGCGATGCCTCCATGGGGGGACTCAACTGACGCTCGCCACTCTGCGGCAGGAGTGCTGGATACTCAAGGGTCGGCCAATGGTCAAGTCCTGTATCAGGCGATGTATCACCTGCATACGCTGGAGAGGACAAACGGCGTTAACAAAAATGGGAAACTTGCCGGTAACTCGAGTGACTCCATGTCGTCCCTTTTTCAGGTCTGGGATTGATTACGCGGGACCAATCCAGCTCCGAGCCGGTCGTGGACGTGGTCAGCGTACCTCGAAGGGATACATCGCGGTCTTCATCTGCCTTTCCACGAAGGCTGTGCATCTGGAAGCTGCGTCCGACGGGTCCACCGATGCATTCCTGGGCGCTCTACGGCGGTTCACGGCACGGCGAGGGCGCTGCGCCGAATTGTACAGCGACTGCGGGCGGAATTTCGTCGGTGCCAACCACGAGCTCCGGGCACTTCTTCGAGAAGCAGGGAACCAGGGGGAAGGCCATTTCGCCGCAGCCTCTCGTGAAGGCATCCGCTGGAAATTCAATCCCCCATCGGCTCCACACTTCGGCGGAATCTGGGAGGCTGCCGTGAAGTCCGTGAAGCACCACCTCCGCAGGATCATCGGCGAGCAGCGGCTGACCTTTGAGGAGCTGACCACGCTCCTGACCGGTATCGAGGCTTGTCTCAATTCCAGGCCCTTAACGCCCTTGTCCGACGACCCGGAGGACCCAGTGGCTCTTACACCTGGGCACTTCCTGATCGGAGAACCGCTTACGGCTATCCTGGAGCCCAGCCTTGCGGACCTTCCCGCGTCTCGCTTAAACCGGTGGCAACTCGTGCAGCAGATGCAGCAGCATTTCTGGAAGCGCTGGTCTCGGGAATATCTGAACTCGCTGCAACCTCGGGTCAAATGGCTCCAGGATAAGGCCCGGATCAAGGCCGGAGCTCTTGTCTTAATTAAAAGTGAAATTCTTCCGCCTACGCAGTGGCCGCTTGCTCGCGTCGTAACCGTGCACCCGGGACCAGACGCTTCAATTCGAGTCGCGACAGTTCGCACCGGCACGTCGCAATTCCTCCGGCCGGTGCATAAACTAATTCCCTTGCTGCCACCGGACGATGGGGAAGGGGGTACGAGCGAGGCCTCCGAGACTGACCGGATGAGCGATTCTCCCGATCCTCGCCTACAAAATTCACAGTAGGCACATTTTAGGTTAAGTTCACTCTAGGCTAATGTTTCAACTCATCCGCCCATTGTAATTAGAATTCACTCACCTCATTAATGCACTTCATCCTCACTGTACATTCACCTCATCTTCACTTGGTTCACTGTAAATTCCCATTTTTTCACGCACGACACATTGCTCACTCTACTACGCCACTCGTTGCCGATCCATTCATGCTGCGCAGTTTCGTCAATGAATGACGAGGCGGGCGGAATGTTTGGGATTGGCTGCGCGTGGCGTCAGATCTCGAACGCGAGATCCACCGCGCCGCCCCACTATTGGCGGGTGCTCGTGTCGCCGCGAGATCGACGGTCGATCGACGGCGAGTCGTGCCATAGGCTGTCGCCGCCGGATCGATTATCGACGCGATAATAGACATTCTATTGGCCCGGGTTCAAATTCGGCAAGTCATCGTTCCGGCGGTGATAGGAAACCGCTCGCGGCTCGCCGACGATCAGATCGCTTGTTCATCTCTCAACGTTAACATCGCGAAATAGTTCTCAAATCGATAAATAGTAGCTCAGACGTCGCGCGTCGTGGGACCGGTCTAGCTATATCATTTCGGTATCGGGTTCTCCTCAGCTCAGCGGAGAATAATCATAAACTCTCTCGGTTTCACACATTTATTGTAACCTGAAGTCCAACCGGTGGGCTTCACATTGTACATATTCCTGGTAAATTTACTAAGTAAGTGACGGCCGTTCGACGGTAGAATAAAGTGCTCGTCCCGTACAGCATAATTTATTTTCCGTCCCAATCCGTAACACTATCCTATCCTATCCTCTATCCTATCCTATCCTCTCCTATCCTATCCTCTATCCTATCCTATCGTCTATCCTATCCTATCCTCTATCCTATCCTATCCTCTATCCTATCCTATCCTCTATCCTCTATCCTATCCTATCCTCTATCCTATCCTATCCTCTATCCTATCCTATCCTCTATCCTATTCCATCCTCTATCCTACCCTATCCTCTATACTATCCTATTCTCTATCCTATCCTATCCTCTATCCTATCCTATCCTCTATCCTATCCTATCCTCAATCCTATCCTATCCTCTATCCTATCCTATCCACTATACTATCCTATCATCTATCCTATCCAATCCTCAACCCTATCCTATCCTCAATCCTATCCTATACTCTATCTTATCCTATCCGCAATCCTATCCTATCCTGTATCCTATAAAATCCTCTATCCTTTCCAATCCCCTATCCTATCCTCTATCCTGTCCTATCCCTATCCTATCCTATCCTCTATAATATCGTATCCACTATCATATCCTATCCTCTTACCTATAATATCATCTACCCTATCCTATACTCTATCCTATCCTATCCTGTATCCTATCCTATCGTGTATCGTAACCTATCCCCTATCCTATCCTATCCTCTATCCTATCCTCTCTCCTATCCGATCCTCTATCCTATCCTATCCTATTCTCTATCCTATCCTCTCTCCTATCCTATCCTCTATCCTATCCTATCCTCTATCCTATCCTATCCGCTTTCCTATCCTATCCTCAATCCTATCCTCTCCTCTATCCTATACAATCCCCAATCCTATCCTCTATCCTATCCTTTCCTCTATCCTATCCTATCCTCTATCCTATCCTATCATCTATCCTATCCTATCCTCTATCCTATCCTATCCTCTATCCTATCCTACCCTCTATCCTATAATATCCTCTATCCTATCGTATCCTCTATCCTATCCCATCCTCTATCCTATCTTATCGTCTATCCTATAATATCCTCTATCCTACCCTATCCTCTATCCTATCCTATCCTCTATCCTATCCTATCCTCTATCCTATCCAATCCCCTATCCTATCCTCTGTCCTATCGTGTATCCTATCCTATCCTCTATACTATACTATCCTCTATCCTATCCTATCCCCTACACTATCCTATACACAATCCTATCCTATCCTCTATTATATGCTATACTGTATCCTATGCTATCCTCAATCCTATCGTATCCTCTATCCTATCCTATCCTCAATCCTATCCGATACTGCATCCTATCCTACCCTCTGTCCTATCCTATCCTCTATCCTACCCTATCCTCTATCCTATCCTGTCCTCTACCCTATCCTATACTGTATCCTATACTATCCTCTATCCTATCCTATCCTCTATTATATAATATCCTCTATCCTATCCAATCCTGTATCCTATCCTCTATCCTATCCTATCCTCAATCCTATCCTATCAGGTGTCCTATCCTATCCTCTATCCTCTCCTATCCTCTATCCTATCCAGTCCTCTATCCTATCATATCCTCTATCCTATCGTATCCTCTATCCTATCCAATCCTCTATCGTATCCTATCCTCTATCCTATCCTATCCTCTATCCTATCCTATCTTCTATTATGTAATATCCTCTATCCTACCGTATCCTCAATCCTATCCTATCCTCTATCCTATCCTATCCTCTATCCTACCCTATCCTCTATCCTATCCTATCCTCTATCCTATCCTATCCTCTATCCTATCCTATCCTATATCCTATCCTATCCTCTATCCTATCCTCTATCCACTCCTCTATCCTATCCTATCCTCTATCCTATCCTATCCTCTATCCTATCCTATCCTTTATCTTATCGTATCCTCTATTCTATCCCATTCTCTATCCTCTACTACCCTCAATAATATCCTATCCTCTACCCTATCCTATCCTCCATCCTATCCTATCCTCTATCCTATCCTATCCTCTATCCTATCCTATCTTCTATTATATAATATCCTCTATCCCATCTTATCCTCAATCCTGTTCTATCCTTTATCCAATCCTATCCTCTTTACTATCCTATCCGCTTTCCTATCCTATCCTCAATCCTATCCTCTCCTCTATCCTATACAATCCCCAATCCTATCCTCTATCCTATCCTGTCCTCTATCCTATCCTATCCTCTATCCTATCCTATCCTCTATCCTATCCTATCTTCTATTATGTAATATCCTCTATACTATCTTATCCTCAATCCTGTTCTATCCTCTATCCAATCCTATCCTCTTTACTATCCTATCCGCTTTCCTATCCTATCCTCAATCCTATCCTCTCCTCTATCCTATACAATCCCCAATCCTATCCTCTATCATATCCTTTCCTCTATCCTATCCTATCCTCTATCCTATCCTATCCTCTAACCTATCCTATCCTCTATCCTATCCTATCCTCTATCCTATCCTATCCTCTATCCTATCCTACCCTCTATTTCTATAATATCCTCTATCCTATCGTATCCTCTATCCTATCCCATCCTCTATCCTATCTTATCGTCAATCCTATAATATCCTCTATCCTACCCTATCCTCTATCCTATCCTATCCTCTATCCTATCCTATCCTCTATCCCATCCTATCCTCTATCCTATCCTATCATCTATCCTATCCTATCCTCTATCCTATCCTATCCTCTATCCTATCCTATCCTCTATCCTATCCTATCCTCTATCCTATCCTATCCTCAATCCTATCCTGTCCTCTATCCTATCCTATCCTCTATACTATACTATCCTCTATGCTATCCTATCTCCTATACTATCCTATCCACAATCCTATCCTATCCTCTATTATATGCTATACTGTATCCTATCCTATCCTCTATCCTATCCTATCCTCTATCCTATCCTATCCTGTATCCTATCCTATCCTCTATAATATCGTATCCTCTAACATATCCTATCCCCTTTCCCATAATATCATCTATCCTATCCTATTCTCTATCCTACCCTATCCTCTATCCTACCGTATCCTCAATCCTATCCTATCCTCTATCCTATCCTATCCTCTATCCTATCCTATCCTCTATCCTATCCTATCCTCTATCCTATCCTATCCTCTATCCTATCCTATCCTCTATCCTATCCTATCCTCTATCCTATCCTATCCTCTATCCTATCCTATCCTCTATCCTATCCTATCCTCTATCCTATCCTATCCTCTATCCTATCCTATCCTCTATCCTATCCTCTATCCTCTCCTCTATCCTATCCTATCCTCTATCCTATCCTATCCTTTATCTTATCGTATCCTCTATTCTATCCCATTCTCTATCCTCTACTACCCTCAATAATATCCTATCCTCTATCCTATCCTATCCTCTATCCTATCCTATCCTCTATCCTATCCTATCCTCTATCCTATCCTACCCTCTATCCTATAATATCCTCTATCCTATCGTATCCTCTATCCTATCCCATCCTCTATCCTATCTTATCGTCAATCCTATAATATCCTCTATCCTACCCTATCCTCTATCCTATCCTATCCTCTATCCTATCCTATCCTCTATCCCATCCTATCCTCTATCCTATCCTATCATCTATCCTATCCTATCCTCTATCCTATCCTATCCTCTATCCTATCCTATCCTCTATCCTATCCTATCCTCTATCCTATCCTATCCTCAATCCTATCCTATCCTCTATCCTATCCTATCCTCTACTATATGCTATACTGTATCCTATCCTATCCTCTATCCTATCCTCTATCCTCTCCTCTATCCTCTCCTATCCTCTATCCTATCCTATCCTTTATCTTATCGTATCCTCTATTCTATCCCATTCTCTATCCTCTACTACCCTCAATAATATCCTATCCTCTACCCTATCCTATCCTCTATCCTATCCTATCCTCTATCCTATCCTATCCTCTATCCTATCCTATCCTCTATCCTATCGTATCCTCTATTCTATCCCATTCTCTATCCTCTACTACCCTCAATAATATCCTATCCTCTACCCTATCCTATCCTCCATCCTATCCTATCCTCTATCCTATCCTATCCTCTATCCTATCCTATCTTCTATTATATAATATCCTCTATCCCATCTTATCCTCAATCCTGTTCTATCCTTTATCCAATCCTATCCTCTTTACTATCCTATCCGCTTTCCTATCCTATCCTCAATCCTATCCTCTCCTCTATCCTATACAATCCCCAATCCTATCCTCTATCCTATCCTGTCCTCTATCCTATCCTATCCTCTATCCTATCCTATCCTCTATCCTATCCTATCTTCTATTATGTAATATCCTCTATACTATCTTATCCTCAATCCTGTTCTATCCTCTATCCAATCCTATCCTCTTTACTATCCTATCCGCTTTCCTATCCTATCCTCAATCCTATCCTCTCCTCTATCCTATACAATCCCCAATCCTATCCTCTATCATATCCTTTCCTCTATCCTATCCTATCCTCTATCCTATCCTATCCTCTAACCTATCCTATCCTCTATCCTATCCTATCCTCTATCCTATCCTATCCTCTATCCTATCCTACCCTCTATTTCTATAATATCCTCTATCCTATCGTATCCTCTATCCTATCCCATCCTCTATCCTATCTTATCGTCAATCCTATAATATCCTCTATCCTACCCTATCCTCTATCCTATCCTATCCTCTATCCTATCCTATCCTCTATCCCATCCTATCCTCTATCCTATCCTATCATCTATCCTATCCTATCCTCTATCCTATCCTATCCTCTATCCTATCCTATCCTCTATCCTATCCTATCCTCTATCCTATCCTATCCTCAATCCTATCCTGTCCTCTATCCTATCCTATCCTCTATACTATACTATCCTCTATCCTATCCTATCTCCTATACTATCCTATCCACAATCCTATCCTATCCTCTATTATATGCTATACTGTATCCTATCCTATCCTCTATACTATACTATCCTCTATCCTATCCTATCTCCTATACTATCCTATCCACAATCCTATCCTATCCTCTATTATATGCTATACTGTATCCTATCCTATCCTCTATCCTATCCTATCCTCTATCCTATCCTATCCTGTATCCTATCCTATCCTCTATAATATCGTATCCTCTAACATATCCTATCCCCTTTCCCATAATATCATCTATCCTATCCTATTCTCTATCCTACCCTATCCTCTATCCTACCGTATCCTCAATCCTATCCTATCCTCTATCCTATCCTATCCTCTATCCTATCCTATCCTCTATCCTATCCTATCCTCTATCCTATCCTATCCTCTATCCTATCCTATCCTCTATCCTATCCTATCCTCTATCCTATCCTATCCTCTATCCTATCCTATCCTCTATCCTATCCTATCCTCTATCCTATCCTATCCTCTATCCTATCCTATCCTCTATCCTATCCTATCCTCTATCCTATCCTATCTTCTATTATATAATATCCTCTATCCTATCTTATCCTCAATCCTGTTCTATCCTCTATCCAATCCTATCCTCTTTACTATCCTATCCGCTTTCCTATCCTATCCTCAATCATATCCTCTCCTCTATCCTATACAATCCCCAATCCTTTCCTCTATCCTATCCTATCCTCTATCCTATCCTATCCTCTATCCCATCCTATCCTCTATCCTATCCTATCCTCTATCCCATCCTATCCTCTATCGTATCCTATCATCTATCCTATCCTATCCTCTATCCTATCCTATCCTCTATCCTATCCTATCCTCTATCCTATCCTATCCTCTATCCTATCCTATCCTCAATCCTATCCTATCCTCTATCCTATCCTATCCTCTATACTATACTATCCTCTATCCTATCCTATCTCCTATACTATCCTATCCACAATCCTATCCTATCCTCTATTATATGCTATACTGTATCCTATCCTATCCTCAATCCTTATCCTATCCACTATCCTACCCAATCCCCTATCCTATCCTCTGTCCTATCCTCTATCCTATCTTATCCTCAATCCTAATCTATCCTCTATCCTATCCTATCCTCTTTACTATCCTATCCTGTTTCCTATCCTATCCTCAATCCTATCATATCCTCTATCCTATCCAATCCCCTATCCTATTCTCCATTCTATCCTATCCTCTATCCTATCTTATGCTCAATCCTATTCTATTCTCTATCCTATCCTATCCACTATCCTATCCTATCCTCAATCCTATCCTATCCTCTGTCCTATTCAATCCCCTATCCTATCCTCTGTCCTATCCTCTATCTTATCCTATCCTCTATACTATACTATCCTCTATCCTATCCTATCCGGTATCCTATCCTATCCTCTATAATATCGTATCCTCTAACATATCCTATCCTCTTTCCCATAATATCATCTATCGTATCCTATTCTCTATCCTACCCTATCCTCTATCCTATCCTATCCTCTATCCTACCCTATCCTCTATCCTATCCTATCCTCTTTACTATCTAATCCTCTTTCCTACCCTATCCTCTATCCTATCCTATCCTCTTTACTATCCAATCCACTTTCCTATCTTATCCTCTATCCTATCGTATCCTCTATCCTATCCTATCCACTATACTATCCTATCCTCTATCCTATCATATCGCCTATCATATCGTAACCTCTATCGTATCCTCTATCCTAACTTATCCTCTAACCTATCCTATCCTCTATCCTATCCTATCCTCTATCCGATCCTGTCCTCAACCCTATCCTATCCTTTATCTCATGCTATCCTCTATCCTATCCTATCCTCCATCCTATTCAAATTCTACCCTATCCTATTCTCTATCCTATCCTATCCTGTATCCTATCCTATCCACTATCCTATCCATATTCTACCCTATTCTCTATCCTCTATCCTATCTTCTATATTATTCTATCATCTATCCTGTCCTATATTCTATCCAATCCCATCCTCAATCCTATCCTTTCCTCTATCCTATCCTCTCCTCTATCCTATCCTATCCTCTATCCTATCCTATCCTCTATCCTATTCTATCCTCTATCCTATCCTATCCTCTATCCTATCCTATCCTCTATCCTATCCTATCCTCTATCCTATCTTATCCTCTTTACTATCCTATCCTCTTTCCTACCCTATCCTCAATCCTATCCTATCCTCTATCCTATCCTATCCTCAACTCTATCCTATCCTCAATCCTATCCTATACTCTATCCTATCCAATCCCCTATCCTATCCTCTGTCCTATCCTCTATTCCTATCCTCTCCTCTAGCCTATCCTATCCTCTATAATATCGTATCCTCTATGATATCCTATCCTCGTGCCCATAATATCATCTATCCTATCCTATCCTCTATAATATCGTATCCACTATCATATCCTATCCTCTTTCCTACAATATCATCTACCCTATCCTATTCTCTATCCTATCCTCTCCTCTAGACTATCCTATCCTCTATAATATCGTATCCACTATCATATCCTATCCTCTTTCCTATAATATCATCTATCCTATCCTATCCTCTATCCTATCCTATCCTCTTTCCTATAATATCATCTATCCTATCCTATCCTCTATCGTATCCTATCCCCTATCCTGTTCTACAATTTATTCCATTCCAATCCCCTATCCTATCCTCTATCCTATCCAATCACCTATCCGATCCTCTATCCTATCCTATCCTCTATCCTATAATATCCTCAATCAAATGCTATCCTCTATCCTATCCTATCCTCTATCCTATCCTATCCTCTATCCTATCCTATCCTCTATCCTATCCTATCCTATCCTATCCTCTATCCTATCCTATCCTCTATCCTATCCTATCCTCTATCCTATCCTATCCTCTATCCTATCCTATCCTCTATCCTATCCTATCCTCTATCCTATCCTATCCTCTATCCTATCCTATCCTCTATCCTATCCTTTCCTGTATCCTATCCTCTAACCTATCCTATCCTTAATCCTATCCTATCCTCTCTCCTATCCATCCCCCTATCGTATACTCCATCGTATCCTATCCTCTATCCTATCCAATCTTATATCCTATCCTCTATCCCATCCTATCCTATCCTCTATCCTATCCTATCCTCTATCCTAAGTTCTCCTCAACCCTATCCTATCCTCAATCCTATGCTATACTCCATCCTATCCTATCCGCTGTCATATCCTATCCTCTTTCCTATAATATCCTCTATCCTATACAATCCTCTATCCAATGCTCTATCCTATCCTCTATCCTATCCTATCCTCTATCCTATCCTATCCTCTATCCTATCCTAACCTCTATCCTATCCTATCCTCTATCCTATCCTCTATCCTATCCTCTATCCTATCCTCTATCCTATCCTATCCTGTATCCTATCCTCTAACCTATCCTATCCTCAATCCTATCCTATCCTCTCTCCTATCCAATCCCCTATCGTATACTCCATCGTATCCTATCCTCTATCCTATCCAATCTTATATCCTATCCTCTATCCTATCCTAACCTCTATCCTATCATATCCTAATCTCAATCCTATCCTATCCTCTATCCTATACTATCCTCTATCCTATTCTATACTCTATCCTATCCTATCCTCTATCCTATCCTATCCTCTATCCTATCTTATCCTCTATCCTATCCTATCCTCTATCCTATCCTATCCTCTATAATATCGGATCCTCTATCATATCCTATCCCCTTTCCTATAATATCATCTACCCTATCCTATTCTCTATCCTATCCTATTCTCTATCCTATCCTATCCTATCCTCTATCCTATCTTATCCTCAATCCTATTCTATCCTCTATCCTATCCTATCCTCTATCCTATCCTATCCTCTATCCTATCCTATCCTCTATCCTATGCTATCCTCTATAATATCCTATCCTCTATCATATCCTATCCTCTTTCCTATAATATCATAAATCCTGCCCTATTCTCTATCCTATCCTATCGTCTATCCTATCCCATCGTCTATCGTATAAAACCCCCTATCCTATCAAACCCCCTATCCTATCCTCTATCCTGTCCTATCCTCTATCCTATCCTATCCTCTATCCTATCTTATCCGCAATCCTATTCTATCCTGTACCCTATCCTATCCTCTATCCTATCCTATCCTCTATAATATCGTATCATCTATCACATCCTATCCTCTTTCCTATAATATCATCTATCCTATAGTATCTTCTATGCTATCCTATCCTCTATAATATCGTATCCTCTATCCTATAATATCATCTATCCTATCCTCTTCTCTATCCTATCCTATCCTCCATCCTATCTTATCCTCAATCCTATCCTATCCTCTATCCTGTCCTATCCTCTATCCTACCCTATCCCCAATCCTATCATATCCTCTATCCTATCCTATCCTCTATCCTATCCTATCCTCTATCATATCCTATCCTCTTTCCTATATTATCATCTATCCTATTCTATCCTCTATCCTATCCTATCCTCTATAATATCGTATCCTCTATCCTATAATATCATCTATCCTATCCTATCCTCTACAATATCGTATCCTCTATCATATCGTATCCACTATCCTATCCCATCCTCTATCCTATCCTATCCTCAATCCTATCCCATACTCTATCCTATCCTACCCCTGTCTAATCCTATCCTCTATCCTATCCTCTATCCTGTCCTGTCTTCGATCCTATCCTATAATCTATCCTATCGTATCCTCTATCCAATCCTATCCTCTATCCTATCCAATCCTCTATCGCATCCTCCATCCTATCCTATCCTCTATCTTATCCTATCCTCTATCCTATCCTATCCTCTATCCAATCCAATCCTATACCCTATACTCTATCCTATCCTATCCTCTATCCTATCCTATTATCTGTCCTATCCTATCCTCTATCCTATCCTCTCCTCTATTCTATTCTATCCTATCTTCTATCCTATCCTATCCTCTATCCTATCCTATCCTCTATCCTATCCTATTCTCTATCCTATACTATCCTCTATCCTATCCTATCCTCTATCCTATCCTATCCTCTATCGTATCCTATCCTCTACAAAGTCCTATTCTCTATCCTATCCTATCCTCAATCCTATCCTATCCTCAATCCTATCCAATCCTCAATCCTATCCTATCCTCAATCCTATCCTATCATCTATCCTATCCAATCCCCTATCCTATCCTCTATCGTATTCTATCCCATATCCTATCCTCTATCCTATCCAATCCCCTATCCTATCCTCTATCATATCCTATCCGATCCTCTATCCTATCCTATCCTCTATAATATCCTATCCTCTATAATATCGTATCCTCTATCCTATAATATCCTCTATCCTATCCTATCCTCTATAATATCGTATCCTCTATCCTATAATATCATCTATCCTATCCTATCCTCTACAATATCGTATCCTATATCCTATCCTATCCTCTTTCCCATAATATCATCTATCCTATCCTCTTCTCCATCCTATCCAATCCTCTATCCTATCTTATCCTCATTCCTATTCTATCCTATATCCTATCCTATCCTCTATCCTATCCTATCCTCTATCCTATCCTATCCTCTATATTATTCTATCCTCTATAATATCGTATCCTCTATCATATCCTATCCTCTTTCCTATAATATTATCTATCCTATCCTATTCTCTATCCTATCCTACCCTCTATCCTATCCTATCGTCTATCGTATCCTATCCTCAATCCTATCAAACCCCCTATCCTATCCTCTATCCTGTCCTATCCTCTATCCTACCCTATCCCCAATCCTATCCTATCCTCTATCCTATCCTATCCTCTATCCTATCCTATCCTCTATCCTATCCTATCCCCTATCCTATCCTCTATCCTATCCTATCCTCTATCCTATCCTATCCTCAACCCTATCCTATCTTCATTCCTATTATATACTCCATTATATCCTATCCTCAATCCTATCCTATCCTCTATCCTATCCAATCCCTTATCCTATGCTCTATCGTATCCTATCCTGTATCCAATCCAATCCCCTATACTATCGTCTATCCTATCCTCTCCTCTATCCTATCCTATCCTCCATCTTATCCTATCCTCTATCCTATCCTCTAACCTATCCTATCCTCAATCCTATCCTATCCTTTATCCTATCCTATCCTCTACCCTATCATATCCTCTATCGTATCCTATCATCTATCCTATCCAGTCCCCTATCCTATCCTCTATCGTATTCTAACCCATATCCTATCCTCTATCGTGTCCAATCCCCTATCCTATCCTCTATCGTCTCCTATCCTCTATCCGATCCTCTATCCTATCCTATCCTCTTTCCTATAATATCATCTATCCTATCCTATTCTGTATCCTATCCTATCCTATATCGTATCCTATCCCATATCCTATCCTATCGCCTATCCTATCCTCTATCGTATCCTATCCTATATCCTATCCAATCCCCTATACTATCCTCTATCCTATCCTCTATCCTATCTTCTATCCTATCGTCTATCCTATCCTCTATCCTATCCTCTCCTCAACCCTATCCTATCCTCATACCTATCCTATCCGCTATCCTATCCTATCCTGTATCCTATAATATCCTCTATCCTATCCAATCCTCTATCCTATCCTCTATCCTATCCTCTATCCTATCCTATCCTCTATCGTATCCTATCCTCTATAAGGTCCTATTCTCTATCCTATCCTATCCTATCCTATCCTCTATCCTATCCTATCCCCTATCCTACCCACTATCATATGCTATCCTCTAACTTATCCTATCCTCTATCCTATCCTATCCTCTATCCAATACAATCCTATACCCTATACTCTATCCTATCCTATCCTCTATCCTATCCTATTATCTGTCCTATCCTATCCTCTATCCTATCCTCTCATCTATCCTATCCTATCCTATCCTCTATCCTATCCTATTCTCTATCCTATCCTATCCTCAATCCTATCCTATCCTATATCCTATGCTCTATCCTCAATCCTATCCTCTATCCTATCCTATCCTCTATCCTATCCTATACTCTAACCTATCCTATCCACTATCCTATCCAAATTCTACCCTATTCTCTATCCTATCCTATCCTCTATCCTATCCTATCCACTATCCTATCCACTATCCTATCCTATCTTCTATCCTGTCCAATCCTCTATCCAATCCTATCCTCTATCCTATCCTATCCTATATCCTATCCTTTCCTCTATCCTATTCTATTCTCTATCCTATCCTATCCAATCCCCTATGCTATCCTCTATTCGATCCTATCCTCTATACTATCCTATCCTCTATCCTATCCGATCCTCTATCCTATCCTATCCTCTATCCTATCCTATCCTCTATCCTATCCTATCCTCTATCCTATCCTATCCTCTATCCTATCCTCTCATCTATCCTATCCTATCCTATCCTCTATCCTATCCTATCCTCTATCCTATCCTATCCCCTATCCTACCCTCTATCATATCCTATCCTCTAACTTATCCTGTCCTCAATCGTATCCTATCCTCTATCCTATCCTATCCTCTATCCTATCCTATCCTCTATCCTATCCTATACTCTATACCTATCCAATCCTCTATCCTATCCTCTATCAAATCCTATCCTCTATCGTATCCTGTCCTCTGTAAGATCGTATTCTCTATAATATCGTATCCTCCATCCTACCCTATCCTCTTACCTATAATATCATCTATCCTATAATATCCTCTATCCTATGCTATCCTCTATCCTATCCTATCCTCAATCCTATCCTATCCTCTATCCTATCCTATCCTCTATCCTATCCTATCCTCTATCCTATCCTATCCTCTATCCTATCCTGTACCCTATCCTATCCTCTATCCTATCCTATCATCTATACTGTCCTATCCTCTATCCAATCCTACCCTCAACCCTATCCTTTCCTCTATCCTATCCTATCCTCTATCCTATCCTATCCTCTATCCTATCCTATCCTCTATCCTATCCTATCCTCAATCCTATCCTATCCTCTATCCTATTCAAATTCTACCCTATCCGATCCTCTATCCTATCCTATACTCTATCCTATCCTATCCTCAATCCTATCCTATTCTCTATCCTATCCTACCCTCTATCCTATCGTATCCTCTATCCTAACCTCTATCCTATCCTATCCTCTATCCTATCATATCCTATTCACAATCCTATCCTATCCTCTATCCTATCCTATCCTCCATCCTAACCTCTATCCTATCCAAATTCTACCCTATTCTCTATCCTATCCTATCCTCTATCCTATCCTATCCACTATCCTATCCTATCCTCTATCCTATCCTATCCTCTATCCTATCCTCTATCCTATCCTATCCTCTATCCTATCCTATCATCTATCCTGTCCTATCCTCTATCCAATCCTATCCCCTATCCTATCCTCTATCCTATCCTATCCTCTATCCTATCCTATCCTCAACCCTATCCTATCTTCATTCCTATTATATACTCCATTATATCCTATCCTCAATCCTATCCTATCCTCTATCCTATCCAATCCCTTATCCTATGCTCTATCGTATCCTATCCTGTATCCAATCCAATCCCCTATACTATCGTCTATCCTATCCTCTCCTCTATCCTATCCTATCCTCCATCTTATCCTATCCTCTATCCTATCCTCTAACCTATCCTATCCTCAATCCTATCCTATCCTTTATCCTATCCTATCCTCTACCCTATCATATCCTCTATCGTATCCTATCATCTATCCTATCCAGTCCCCTATCCTATCCTCTATCGTATTCTAACCCATATCCTATCCTCTATCGTGTCCAATCCCCTATCCTATCCTCTATCGTCTCCTATCCTCTATCCGATCCTCTATCCTATCCTATCCTCTTTCCTATAATATCATCTATCCTATCCTATTCTGTATCCTATCCTATCCTATATCGTATCCTATCCCATATCCTATCCTATCGCCTATCCTATCCTCTATCGTATCCTATCCTATATCCTATCCAATCCCCTATACTATCCTCTATCCTATCCTCTATCCTATCTTCTATCCTATCGTCTATCCTATCCTCTATCCTATCCTCTCCTCAACCCTATCCTATCCTCATACCTATCCTATCCGCTATCCTATCCTATCCTGTATCCTATAATATCCTCTATCCTATCCAATCCTCTATCCTATCCTCTATCCTATCCTCTATCCTATCCTATCCTCTATCGTATCCTATCCTCTATAAGGTCCTATTCTCTATCCTATCCTATCCTATCCTATCCTCTATCCTATCCTATCCCCTATCCTACCCACTATCATATGCTATCCTCTAACTTATCCTATCCTCTATCCTATCCTATCCTCTATCCAATACAATCCTATACCCTATACTCTATCCTATCCTATCCTCTATCCTATCCTATTATCTGTCCTATCCTATCCTCTATCCTATCCTCTCATCTATCCTATCCTATCCTATCCTCTATCCTATCCTATTCTCTATCCTATCCTATCCTCAATCCTATCCTATCCTATATCCTATGCTCTATCCTCAATCCTATCCTCTATCCTATCCTATCCTCTATCCTATCCTATACTCTAACCTATCCTATCCACTATCCTATCCAAATTCTACCCTATTCTCTATCCTATCCTATCCTCTATCCTATCCTATCCACTATCCTATCCACTATCCTATCCTATCTTCTATCCTGTCCAATCCTCTATCCAATCCTATCCTCTATCCTATCCTATCCTATATCCTATCCTTTCCTCTATCCTATTCTATTCTCTATCCTATCCTATCCAATCCCCTATGCTATCCTCTATTCGATCCTATCCTCTATACTATCCTATCCTCTATCCTATCCGATCCTCTATCCTATCCTATCCTCTATCCTATCCTATCCTCTATCCTATCCTATCCTCTATCCTATCCTATCCTCTATCCTATCCTCTCATCTATCCTATCCTATCCTATCCTCTATCCTATCCTATCCTCTATCCTATCCTATCCCCTATCCTACCCTCTATCATATCCTATCCTCTAACTTATCCTGTCCTCAATCGTATCCTATCCTCTATCCTATCCTATCCTCTATCCTATCCTATCCTCTATCCTATCCTATACTCTATACCTATCCAATCCTCTATCCTATCCTCTATCAAATCCTATCCTCTATCGTATCCTGTCCTCTGTAAGATCGTATTCTCTATAATATCGTATCCTCCATCCTACCCTATCCTCTTACCTATAATATCATCTATCCTATAATATCCTCTATCCTATGCTATCCTCTATCCTATCCTATCCTCAATCCTATCCTATCCTCTATCCTATCCTATCCTCTATCCTATCCTATCCTCTATCCTATCCTATCCTCTATCCAATCCTACCCTCAACCCTATCCTTTCCTCTATCCTATCCTATCCTCTATCCTATCCTATCCTCTATCCTATCCTATCCTCTATCCTATCCTATCCTCAATCCTATCCTATCCTCTATCCTATTCAAATTCTACCCTATCCGATCCTCTATCCTATCCTATACTCTATCCTATCCTATCCTCAATCCTATCCTATTCTCTATCCTATCCTACCCTCTATCCTATCGTATCCTCTATCCTAACCTCTATCCTATCCTATCCTCTATCCTATCATATCCTATTCACAATCCTATCCTATCCTCTATCCTATCCTATCCTCCATCCTAACCTCTATCCTATCCAAATTCTACCCTATTCTCTATCCTATCCTATCCTCTATCCTATCCTATCCACTATCCTATCCTATCCTCTATCCTATCCTATCCTCTATCCTATCCTCTATCCTATCCTATCCTCTATCCTATCCTATCATCTATCCTGTCCTATCCTCTATCCAATCCTATCCTCAATCCTATCCTTTCTTCTATCCTATCCTATCCTCTATCCTATCCTATCCTCTATCCTATCCTATCATCTATCCTGTCCTATCCTCTATCAAATCCTATCGTCAATCCTATCCTTTCCTCTACCCTATCCTATCCTCTATCCTATTCCAATTCTACCCTATCCTATTCTCTATCCTATCCTATCCTGTATCCTATCCTATCCACTATCCTATCCAAATTCTACCCTATTCTCTATCCTATCCTATCCTCTATCCTATCCTATCCTCTATCCTATCCTATACTCTATCCTATCCTATCCTCTATCCTATCCTATCCTCTGTCCTATTCTATCCTCTATCCTATAATATCATCCATCCTATCCTATTCTCTATCCTACCCTATCCTATCCTCTATCGTATCCCTTCCTGTATTCTATCCAATCCTATATTCTATACTCTATCCTATCCTATCCTCTATCCTATCCTATACTCTATCCTATCCTATCCTCTATCCTATCCTATCCTCTATCCTATCCTATCCTCTATCCTATCCTATCCTCAATCCTATCCTATTCTCTATCCTATCCTATCCTCTATCCTATCCTATCCACTATCCTATCCTATCCTCTATCCTATTCAAATTCTACCCTATCCTATTCTCTATCCTATCCTATCCTGTATCCTATCCTATCCACTATCCTATCCAAATTCTACCCTATTCTCTATCCTATCCTATCCTCTATCCTATCCTATCCTCTATCCTATCCTATCCTCTATCCTATCCTATCATCTATACTGTCCTATCCTCTATCCAATCCTACCCTCAACCCTATCCTTTCCTCTATCTTATCCTATCCTCTATCCTATCCTATCCTCAATCCTATCCTATCCTCTATCCTATTCAAATTCTACCCTATCCGATCCTCTATCCTATCCTATACTCTATCCTATCCTATCCTCAATCCTATCCTATTCTCTATCCTATCCTACCCTCTATCCTATCGTATCCTCTATCCTAACCTCTATCCTATCCTATCCTCTATCCTATCATATCCTATTCTCAATCCTATCCTATCCTCTGTCCTATCCTATCCTCCATCCTAACCTCTATCCTATCCAAATTCTACCCTATTCTCCATCCTATCCTATCCTCTATCCTATCCTATCCACTATCCTATCCTATCATCTATCCTGTCCTATCCTCTATCAAATCCTATCCTCAATCCTATCCTTTCCTCTATCCTATCCTATCCTCTATCCTATCCTATCCTCTATCCTATCCTATCCTCTATCCTATCCTATACTCTAACCTATCCAATCCTCTATCCTATCCTCTATCAAATCCTATCCTCTATCGTATCCTGTGCTCTGTAAGATCGTATTCTCCATAATATCGTATCCTCCATCCTACCCTATCCTCTTACCTATAATATCATCTATCCTATAATATCCTCTATCCTATACTATCCTCTATCCTATCCTATCCTCAATCCTATCCTATCCTCTATCCTATCCTATCCTCTATCCTATCCTATCCTCTATCCTAACCTCTATCCTATCCTATCCTCTATTATATCATATCCTATTCTCAATCCTATCCTATACTCTATCCTATCCTATCCTCTATCCTATTCTATACTCTATCATATCCTATGCGCTATCCTATCCTATCCTCTGTCCTATTCTATCCTCTATCCTATAATATCATCCATCCTATCCTATTCTCTATCCTACCCTATCCTATCCTCTATCGTATCCCTTCCTGTATTCTATCCAATCCTATATTCTATACTCTATCCTATCCTATCCTCTATCCTATCCTATACTCTATCCTATCCTATCCTCTATCCTATCCTATCCTCTATCCTATCCTATCCTCTATCCTATCCTATCCTCAATCCTATCCTATTCTCTATCCTATCCTATCCTCTATCCCATCCTATCCACTATCCTATACTATCCTCTATCGTATTCAAATTCTACCCTATCCTATTCTCTATCCTATCCTATCCTGTATCCTATCCTATCCACTATCCTATCCAAATTCTACCCTATTCTCTATCCTATCCTATCCTCTATCCTATCCTATCCTCTATCCTAACCTCTATCCTATCCTATCCTCTATCCTATCCTATCCTCTATCCTATCCTATCCTCTATCCTATCCTATCCTCTATCCTATCTTATCCTCAATCCTATTCTATCCTCTATCCTATCCTATCCTCTATCCTATCCTATCCTCTATAATATGGTATCCTCTATCATATCCCATCCTCTTGCCTATAATATCATCTATCCTATACTATCCTCTATAATATCGTATCCTCTATGATATCCTATCCTCGTGCCCATAATATCATCTATCCTATCCTATCCTCTATAATATCGCGTCCTCTTTCCTATAATATCATCTATCCTATCATATCCTCTATCCTATCCTATCCTCTATAATATCGTATCCACTATCATATCCTATCCTCTTTCCTATAATACCATCTACCCTATCCTATTCTCTATCCTATCCTATCCTGTATCCTATCCTATCGTCTATAGTATCCTATCCCCAATCCTATCCAATCCTCTATCCTATCCTCTATCCTGTCCTATCCATTATCCTATCCTATCCCGAATCCTATCCTATCCTCTATCCTATCCTATCCTCTATCCTATCCTATCATTTATAATATCGTTTCCTCTATCCTATAATATCATCTATCCTATCCTATTCTCTATCCTATCCTATCCTATCCCCTATCGTATCCTATCCTCTATCATATCCAATCGTATATCCTATCCTCTATCCTATCCTATCCTCTATAATATCGTATCCTCTATCCTATAATATCATCTATCCTATCATATTCTCTATCCTATCCTATCCTATCCTCTATCGTCTCCTATCCTCTATCCTATCATATACTCAATCCTATCCTATCCTCTATCCTATCCTATCGTCAATCCTATCCTTTCCTCTATTATATCCTATACTCTATCCTATCCTATCATCTATAATATCGTATCCTTTATCATATCCTATCCCCTTTTCTATAATATCATCAATCCTATCCTCTATGCTGTCCTATCCTCAATCCTATCCTATCCTTTATCCTATCCTATCCTTAATCCTATCCTATCCTCTATCGTACCCTATCCTCTATACTATCCTATTCTCTATCCTATAATATCATCTATCCTATCCTATCCTCAACCCTATCCTATCCTCAATCCTATCCTATACTCTATCCTATCCTATCCGCAATCCTATCCTATCCTCTATCCTATAATATCCTCTATCCTTTCCAATCCCCTATCCTATCCTCTATCCTGTCCTATCCTCCATAATATCCTATCCTCTATACTATCCCATCCTATCCTCTATAATATCGTATCCTTCATCATATCCTATCCTCTATCCTAGAAGATCATCTATCCTATCCTATTCTCTATCCTATCCTATCCTCTATCCTATCCTATGCTCAAATCCTATCCTATCCTCTATACTATCCTATCCTCTATCCTCTAATATCCTCTATCCTATCCTATCCTCTATAATATCGTATCCTCTATCATATCCTATCCTCTTTCCTATAATATCATCAATCCTATCCTATCCTCTGTCCTATCCTATCCTCTTTCCTATAATATCGTCTATTCTATCCTATCCTCTATCCTATCCTATCCTCTATAATATCGTATCCTATATCCTATAATATCATCTATCCTATCCTATTCTCTATCCTCTATCCTATCCTATCCTCTATCCTATCCTATCCTCTATAATATCGTATCCTCTATCCTATAATATCATCTATCCTATCATATTCTCTATCCTATCCTATCCTATCCTCTATCCTATCCTATCCTCTATCCTATCCTATTCTCTATAATATCGTATCCTCTATCCTATAATATCATCTATCCTATCATATTCTCTATCCTATCCTATCCTATCCTCTATCGTCTCCTATCCTCTATCCTATCATATACTCAATCCTATCCTATCCTCTATCCTATCCTATCGTCAATCCTATCCTTTCCTCTATTATATCCTATACTCTATCCTATCCTATCATCTATAATATCGTATCCTTTATCATATCCTATCCCCTTTCCTATAATATCATCAATCCTATCCTATCCTTTATCCTATCCTATCCTTAATCCTATCCTATCCTCTATCGTACCCTATCCTCTATACTATCCTATTCTCTATCCTATAATATCATCTATCCTATCCTATCCTCAACCCTATCCTACCCTCAATCCTATCCTATACTCTATCCTATCCTATCCGCAATTTTCTCCTATCCTCTATCCTATAATATCCTCTATCCTATCCAATCCCCTATCCTATCCTCTATCCTGTCCTATCCTCTATAATATCCTATCCCCTATACTATCCCATCCTATCCTCTATAATATCGTATCCTTCATCATATCCTATCCTCTATCCTAGAAGATCATCTATCCTATCCTATTCTCTATCCTATCCTATCCACTATCCTATCCTATCGTCTACCTTATCCTGACCTCTATCCTATCCAATCCCCTATCCTATCCTCAATCCTATCCTATCCTTTATCCTATCCTATCCTTAATCCTATCCTATCCTCTATCGTACCCTATCCTCTATACTATCCTATTCTCTATCCTATAATATCATCTATCCTATCCTATCCTCAACCCTATCCTACCCTCAATCCTATCCTATACTCTATCCTATCCTATCCGCAATCCTATCCTATCCTCTATCCTATAATATCCTCTATCCTATCCAATCCCCTATCCTATCCTCTATCCTGTCCTGTCCTCTATAATATCCTATCCTCTATACTATCCCATCCTATCCTCTATAATATCGTATCCTTCATCATATCCTATCCTCTATCCTAGAAGATCATCTATCCTATCATATTCTCTATCCTATCCTATCCACTATCCTATCCTATCGTCTATCGTATCCTAACCTCTATCCTATCCAATCCCCTATCCTGTCCTCTGTCCTATCCTCTATCCTATCGTATACTCTGTCCAATCCCATATCCTATCCTCTATCCTATCCTATCCTCTATCCTTACATATCCTCTACCATATCCAATCCCCTATCCTATCATCTATCCTATCCTATCCTCTATCCTATACTATCGTCTATCGTATACTATCCTCTATCCTATCCAATACCCTATCCTTTCCTCTATCCTGTCCTATCCTCTATCCTATCCTATCCTCAATCCTATCCTATCCTCTATCCTATCCAATCCCCTATCCTATCCTCTATACTATACTATCCTCTATCCTATCCTATCCCCTATACTATCCTGTCCACAATCCTATCCTATCCTCTATTATATGCTATACCGTATCCTATCCTATCCTCTATAATATCGTATCCTTCATCATAGCCTATCCTCTATCCTATCCTATCCTCTATCCTATCCAATCCCCTATCCTATCGTCTGTCCTATCCTCTATCCTATCCTATCCTGTATACTATACTATCCACTACCCTATCCTATCCTCAATCCTATCCTATCCTCTATCCTATCCTATCCTCTATAATATCGCGTCCCCTATCCTATAATATCATCTATCCTATCCTATTCTCTATCCTATTCTATCCTCTATCATATCCTCTCCTCTTTCCTATAATATCATCTATCCTATCCTATCTTCTGTCCTATCCTATCCTCTATCCTATCCTATCGTCTATCGTATCCTATCCTCAAACCTAACCAATCCCCTTTCCTATCCTCTATTGTATCCAATCCCCAATCCTATCGTACCCTATATCCTATAATATCATCTATCCTATCCTATTCTCTATCCTATCCTATCCTATCCTCTATCGTATCCTATCCCCTATCATATCCAATCCTATATCCTATCCTCGATCCTATCCTATCCTCAATCCTATCCTATCCTCTTTCCTATCCTATCCTCAATCCTATTCGATCCTTTATCCTATCCTATCCTCTATACTATCCAATACCCTATCCTATCCTCTGTCCTATCCACTATCGTATCCTATCCTCTATACTATCCTATCCTATTCTCTATCCTATCCTCAATCCTATCCTATCCCCTATCCTATCCAATCCCCTAACCTATTCTCTATCCTATCCTATCCTCTATCCTATCCTATCCTCTATCGTATCATATCCTCTATCCTATACAATCCCCTATCGTATCCTCTATCCTATCCAATCCCCTATCCTATCCTCTATCCTATCCAATCCCGTATCCTATCCACTATCCCATCCTATCGTCTATCCTACCCAATCCTCTATCCTATCCTCTATCTTGTCCTATCCTCAATCCTATCGTATACTCTACTATAAACTATCCTCTATCCTATCCTATCCTCTAACCTATCAAATCCCCTATCCTATCCTCTATAATATCGTATTCTCTATCCTATAATATCATCTTGCATTCTATTCTTTATCCTATCCTATCCTGTATCCTATCCTATCGTCTATCCTGTCCCATCCTCTATCCTATCCTATACTCTTTCCTATCCTATCCTCTATCCTATCCTACCTCCTATAATATCGTATCATCTATCCTATCCTATTCTCTATCCTATCCAATCCTCTAACCTATCCTATGCTCTATCCTATCCAATTCCCTATCCTATCCTCCATCCTATCCCATCCCCCATCCTAGCCTCTATCTTATCCTATCCTGTATAACATCGTATCCTCTATCCTATCCTATACTCTTTCCTATCCTATCCTCTAACCTATCCTATCCTCTATCCGATAATATCATATATCCTATCCTATCCTCTATCCTATCCTATCCTCTGTCATCTATCCTATCCAATCGCCTATCCTATCCTCTATCCTATCCTATCCTCAATCCTATCCTATCCTCTATCCTATCCCATTCTCTATCCTATCCAATCCTGTAACCTATCCTATACTCTATTCTAACCAATCCCCTATCAAATCATCTATCCTATCCTATCCTCTATCCTCTCCAATCCTCTATCCCATCCTCTATCCCGTCTTATCCTGAATCCTATCCTATACTGTATTGTATCCTATCCTCTATCCTATCCTATCCTCTATCGTCTCCTATACTCTATCCTATCCTATCCTCTATCGTCTTCTGTCCTCTCTACTATCCAAACCCCTATCCTATCCTCTATCCTATCCTATCCTATCCTCTATCCTATCCTCTATCCTAGCCTATCCTCTATCCTATCCTATCCTATCCTCTATCCTATCCTATCCTATCTTCTATCCTATCCTATCCTATCCTCTATCCTATCGTATATTATCCTCTATCCTATCCTCTATCCTATCCTCTATCCTATCCTCTATCCTAGCCTATCCTCTATCCTATCCTATCCTATCCTCTATCCTATCCTATCCTCTAGCCTATTCTATCCTCTATCCTATCCTATACTCTATCCTATAATATCATCTATCCTATCAAATCCCCTATCCTATCATCTGTCCTATCCTATCCTCTATCCTATCCTATCCTCTATCCTATCCTATCCTCTATCCTATCCTATCCTCTATCCTATCCTATCCTCTATCCTATCCTATCCTCTATCCTATCCTATCCTCTATCCTATCCTATCCTCTATCCTATCCTATCCTCTATCCTATCCTATCCTCTATCCTATCCTATCCTCTATCCTATCCTATCCTCTATCCTATCCTATCCTCTATCCTATCCTATACTCTATCCTATCCTATCCTCTATCCTATCCTATCCTCTATCCTATCGTATCCTCTATCCTATCCTATCATCTGTCCTATCCTATCCTCTATCCTATCCTATCCTCTATCCTATCCTATCCTCTATCCTATCCTATCCTCAATCCTATCCTATCCTCTATCCTATCCTATCCTCTATCCTATCCTATCCTCTATCCTATCCAATCCTCTATCCTATCCTATCCTCTATCCTATCCTATCATCTATCCTATCCTATCCTCAATCCTATCCTATCCTCTATCCTATCCTATCCTCTATCCTATCCTATCCTCTATCCTATCCTATCCTCTATCCTATCCTATCCTCTATCCTATCCAATCCTCTATCCTATCCTATCCTCTATCCTATCCTATCCTCTATCCTATCCTATCCTCAATCCTATCCTATCCTCTATCCTATCCTATCCTCTATCCTATCCTATCCTCTATCCTATCCTATCCTCTATCCTATCCTATCCTCTATCCTATCCTATCCTCTATCCTATCCTATACTCTATCCTATCCTATCCTCTATCCTATCCTATCCTCTATCCTATCCTATCCTCTATCCTATCCTATCTTCTATCCTATCCTATCATCTATCCTATCGTATCCTCTATCCTATCCTATCCTCTATCCTATCCTATCCTCTATCCTATCCTATCCTCTATCCTATCCTATCCTCTATCCTATCCTATCCTCTGTCCTATCCTATCATCTATCCACAATCCTATCCCTTCCTGTATCCTATCCAATCCTCTATCCTATCCTATCCTCTATCCTATCGTATCCTATCCTCTATCCTATCCTCTATCCTAGCCTATCCTCTATCCTATCCTATCCTATCCTCTATCCTATCCTATCCTCTATACTATCCTATCCTCTATCCTATCCTATCCTATCCTCTATCCTATCCTATCTTCTATCCTACCCTATCATCTATCCTATCAAATCCCCTATCCTATCCTCTATCCTATCGTATCCTCTATCCCATCCTATCCTCTATCCTATCCTATCCTCTATCCTATCCTATCCTTTATTCAATCCTATCATCTATCCTATCCTATCCTCTATCCTATCCTATCGTTTATCCTATCCTCTATACTATCCTATCCTCTATCCTATCCTATCCTCTATCCTATCCTATCCTCTATCCTATCCTCTATCCAATCCTCTATCCTATCCTATCCTCTATCCAATCCTATCTTCTATCCTATCCTATCCTCTATCTTATCCTATCTTCTATCCTATCCTATCCTCTATCCTATCAAATCCCCTATCCTATCCTCTGTCCTATCCTATCCTCTATCCTATCCTGTCCTCTATCCTATCCTATCCTCTATCCTATCCGATCCTCTATCCTATCCTATCCTCTATCCTATCCTATCCTCTATCCTATCCTATCTTCTATCCTATCCTATCCTCTATCCTCTCCTATCC
Organism: Halictus rubicundus; assembly: GCF_050948215.1. NCBI lineage: Eukaryota > Metazoa > Arthropoda > Insecta > Hymenoptera > Halictidae > Halictus > Halictus rubicundus. The sequence continues at coordinate 457,532 of NW_027488656.1, forward strand.
TCCATCCTATCCTATCCTCTATCCTATCCTATCCTCTATCCTATCCTCTATCCTATCCTATCCTCTATCCTATCCTATCCTCTATCCTATCGTATCCTCTATCGTATCCTATCCTCTATCCTATCCTATCCTCTATCCTATCCTATCGTCTATCCTATCCTATCCTCTATCCTATCCTATCCTCTATCCTATCATATCCTGTATCCTATCCTATCCTCTATCCTATCCTATCGTCTATCCTATCCTATCCTCTATCCTATCCTCTATCCAATCCTCTATCCTATCCTATCCTCTATCCAATCCTATCTTCTATCCTATCCTATCCTCTATCCTATCCTATCTTCTATCCTATCCTATCCTCTATCCTATCAAATCCCCTATCCTATCCTCTGTCCTATCCTATCCTCTATCCTATCCTGTCCTCTATCCTATCCTATCCTCTATCCTATCCGATCCTCTATCCTATCCTATCCTCTATCCTATCCTATCCTCTATCCTATCCTATCCTCTATCCTATCCTATCCTCTATCCTATCCTATCCTCTATCCTATCCTATCCTCTATCCTATCCTCTATCCTATCCTATCCTCTATCCTATCCTATCCTCTATCCTATCGTATCCTCTATCGTATCCTATCCTCTATCCTATCCTATCCTCTATCCTATCCTATCGTCTATCCTATCCTATCCTCTATCCTATCCTATCCTCTATCCTATCATATCCTGTATCCTATCCTATCGTCTATCCTATCCTATCCTCTATCCTATCCTATCCTCTATCCTATCATATCCTGTATCCTATCCTATCCTCTATCCTATCCTATCGTCTATCCTATCCTATCCTCTATCCTATCCTCTATCCAATCCTCTATCCTATCCTAGCCTCTATCCAATCCTATCTTCTATCCTATCCTATCCTCTATCCTATCCTATCTTCTATCCTATCCTATCCTCTATCCTATCAAATCCCCTATCCTATCCTCTGTCCTATCCTATCCTCTATCCTATCCTGTCCTCTATCCTATCCTATCCTCTATCCTATCCGATCCTCTATCCTATCCTATCCTCTATCCTATCCTATCCTCTATCCTATCAAATCCCCTATCCTATCCTCTATCCTATCGTATCCTCTATCCCTTCCTATCCTCTATCCAATCCTATCCTCTATCCTATCCTATCCTTTATTCAATCCTATCATCTATCCTATCCTATCCTCTATCCTATCCTATCGTTTATCCTATCCTCCATACTATCCTATCCTCTATCCTATCCTATCCTCTATCCTATCCTATCCTCTATCCTATCCTCTATCCAATCCTCTATCCTATCCTATCCTCTATCCTATCCTCTATCCAATCCTCTATCCTATCCTATCCTCTATCCAATCCTATCTTCTATCCTATCCTATCCTCTATCCTATCCTATCTTCTATCCTATCCTGTTCTCTATCCTATCAAATCCCCTATCCTATCCTCTGTCCTATCCTATCCTCTATCCTCTCCTGTCCTCTATCATATCCTATCCTCTATCCTATCCTATCCTCTATCCTATCCTATCCTCTATCCTATCCTATCCTCTATCCTATCCTATCCTCTATCCTATCCTATACTCTATCCTATCCTATCCTCTATCCTATCCTATCCTCTATCCTATCCTATCCTCTATCCTATCCTATCTTCTATCCTATCCTATCATCTATCCTATCGTATCCTCTATCCTATCCTATCCTCTATCCTATCCTATCCTCTATCCTATCCTATCCTCTATCCTATCCTATCCTCTATCCTATCCTATCCTCTGTCCTATCCTATCATCTATCCACAATCCTATCCCTTCCTGTATCCTATCCAATCCTCTATCCTATCCTATCCTCTATCCTATCGTATCCTATCCTCTATCCTATCCTCTATCCTAGCCTATCCTCTATCCTATCCTATCCTATCCTCTATCCTATCCTATCCTCTATACTATCCTATCCTCTATCCTATCCTATCCTATCCTCTATCCTATCCTATCTTCTATCCTACCCTATCATCTATCCTATCAAATCCCCTATCCTATCCTCTATCCTATCGTATCCTCTATCCCATCCTATCCTCTATCCTATCCTATCCTCTATCCTATCCTATCCTTTATTCAATCCTATCATCTATCCTATCCTATCCTCTATCCTATCCTATCGTTTATCCTATCCTCTATACTATCCTATCCTCTATCCTATCCTATCCTCTATCCTATCCTATCCTCTATCCTATCCTCTATCCAATCCTCTATCCTATCCTATCCTCTATCCAATCCTATCTTCTATCCTATCCTATCCTCTATCTTATCCTATCTTCTATCCTATCCTATCCTCTATCCTATCAAATCCCCTATCCTATCCTCTGTCCTATCCTATCCTCTATCCTATCCTGTCCTCTATCCTATCCTATCCTCTATCCTATCCGATCCTCTATCCTATCCTATCCTCTATCCTATCCTATCCTCTATCCTATCCTATCTTCTATCCTATCCTATCCTCTATCCTATCCTATCCTCCATCCTATCCTATCCTCTATCCTATCCTATCCTCTATCCTATCCTCTATCCTATCCTATCCTCTATCCTATCCTATCCTCTATCCTATCGTATCCTCTATCGTATCCTATCCTCTATCCTATCCTATCCTCTATCCTATCCTATCGTCTATCCTATCCTATCCTCTATCCTATCCTATCCTCTATCCTATCCTATCTTCTATCCTATCCTATCCTCTATCCTATCCTATCTTCTATCCTATCCTATCCTCTATCCTATCAAATCCCCTATCCTATCCTCTGTCCTATCCTATCCTCTATCCTATCCTGTCCTCTATCCTATCCTATCCTCTATCCTATCCGATCCTCTATCCTATCCTATCCTCTATCCTATCCTATCCTCTATCCTATCCTATCTTCTATCCTATCCTATCCTCTATCCTATCCTATCCTCTATCCTATCCTATCCTCTATCCTATCCTATCCTCTATCCTATCCTCTATCCTATCCTATCCTCTATCCTATCCTATCCTCTATCCTATCGTATCCTCTATCGTATCCTATCCTCTATCCTATCCTATCCTCTATCCTATCCTATCGTCTATCCTATCCTATCCTCTATCCTATCCTATCCTCTATCCTATCATATCCTGTATCCTATCCTATCGTCTATCCTATCCTATCCTCTATCCTATCCTATCCTCTATCCTATCATATCCTGTATCCTATCCTATCCTCTATCCTATCCTATCGTCTATCCTATCCTATCCTCTATCCTATCCTCTATCCAATCCTCTATCCTATCCTATCCTCTATCCAATCCTATCTTCTATCCTATCCTATCCTCTATCCTATCCTATCTTCTATCCTATCCTGTCCTCTATCCTATCAAATCCCCTATCCTATCCTCTGTCCTATCCTATCCTCTATCCTATCCTGTCCTCTATCCTATCCTATCCTCTATCCTATCCGATCCTCTATCCTATCCTATCCTCTATCCTATCCTATCCTCTATCCTATCCTATCTTCTATCCTATCCTATCCTCTATCCTATCCTATCCTCTATCCTATCCTATCCTCTATCCTATCCTATCCTCTATCCTATCCTCTATCCTATCCTATCCTCTATCCTATCCTATCCTCTATCCTATCGTATCCTCTATCGTATCCTATCCTCTATCCTATCCTATCCTCTATCCTATCCTATCCTATATCCTATCCTATCATCTATCCACAATCCTATCCCTTCCTGTATCCTATCCAATCCTCTATCCTATCCTATCCTCTATCCTATCCTCTATCCTAGCCTATCCTCTATCCTATCCTATCCTATCCTCTATCCTATCCTATCCTCTATACTATCCTATCCTCTATCCTATCCTATCCTATCCACTATCCTATCCTATCTTCTATCCTACCCTATCATCTATCCTATCAAATCCCCTATCCTATCCTCTATCCTATCGTATCCTCTATCCCTTCCTATCCTCTATCCAATCCTATCCTCTATCCTATCCTATCCTTTATTCAATCCTATCATCTATCCTATCCTATCCTCTATCCTATCCTATCGTTTATCCTATCCTCCATACTATCCTATCCTCTATCCTATCCTATCCTCTATCCTATCCTATCCTCTATCCTATCCTCTATCCAATCCTCTATCCTATCCTATCCTCTATCCTATCCTCTATCCAATCCTCTATCCTATCCTATCCTCTATCCAATCCTATCTTCTATCCTATCCTATCCTCTATCCTATCCTATCTTCTATCCTATCCTGTTCTCTATCCTATCAAATCCCCTATCCTATCCTCTGTCCTATCCTATCCTCTATCCTCTCCTGTCCTCTATCATATCCTATCCTCTATCCTATCCTATCCTCTATCCTATCCTATCCTCTATCCTATCCTATCCTCTATCCTATCCTATCCTCTATCGTATCCTATCTTCTATCCTATCCTATCCTCTATCCTATCCTATCCTCTATCCTATCCTATCCTCTATCCTATCCTCTATCCTATCCTCTATCCTATCCTATCCTCTATCCTATCCTATCCTCTATCCTATCGTATCCTCTATCGTATCCTATCCTCTATCCTATCCTATCCTCTATCCTATCCTATCCTCTATCCTATCCTATCCTCTATCCTATCCTATCCTCTATCCTATCCTATCGTTTATCCTATCCTCTATACTATCCTATCCTCTATCCTATCCTATCCTCTATCCTATCCTATCCTCTGTCCTATCCTATCATCTATCCACAATCCTATCCCTTCCTGTATCCTATCCAATCCTCTATCCTATCCTATCCTCTATCCTATCCTATCCTCTATCCTATCCTATCCTCTATCGTATCCTATCTTCTATCCTATCCTATCCTCTATCCTATCCTATCCTCTATCCTATCCTATCCTCTATCCTATCCTCTATCCTATCCTCTATCCTATCCTATCCTCTATCCTATCCTATCCTCTATCCTATCCTATCCTCTATCCTATCCTCTATCCTATCCTCTATCCTATCCTATCCTCTATCCTATCCTATCCTCTATCCTATCGTATCCTCTATCGTATCCTATCCTCTATCCTATCCTATCCTCTATCCTATCCTATCCTCTATCCTATCCTATCCTCTATCCTATCCTATCCTCTATCCTATCCTATCGTTTATCCTATCCTCTATACTATCCTATCCTCTATCCTATCCTGTCCTCTATCCTATCCTATCCTATCCTCTATCCTATCCTATCCTCTATCCTATCCTATCTTCTATCCTATCCTATCCTCTATCCTATCCTATCCTCTATCCTATCCTATCCTCTATCCTATCCTATCCTCTATCCTATCCTCTATCCTATCCTATCCTCTATCCTATCCTATCCTCTATCCTATCGTATCCTCTATCGTATCCTATCCTCTATCCTATCCTATCCTCTATCCTATCCTATCGTCTATCCTATCCTATCCTCTATCCTATCCTATCCTCTATCCTATCCTATCCTCTATCCTATCCTATCCTCTATCCTATCCTATCCTCTGTCCTATCCTATCCTCTATCCTATCCTATCTTCTATCCTATCCTATCCTCTATCCTATCATATCCTATCCGATCCTCTATCCTATCCTATCCTCTATAATATCCTATCCTCTAACCTATCCTATCCTCTATCCAATCTTCTATGCTATCCTATCCTCTATCCTATCCTATCCTCAATCCTATCCAATCCTCTATCCTATCCTATCCTCTATCCTATCCTATCCTCTATCCTATCCTATCCTCTATCCTATCCTATCTTCTATCCTTTCGTATCCTATCCTCTATCCTATCCTCTTTCCTAGCCTATCCTCTATCCTGTAATATCCAATCCCCTATCCTATCCTATCCTGTATCCAATCCTATCCTCAATCCTATCCTTTCCTGTATCCTATCCTATCCTCTATCCTCTATCCTATCCAATCCTCTATCCTATCCTATCCTCTATCCTATCCTATCCTCTATCCTATCCTATCCTCTATCCTATCCTATCCTCTATCCTATCCTATCTTCTATCCTATCGTATCCTATCCTCTATCCTATCCTCTATCCTAGCCTATCCTCTATCCTATCCTATCCTATCCTCTATCCTATCCTATCCTATCCTCTATCCTATCCTATCTTCTATCCTATCCTATCCTCTATCCTATCCTATCCTCTATCCTATCCTATCCTCTATCCTATCCTATCCTCTATCCTATCCTATCCTCTATCCTATCCTATCCTCTATCCTATCCTATCCTATATCCTATCCTATCATCTATCCACAATCCTATCCCTTCCTGTATCCTATCCAATCCTCTATCCTATCCTATCCTCTATCCTATCGTATCCTATCCTCTATCCTATCCTCTATCCTAGCCTATCCTCTATCCTATCCTATCCTATCCTCTATCCTATCCTATCCTCTATACTATCCTATCCTCTATCCTATCCTATCCTATCCACTATCCTATCCTATCTTCTATCCTACCCTATCATCTATCCTATCAAATCCCCTATCCTATCCTCTATCCTATCGTATCCTCTATCCCTTCCTATCCTCTATCCAATCCTATCCTCTATCCTATCCTATCCTTTATTCAATCCTATCATCTATCCTATCCTATCCTCTATCCTATCCTATCGTTTATCCTATCCTCCATACTATCCTATCCTCTATCCTATCCTATCCTCTATCCTATCCTATCCTCTATCCTATCCTCTATCCAATCCTCTATCCTATCCTATCCTCTATCCTATCCTCTATCCAATCCTCTATCCTATCCTATCCTCTATCCAATCCTATCTTCTATCCTATCCTATCCTCTATCCTATCCTATCTTCTATCCTATCCTGTTCTCTATCCTATCAAATCCCCTATCCTATCCTCTGTCCTATCCTATCCTCTATCCTCTCCTGTCCTCTATCATATCCTATCCTCTATCCTATCCTATCCTCTATCCTATCCTATCCTCTATCCTATCCTATCCTCTATCGTATCCTATCTTCTATCCTATCCTATCCTCTATCCTATCCTATCCTCTATCCTATCCTCTATCCTATCCTCTATCCTATCCTATCCTCTATCCTATCCTATCCTCTATCCTATCGTATCCTCTATCGTATCCTATCCTCTATCCTATCCTATCCTCTATCCTATCCTATCCTCTATCCTATCCTATCCTCTATCCTATCCTATCCTCTATCCTATCCTATCGTTTATCCTATCCTGTATACTATCCTATCCTCTATCCTATCCTATCCTCTATCCTATCCTATCCTCTATCCTATCCTATCCTCTGTCCTATCCTATCATCTATCCACAATCCTATCCCTTCCTGTATCCTATCCAATCCTCTATCCTATCCTATCCTCTATCCTATCCTATCCTCTATCCTATCGTATCCTATCCTCTATCCTATCCTCTATCCTAGCCTATCCTCTATCCTATCCTATCCTATCCTCTATCCTATCCTATCCTCTATACTATCCTATCCTCTATCCTATCCTATCCTATCCTCTATCCTATCCTATCTTCTATCCTACCCTATCATCTATCCTATCAAATCCCCTATCCTATCCTCTATCCTATCGTATCCTCTATCCCATCCTATCCTCTATCCTATCCTATCCTCTATCCTATCCTATCCTTTATTCAATCCTATCATCTATCCTATCCTATCCTCTATCCTATCCTATCGTTTATCCTATCCTCTATACTATCCTATCCTCTATCCTATCCTATCCTCTATCCTATCCTATCCTCTATCCTATCCTCTCTCCAATCCTCTATCCTATCCTATCCTCTATCCAATCCTATCTTCTATCCTATCCTATCCTCTATCCTATCCGATCTTCTATCCTATCCTATCCTCTATCCTATCAAATCCCCTATCCTATCCTCTGTCCTATCCTATCCTCTATCCTATCCTGTCCTCTATCCTATCCTATCCTATCCTCTATCCTATCCTATCCTCTATCCTATCCTATCTTCTATCCTATCCTATCCTCTATCCTATCCTATCCTCTATCCTATCCTATCCTCTATCCTATCCTATCCTCTATCCTATCCTCTATCCTATCCTCTATCCTATCCTATCCTCTATCCTATCCTATCCTCTATCCTATCGTATCCTCTATCGTATCCTATCCTCTATCCTATCCTATCCTCTATCCTATCCTATCGTCTATCCTATCCTATCCTCTATCCTATCCTATCCTCTATCCTATCCTATCCTCTATCCTATCCTATCCTCTATCCTATCCTATCCTCTATCCTATCCTATCCTCTATCCTATCCTATCGTTTATCCTATCCTCTATACTATCCTATCCTCTATCCTATCCTATCCTCTATCCTATCCTATCCTCTATCCTATCCTCTATCCAATCTTCTATGCTATCCTATCCTCTATCCTATCCTATCCTCTGTCCTATCCTATCCTCTATCCTATCCTATCCTCTATCCTATCCTATCCTCTATCCTATCCTATCTTCTATCCTTTCGTATCCTATCCTCTATCCTATCCTCTTTCCTAGCCTATCCTCTATCCTATCCTATCCTCTATCCTATCCTATCCTCTATCCTATCCTCTATCCAATCTTCTATGCTATCCTATCCTCTATCCTATCCTATCCTCAATCCTATCCAATCCTCTATCCTATCCTATCCTCTATCCTATCCTATCCTCTATCCTATCCTATCCTCTATCCTATCCTCTATCCTATCCTCTATACTATCAAATCCCCTATCCTATCCTCTGTCCTATCCTATCCTCAATCCTATCCTATCCTCTATCCTAACCTATCCTCTATCCTATCCTCTATCCTATCCTCTATACTCTCAAATCCCCTATCCTATCCTCTGTCCTATCCTATTCTCTATCCTATCCTATTCTCTATCCTATCCTCTATCCAATCCTATCCTATCCTCTATCCTATCAAATCCCCTATCCTATTCTCTATCCTATCCTATCCTGTATCCTATCCAATCCTCTATCCTATCCTATCCTCTATCCTATCCTATCCTCTATCCTATCCTATCCTCTATCCTATTCTATCCTCTATCCTATCCTATCCTCTATCCTATCGTATCCTCTATCCAATCCTCTATCCTATCCTATCCTCTATCCTACCCTATCCTCTATCCTATCCTATCCTCTATCCTATCCTTTACTGTATCCTATCCAATCCTCTATCCTATCCTGTCCTCTATCCTATCCTATCCTCTATCCTATCCTATCGTCTATCCTATCCTCTATCCTATCCTATCCTCTATCCTATCCAATCCTCTATCCTATCCTATCGTCTATCCTATCCTCTATCCTATCCTATCCTCTATCCTATTCTATCCTATCCTCTATCCTATCGTATCCTATCCTCTATCCTATCCTCTATCCTATCCTCTATCCTAGCCTATCCTCTATCCTATCCTCTATCCTAGCCTATCCTCTACCCTATCCTATCCTATCCTCTATCCTATCCTATCCTCTATCCTATCCTCTATCCTATCCTCTATCCTATCCTCTATCCTAGCCTATCCTCTATCCTATCCTCTATCCTAGCCTATCCTCTATCCTATCCTATCCTATCCTCTATCCTATCCTATCCTCTATACTATCCTATCCTCTATCCTATCCTATCCTCAATCCTATCCTTTCCTGTATCCTATCCTATCCTATCCTCTATCCTATCCTATCCTCTATCCTATCCTATCCTCTATCCTATCCTATCCTCTATCCTATCCTATCCTCTATCCTATCCTATCCTCTATAATATCCTATCCTCTATCCTATCCTATCCTATCCTCTATCCTATCGTATCCTATCCTCTATCCTATCCTCTATCCTAGCCTATCCTCTATCCTATCCTATCCTATCCTCTATCCTATCCTATCCTCTATCCTATTCTATCCTCTATCCTATCCTATCCTATACTCTATCCTATCCTATCCTCTATACTATCCTATCCTCTATCCTATCCTATCCTCAATCCTATCCTTTCCTGTATCCTATCCTATCCTATCCTCTATCCTATCCTATCCTCTATCCTATCCTATCCTCTATCCTATCCTATCCTCTATCCTATCCTATCCTCTATCCTATCCTATCCTCTATCCTATTCTATCCTCTATCCTATCCTCTGTCCTATCCTATCCTCAATCCTATCCTATCCTCTATCCTATCCTATCCTCTATCCTATCCTCTATCCTATCCTCTATACTATCAAATCCCCTATCCTATCCTCTGTCCTATCCTATCCTCAATCCTATCCTATCCTCTATCCTAACCTATCCTCTATCCTATCCTCTATCCTATCCTCTATACTATCAAATCCCCTATCCTATCCTCTGTCCTATCCTATTCTCTATCCTATCCTATTCTCTATCCTATCCTCTATCCAATCCTATCCTATCCTCTATCCTATCAAATCCCCTATCCTATTCTCTATCCTATCCTATCCTGTATCCTATCCAATCCTCTATCCTATCCTATCATGTATCCTCAATCCTATCGTTTCCTCTATCCTATCCAATCCTCTATCCTATCCTATCCTCTATCCTATCCTATCCTCTATCCTATCCTATCTTCTATCCTATCCTATCCTCTATCCTATCCTATCCTCTATCCTATCGTATCCTATCCTCTATCCTATCCTCTATCCTATCCTATCCTATCCTCTATCCTATCCTATCCTCTATCCTATTCTATCCTCTATCCTATCCTATACTCTATCCTATACTATCATCTATCCTATCAAATCCCCTATCCTATCATCTGTCCTATCCTATCCTCTATCCTATCCTATCCTCTATCCTATCCCATCCTCTATCCTATTCTATCCTCTATCCTATCCTATCCTCTATCCTATCCTATCCTCTATCCTATCCTATCCTCTATCCTATCCTCTATCCTATCCTATCCTCTATCCTATCCTATCCTTTATTCAATCCTATCCTCTATCCTATCCTATCCTCTCTCCTATCCTATCGTTTATCCTATCCTCTATACTATCCTATCCTCTATCCTATCCTATCCTCTATCCTATCCTCTATCCAATCCTCTATCCTATCCTATCCTCTATCCAGTCCTATCCTCTATCCTATCCTATCCTCTATCCTATCCTATCTTCTATCCTATCCTATCCTCTAACCTATCAAATCCCCTATCCTATCCTCTGTCCTATCCTATCCTCTATCCTATCCTATCCTCTATCCTATCAAATCCCCTATCCTATTCTCTATCCTATCCTATCCTGTATCCTATCCAATCCTCTATCCTATCCTATCATGTATCCTCAATCCTATCGTTTCCTCTATCCTATCCAATCCTCTATCCTATCCTATCCTCTATCCTATCCTATCCTCTATCCTATCCTATCTTCTATCCTATCCTATCCTCTATCCTATCCTATCCTCTATCCTATCGTATCCTATCCTCTATCCTATCCTCTATCCTATCCATTCCTATCCTCTATCCTATCCTATCCTCTATCCTATTCTATCCTCTATCCTATCCTATACTCTATCCTATACTATCATCTATCCTATCAAATCCCCTATCCTATCATCTGTCCTATCCTATCCTCTATCCTATCCTATCCTCTATCCTATCCCATCCTCTATCCTATTCTATCCTCTATCCTATCCTATCCTCTATCCTATCCTATCCTCTATCCTATCCTATCCTCTATACTATCCTATCCTCTATCCTATCCTATCCTCTATCCTATCCTATCCTCTATCCTATCCTATCCTCTATCCTATCCTATCCTCTATCCTATCCTCTATCCTATCCTATCCTCTATCCTACAGTATCCTCTATTCTATCCTATCCTCTATCCTATCCTATCTTCTATCCTATCCTATCAAATCCCCTATCCTATCCTCTATCCTATCATATCCTGTATCCTATCCAATCCTCTATCCTATCCTATCATCTATCCTCTATCCTATCCAATCCTCTATCCTATCCTATCCTCTTTCCTATCCTATCTTCTATCCTACCTTATCATCTATCCTATCAAATCCCCTATTCTATCCTCTATCCTATCAAATCCCCTATCCTATCCTATCCTCTATCCTATCCTATCCTCTATCCTATCCTATCCTCTATCCTATCCTATCCTCTATCCTATCCTATCCTCTATCCTATTCTATCCTCTATCCTATCCTATCCTCTATCCTATCGTATCCTCTATCCAATCCTCTATCCTATCCTATCCTCTATCCTACCCTATCCTCTATCCTATCCTATCCTCTATCCTATCCTTTACTGTATCCTATCCAATCCTCTATCCTATCCTGTCCTCTATCCTATCCTATCCTCTATCCTATCCTATCGTCTATCCTATCCTCTATCCTATCCTATCCTCTATCCTATCCAATCCTCTATCCTATCCTATCGTCTATCCTATCCTCTATCCTATCCTATCCTCTATCCTATTCTATCCTATCCTCTATCCTATCGTATCCTATCCTCTATCCTATCCTCTATCCTATCCTCTATCCTAGCCTATCCTCTATCCTATCCTCTATCCTAGCCTATCCTCTATCCTATCCTATCCTATCCTCTATCCTATCCTATCCTCTATCCTATCCTCTATCCTATCCTCTATCCTATCCTCTATCCTATCCTCTATCCTATCCTCTATCCTAGCCTATCCTCTATCCTATCCTCTATCCTAGCCTATCCTCTATCCTATCCTATCCTATCCTCTATCCTATCCTATCCTCTATACTATCCTATCCTCTATCCTATCCTATCCTATCCTCTATCCTATCGTATCCTATCCTCTATCCTATCCTCTATCCTATCCTCTATCCTAGCCTATCCTCTATCCTATCCTATCCTATCCTCTATCCTATCCTATCCTCTATCCTATCGTATCCTCTATCCTATCCTATCCTCTATCCTATCCTATCCTCTATCCTATCCTATCCTCTATCCTATCCTATCCTCTATCCTATCCTATACTCTATCCTATCCTATCCTCTATCCTATCCTATCCTCTATCCTATTCTATCCTCTATCCTATCCTATCCTCTATCCTATCGTATCCTCTATCCAATCCTCTATCCTATCCTATCCTCTATCCTACCCTATCCTCTATCCTATCCTATCCTCTATCCTATCCTTTACTGTATCCTATCCAATCCTCTATCCTATCCTGTCCTCTATCCCATCCTATCCTCTATCCTATCCTATCGTCTATCCTATCCTCTATCCTATCCTATCCTCTATCCTATCCAATCCTCTATCCTATCCTATCGTCTATCCTATCCTCTATCCTATCCTATCCTCTATCCTATTCTATCCTATCCTCTATCCTATCGTATCCTATCCTCTATCCTAGCCTATCCTCTATCCTATCCTCTATCCTAGCCTATCCTCTATCCTATCCTCTATCCTAGCCTATCCTCTATCCTATCCTATCCTATCCTCTATCCTATCCTATCCTCTATCCTATCCTCTATCCTATCCTCTATCCTAGCCTATCCTCTATCCTATCCTCTATCCTAGCCTATCCTCTATCCTATCCATTCCTATCCTCTATCCTATCCTATCCTCTATCCTATTCTATCCTCTATCCTATCCTATACTCTATCCTATACTATCATCTATCCTATCAAATCCCCTATCCTATCATCTGTCCTATCCTATCCTCTATCCTATCCTATCCTCTATCCTATCCCATCCTCTATCCTATTCTATCCTCTATCCTATCCTATCCTCTATCCTATCCTATCCTCTATCCTATCCTATCCTCTATACTATCCTATCCTCTATCCTATCCTATCCTCTATCCTATCCTATCCTCTATCCTATCCTATCCTCTATCCTATCCTATCCTCTATCCTATCCTCTATCCTATCCTATCCTCTATCCTACAGTATCCTCTATTCTATCCTATCCTCTATCCTATCCTATCTTCTATCCTATCCTATCAAATCCCCTATCCTATCCTCTATCCTATCATATCCTGTATCCTATCCAATCCTCTATCCTATCCTATCATCTATCCTCTATCCTATCCAATCCTCTATCCTATCCTATCCTCTTTCCTATCCTATCTTCTATCCTACCTTATCATCTATCCTATCAAATCCCCTATTCTATCCTCTATCCTATCAAATCCCCTATCCTATCCTATCCTCTATCCTATCCTATCCTCTATCCTATCCTATCCTCTATCCTATCCTATCCTCTATCCTATCCTATCCTCTATCCTATTCTATCCTCTATCCTATCCTATCCTCTATCCTATCGTATCCTCTATCCAATCCTCTATCCTATCCTATCCTCTATCCTACCCTATCCTCTATCCTATCCTATCCTCTATCCTATCCTTTACTGTATCCTATCCAATCCTCTATCCTATCCTGTCCTCTATCCTATCCTATCCTCTATCCTATCCTATCGTCTATCCTATCCTCTATCCTATCCTATCCTCTATCCTATCCAATCCTCTATCCTATCCTATCGTCTATCCTATCCTCTATCCTATCCTATCCTCTATCCTATTCTATCCTATCCTCTATCCTATCGTATCCTATCCTCTATCCTATCCTCTATCCTATCCTCTATCCTAGCCTATCCTCTATCCTATCCTCTATCCTAGCCTATCCTCTATCCTATCCTATCCTATCCTCTATCCTATCCTATCCTCTATCCTATCCTCTATCCTATCCTCTATCCTATCCTCTATCCTAGCCTATCCTCTATCCTATCCTCTATCCTAGCCTATCCTCTATCCTATCCTATCCTATCCTCTATCCTATCCTATCCTCTATACTATCCTATCCTCTATCCTATCCTATCCTCAATCCTATCCTTTCCTGTATCCTATCCTATCCTATCCTCTATCCTATCCTATCCTCTATCCTATCCTATCCTCTATCCTATCCTATCCTCTATCCTATCCTATCCTCTATCCTATCCTATCCTCTATAATATCCTATCCTCTATCCTATCCTATCCTATCCTCTATCCTATCGTATCCTATCCTCTATCCTATCCTCTATCCTAGCCTATCCTCTATCCTATCCTATCCTATCCTCTATCCTATCCTATCCTCTATCCTATTCTATCCTCTATCCTATCCTATCCTATACTCTATCCTATCCTATCCTCTATACTATCCTATCCTCTATCCTATCCTATCCTCAATCCTATCCTTTCCTGTATCCTATCCTATCCTATCCTCTATCCTATCCTATCCTCTATCCTATCCTATCCTCTATCCTATCCTATCCTCTATCCTATCCTATCCTCTATCCTATCCTATCCTCTATCCTATTCTATCCTCTATCCTATCCTCTGTCCTATCCTATCCTCAATCCTATCCTATCCTCTATCCTATCCTATCCTCTATCCTATCCTCTATCCTATCCTCTATACTATCAAATCCCCTATCCTATCCTCTGTCCTATCCTATCCTCAATCCTATCCTATCCTCTATCCTAACCTATCCTCTATCCTATCCTCTATCCTATCCTCTATACTATCAAATCCCCTATCCTATCCTCTGTCCTATCCTATTCTCTATCCTATCCTATTCTCTATCCTATCCTCTATCCAATCCTATCCTATCCTCTATCCTATCAAATCCCCTATCCTATTCTCTATCCTATCCTATCCTGTATCCTATCCAATCCTCTATCCTATCCTATCATGTATCCTCAATCCTATCGTTTCCTCTATCCTATCCAATCCTCTATCCTATCCTATCCTCTATCCTATCCTATCCTCTATCCTATCCTATCTTCTATCCTATCCTATCCTCTATCCTATCCTATCCTCTATCCTATCGTATCCTATCCTCTATCCTATCCTCTATCCTATCCTATCCTATCCTCTATCCTATCCTATCCTCTATCCTATTCTATCCTCTATCCTATCCTATACTCTATCCTATACTATCATCTATCCTATCAAATCCCCTATCCTATCATCTGTCCTATCCTATCCTCTATCCTATCCTATCCTCTATCCTATCCCATCCTCTATCCTATTCTATCCTCTATCCTATCCTATCCTCTATCCTATCCTATCCTCTATCCTATCCTATCCTCTATCCTATCCTCTATCCTATCCTATCCTCTATCCTATCCTATCCTTTATTCAATCCTATCCTCTATCCTATCCTATCCTCTCTCCTATCCTATCGTTTATCCTATCCTCTATACTATCCTATCCTCTATCCTATCCTATCCTCTATCCTATCCTCTATCCTATCCTATCCTCTATCCTATCCTCTATCCAATCCTCTATCCTATCCTATCCTCTATCCAGTCCTATCCTCTATCCTATCCTATCCTCTATCCTATCCTATCTTCTATCCTATCCTATCCTCTATCCTATCAAATCCCCTATCCTATCCTCTGTCCTATCCTATCCTCTATCCTATCCTATCCTCTATCCTATCAAATCCCCTATCCTATTCTCTATCCTATCCTATCCTGTATCCTATCCAATCCTCTATCCTATCCTATCATGTATCCTCAATCCTATCGTTTCCTCTATCCTATCCAATCCTCTATCCTATCCTATCCTCTATCCTATCCTATCCTCTATCCTATCCTATCTTCTATCCTATCCTATCCTCTATCCTATCCTATCCTCTATCCTATCGTATCCTATCCTCTATCCTATCCTCTATCCTATCCATTCCTATCCTCTATCCTATCCTATCCTCTATCCTATTCTATCCTCTATCCTATCCTATACTCTATCCTATACTATCATCTATCCTATCAAATCCCCTATCCTATCATCTGTCCTATCCTATCCTCTATCCTATCCTATCCTCTATCCTATCCCATCCTCTATCCTATTCTATCCTCTATCCTATCCTATCCTCTATCCTATCCTATCCTCTATCCTATCCTATCCTCTATACTATCCTATCCTCTATCCTATCCTATCCTCTATCCTATCCTATCCTCTATCCTATCCTATCCTCTATCCTATCCTATCCTCTATCCTATCCTCTATCCTATCCTATCCTCTATCCTACAGTATCCTCTATTCTATCCTATCCTCTATCCTATCCTATCTTCTATCCTATCCTATCAAATCCCCTATCCTATCCTCTATCCTATCATATCCTGTATCCTATCCAATCCTCTATCCTATCCTATCATCTATCCTCTATCCTATCCAATCCTCTATCCTATCCTATCCTCTTTCCTATCCTATCTTCTATCCTACCTTATCATCTATCCTATCAAATCCCCTATTCTATCCTCTATCCTATCAAATCCCCTATCCTATCCTATCCTCTATCCTATCCTATCCTCTATCCTATCCTATCCTCTATCCTATCCTATCCTCTATCCTATCCTATCCTCTATCCTATTCTATCCTCTATCCTATCCTATCCTCTATCCTATCGTATCCTCTATCCAATCCTCTATCCTATCCTATCCTCTATCCTACCCTATCCTCTATCCTATCCTATCCTCTATCCTATCCTTTACTGTATCCTATCCAATCCTCTATCCTATCCTGTCCTCTATCCTATCCTATCCTCTATCCTATCCTATCGTCTATCCTATCCTCTATCCTATCCTATCCTCTATCCTATCCAATCCTCTATCCTATCCTATCGTCTATCCTATCCTCTATCCTATCCTATCCTCTATCCTATTCTATCCTATCCTCTATCCTATCGTATCCTATCCTCTATCCTATCCTCTATCCTATCCTCTATCCTAGCCTATCCTCTATCCTATCCTCTATCCTAGCCTATCCTCTATCCTATCCTATCCTATCCTCTATCCTATCCTATCCTCTATCCTATCCTCTATCCTATCCTCTATCCTATCCTCTATCCTATCCTCTATCCTATCCTCTATCCTAGCCTATCCTCTATCCTATCCTCTATCCTAGCCTATCCTCTATCCTATCCTATCCTATCCTCTATCCTATCCTATCCTCTATACTATCCTATCCTCTATCCTATCCTATCCTATCCTCTATCCTATCGTATCCTATCCTCTATCCTATCCTCTATCCTATCCTCTATCCTAGCCTATCCTCTATCCTATCCTATCCTATCCTCTATCCTATCCTATCCTCTATCCTATCGTATCCTCTATCCTATCCTATCCTCTATCCTATCCTATCCTCTATCCTATCCTATCCTCTATCCTATCCTATCCTCTATCCTATCCTATCCTCTATCCTATCCTATCCTCTATCCTATCCTATCCTCTATCCTATTCTATCCTCTATCCTATCCTATCCTCTATCCTATCGTATCCTCTATCCAATCCTCTATCCTATCCTATCCTCTATCCTACCCTATCCTCTATCCTATCCTATCCTCTATCCTATCCTTTACTGTATCCTATCCAATCCTCTATCCTATCCTGTCCTCTATCCCATCCTATCCTCTATCCTATCCTATCGTCTATCCTATCCTCTATCCTATCCTATCCTCTATCCTATCCAATCCTCTATCCTATCCTATCGTCTATCCTATCCTCTATCCTATCCTATCCTCTATCCTATTCTATCCTATCCTCTATCCTATCGTATCCTATCCTCTATCCTAGCCTATCCTCTATCCTATCCTCTATCCTAGCCTATCCTCTATCCTATCCTCTATCCTAGCCTATCCTCTATCCTATCCTATCCTATCCTCTATCCTATCCTATCCTCTATCCTATCCTCTATCCTATCCTCTATCCTAGCCTATCCTCTATCCTATCCTCTATCCTAGCCTATCCTCTATCCTATCCATTCCTATCCTCTATCCTATCCTATCCTCTATCCTATTCTATCCTCTATCCTATCCTATACTCTATCCTATACTATCATCTATCCTATCAAATCCCCTATCCTATCATCTGTCCTATCCTATCCTCTATCCTATCCTATCCTCTATCCTATCCCATCCTCTATCCTATTCTATCCTCTATCCTATCCTATCCTCTATCCTATCCTATCCTCTATCCTATCCTATCCTCTATACTATCCTATCCTCTATCCTATCCTATCCTCTATCCTATCCTATCCTCTATCCTATCCTATCCTCTATCCTATCCTATCCTCTATCCTATCCTCTATCCTATCCTATCCTCTATCCTACAGTATCCTCTATTCTATCCTATCCTCTATCCTATCCTATCTTCTATCCTATCCTATCAAATCCCCTATCCTATCCTCTATCCTATCATATCCTGTATCCTATCCAATCCTCTATCCTATCCTATCATCTATCCTCTATCCTATCCAATCCTCTATCCTATCCTATCCTCTTTCCTATCCTATCTTCTATCCTACCTTATCATCTATCCTATCAAATCCCCTATTCTATCCTCTATCCTATCAAATCCCCTATCCTATCCTATCCTCTATCCTATCCTATCCTCTATCCTATCCTATCCTCTATCCTATCCTATCCTCTATCCTATCCTATCCTCTATCCTATTCTATCCTCTATCCTATCCTATCCTCTATCCTATCGTATCCTCTATCCAATCCTCTATCCTATCCTATCCTCTATCCTACCCTATCCTCTATCCTATCCTATCCTCTATCCTATCCTTTACTGTATCCTATCCAATCCTCTATCCTATCCTGTCCTCTATCCTATCCTATCCTCTATCCTATCCTATCGTCTATCCTATCCTCTATCCTATCCTATCCTCTATCCTATCCAATCCTCTATCCTATCCTATCGTCTATCCTATCCTCTATCCTATCCTATCCTCTATCCTATTCTATCCTATCCTCTATCCTATCGTATCCTATCCTCTATCCTATCCTCTATCCTATCCTCTATCCTAGCCTATCCTCTATCCTATCCTCTATCCTAGCCTATCCTCTATCCTATCCTATCCTATCCTCTATCCTATCCTATCCTCTATCCTATCCTCTATCCTATCCTCTATCCTATCCTCTATCCTAGCCTATCCTCTATCCTATCCTCTATCCTAGCCTATCCTCTATCCTATCCTATCCTATCCTCTATCCTATCCTATCCTCTATACTATCCTATCCTCTATCCTATCCTATCCTCAATCCTATCCTTTCCTGTATCCTATCCTATCCTATCCTCTATCCTATCCTATCCTCTATCCTATCCTATCCTCTATCCTATCCTATCCTCTATCCTATCCTATCCTCTATCCTATCCTATCCTCTATAATATCCTATCCTCTATCCTATCCTATCCTATCCTCTATCCTATCGTATCCTATCCTCTATCCTATCCTCTATCCTAGCCTATCCTCTATCCTATCCTATCCTATCCTCTATCCTATCCTATCCTCTATCCTATTCTATCCTCTATCCTATCCTATCCTATACTCTATCCTATCCTATCCTCTATACTATCCTATCCTCTATCCTATCCTATCCTCAATCCTATCCTTTCCTGTATCCTATCCTATCCTATCCTCTATCCTATCCTATCCTCTATCCTATCCTATCCTCTATCCTATCCTATCCTCTATCCTATCCTATCCTCTATCCTATCCTATCCTCTATCCTATTCTATCCTCTATCCTATCCTCTGTCCTATCCTATCCTCAATCCTATCCTATCCTCTATCCTATCCTATCCTCTATCCTATCCTCTATCCTATCCTCTATACTATCAAATCCCCTATCCTATCCTCTGTCCTATCCTATCCTCAATCCTATCCTATCCTCTATCCTAACCTATCCTCTATCCTATCCTCTATCCTATCCTCTATACTATCAAATCCCCTATCCTATCCTCTGTCCTATCCTATTCTCTATCCTATCCTATTCTCTATCCTATCCTCTATCCAATCCTATCCTATCCTCTATCCTATCAAATCCCCTATCCTATTCTCTATCCTATCCTATCCTGTATCCTATCCAATCCTCTATCCTATCCTATCATGTATCCTCAATCCTATCGTTTCCTCTATCCTATCCAATCCTCTATCCTATCCTATCCTCTATCCTATCCTATCCTCTATCCTATCCTATCTTCTATCCTATCCTATCCTCTATCCTATCCTATCCTCTATCCTATCGTATCCTATCCTCTATCCTATCCTCTATCCTATCCTATCCTATCCTCTATCCTATCCTATCCTCTATCCTATTCTATCCTCTATCCTATCCTATACTCTATCCTATACTATCATCTATCCTATCAAATCCCCTATCCTATCATCTGTCCTATCCTATCCTCTATCCTATCCTATCCTCTATCCTATCCCATCCTCTATCCTATTCTATCCTCTATCCTATCCTATCCTCTATCCTATCCTATCCTCTATCCTATCCTATCCTCTATCCTATCCTCTATCCTATCCTATCCTCTATCCTATCCTATCCTTTATTCAATCCTATCCTCTATCCTATCCTATCCTCTCTCCTATCCTATCGTTTATCCTATCCTCTATACTATCCTATCCTCTATCCTATCCTATCCTCTATCCTATCCTCTATCCTATCCTATCCTCTATCCTATCCTCTATCCAATCCTCTATCCTATCCTATCCTCTATCCAGTCCTATCCTCTATCCTATCCTATCCTCTATCCTATCCTATCTTCTATCCTATCCTATCCTCTATCCTATCAAATCCCCTATCCTATCCTCTGTCCTATCCTATCCTCTATCCTATCCTATCCTCTATCCTATCAAATCCCCTATCCTATTCTCTATCCTATCCTATCCTGTATCCTATCCAATCCTCTATCCTATCCTATCATGTATCCTCAATCCTATCGTTTCCTCTATCCTATCCAATCCTCTATCCTATCCTATCCTCTATCCTATCCTATCCTCTATCCTATCCTATCTTCTATCCTATCCTATCCTCTATCCTATCCTATCCTCTATCCTATCGTATCCTATCCTCTATCCTATCCTCTATCCTATCCATTCCTATCCTCTATCCTATCCTATCCTCTATCCTATTCTATCCTCTATCCTATCCTATACTCTATCCTATACTATCATCTATCCTATCAAATCCCCTATCCTATCATCTGTCCTATCCTATCCTCTATCCTATCCTATCCTCTATCCTATCCCATCCTCTATCCTATTCTATCCTCTATCCTATCCTATCCTCTATCCTATCCTATCCTCTATCCTATCCTATCCTCTATACTATCCTATCCTCTATCCTATCCTATCCTCTATCCTATCCTATCCTCTATCCTATCCTATCCTCTATCCTATCCTATCCTCTATCCTATCCTCTATCCTATCCTATCCTCTATCCTACAGTATCCTCTATTCTATCCTATCCTCTATCCTATCCTATCTTCTATCCTATCCTATCAAATCCCCTATCCTATCCTCTATCCTATCATATCCTGTATCCTATCCAATCCTCTATCCTATCCTATCATCTATCCTCTATCCTATCCAATCCTCTATCCTATCCTATCCTCTTTCCTATCCTATCTTCTATCCTACCTTATCATCTATCCTATCAAATCCCCTATTCTATCCTCTATCCTATCAAATCCCCTATCCTATCCTATCCTCTATCCTATCCTATCCTCTATCCTATCCTATCCTCTATCCTATCCTATCCTCTATCCTATCCTATCCTCTATCCTATTCTATCCTCTATCCTATCCTATCCTCTATCCTATCGTATCCTCTATCCAATCCTCTATCCTATCCTATCCTCTATCCTACCCTATCCTCTATCCTATCCTATCCTCTATCCTATCCTTTACTGTATCCTATCCAATCCTCTATCCTATCCTGTCCTCTATCCTATCCTATCCTCTATCCTATCCTATCGTCTATCCTATCCTCTATCCTATCCTATCCTCTATCCTATCCAATCCTCTATCCTATCCTATCGTCTATCCTATCCTCTATCCTATCCTATCCTCTATCCTATTCTATCCTATCCTCTATCCTATCGTATCCTATCCTCTATCCTATCCTCTATCCTATCCTCTATCCTAGCCTATCCTCTATCCTATCCTCTATCCTAGCCTATCCTCTATCCTATCCTATCCTATCCTCTATCCTATCCTATCCTCTATCCTATCCTCTATCCTATCCTCTATCCTATCCTCTATCCTATCCTCTATCCTATCCTCTATCCTAGCCTATCCTCTATCCTATCCTCTATCCTAGCCTATCCTCTATCCTATCCTATCCTATCCTCTATCCTATCCTATCCTCTATACTATCCTATCCTCTATCCTATCCTATCCTATCCTCTATCCTATCGTATCCTATCCTCTATCCTATCCTCTATCCTATCCTCTATCCTAGCCTATCCTCTATCCTATCCTATCCTATCCTCTATCCTATCCTATCCTCTATCCTATCGTATCCTCTATCCTATCCTATCCTCTATCCTATCCTATCCTCTATCCTATCCTATCCTCTATCCTATCCTATCCTCTATCCTATCCTATCCTCTATCCTATCCTATCCTCTATCCTATCCTATCCTCTATCCTATTCTATCCTCTATCCTATCCTATCCTCTATCCTATCGTATCCTCTATCCAATCCTCTATCCTATCCTATCCTCTATCCTACCCTATCCTCTATCCTATCCTATCCTCTATCCTATCCTTTACTGTATCCTATCCAATCCTCTATCCTATCCTGTCCTCTATCCCATCCTATCCTCTATCCTATCCTATCGTCTATCCTATCCTCTATCCTATCCTATCCTCTATCCTATCCAATCCTCTATCCTATCCTATCGTCTATCCTATCCTCTATCCTATCCTATCCTCTATCCTATTCTATCCTATCCTCTATCCTATCGTATCCTATCCTCTATCCTAGCCTATCCTCTATCCTATCCTCTATCCTAGCCTATCCTCTATCCTATCCTCTATCCTAGCCTATCCTCTATCCTATCCTATCCTATCCTCTATCCTATCCTATCCTCTATCCTATCCTCTATCCTATCCTCTATCCTAGCCTATCCTCTATCCTATCCTCTATCCTAGCCTATCCTCTATCCTATCCATTCCTATCCTCTATCCTATCCTATCCTCTATCCTCTTCTATCCTCTATCCTATCCTATACTCTATCCTATACTATCATCTATCCTATCAAATCCCCTATCCTATCATCTGTCCTATCCTATCCTCTATCCTATCCTATCCTCTATCCTATCCCATCCTCTATCCTATTCTATCCTCTATCCTATCCTATCCTCTATCCTATCCTATCCTCTATCCTATCCTATCCTCTATACTATCCTATCCTCTATCCTATCCTATCCTCTATCCTATCCTATCCTCTATCCTATCCTATCCTCTATCCTATCCTATCCTCTATCCTATCCTCTATCCTATCCTATCCTCTATCCTACAGTATCCTCTATTCTATCCTATCCTCTATCCTATCCTATCTTCTATCCTATCCTATCAAATCCCCTATCCTATCCTCTATCCTATCATATCCTGTATCCTATCCAATCCTCTATCCTATCCTATCATCTATCCTCTATCCTATCCAATCCTCTATCCTATCCTATCCTCTTTCCTATCCTATCTTCTATCCTACCTTATCATCTATCCTATCAAATCCCCTATTCTATCCTCTATCCTATCAAATCCCCTATCCTATCCTATCCTGTATCCTATCCTATCCTCTATCCTATCCTATCCTCTATCCTATCCTATCCTCTATCCTATCCTATCCTCTATCCTATTCTATCCTCTATCCTATCCTATCCTCTATCCTATCGTATCCTCTATCCAATCCTCTATCCTATCCTATCCTCTATCCTACCCTATCCTCTATCCTATCCTATCCTCTATCCTATCCTTTACTGTATCCTATCCAATCCTCTATCCTATCCTGTCCTCTATCCTATCCTATCCTCTATCCTATCCTATCGTCTATCCTATCCTCTATCCTATCCTATCCTCTATCCTATCCAATCCTCTATCCTATCCTATCGTCTATCCTATCCTCTATCCTATCCTATCCTCTATCCTATTCTATCCTATCCTCTATCCTATCGTATCCTATCCTCTATCCTATCCTCTATCCTAGCCTATCCTCTATCCTATCCTCTATCCTAGCCTATCCTCTATCCTATCCTATCCTATCCTCTATCCTATCCTATCCTCTATCCTATCCTCTATCCTATCCTCTATCCTATCCTCTATCCTAGCCTATCCTCTATCCTATCCTCTATCCTAGCCTATCCTCTATCCTATCCTATCCTATCCTCTATCCTATCGTATCCTATCCTCTATCCTATCCTCTATCCTATCCTCTATCCTAGCCTATCCTCTATCCTATCCTATCCTATCCTCTATCCTATCCTATCCTCTATCCTATCCTATCCTCTATCCTATCCTATCCTCTATCCTATCCTATCCTCTATCCTATCCTATCCTCTATCCTATCCTATCCTCTATCCTATCCTATCCTCTATCCTATCCTATCCTCTATCCTATCCTATCCTCTATCCTATTCTATCCTCTATCCTATCCTATCCTCTATCCTATCGTATCCTCTATCCAATCCTCTACCCTATCCTATCCTCTATCCTACCCTATCCTCTATCCTATCCTATCCTCTATCCTATCCTTTACTGTATCCTATCCAATCCTCTATCCTATCCTGTCCTCTATCCCATCCTATCCTCTATCCTATCCTATCGTCTATCCTATCCTCTATCCTATCCTATCCTCTATCCTATCCAATCCTCTATCCTATCCTATCGTCTATCCTATCCTCTATCCTATCCTATCCTCTATCCTATTCTATCCTATCCTCTATCCTATCGTATCCTATCCTCTATCCTAGCCTTTCCTCTATCCTATCCTCTATCCTAGCCTATCCTCTATCCTATCCTCTATCCTAGCGTATCCTCTATCCTATCCTATCCTATCCTCTATCCTATCCTATCCTCTATCCTATCCTCTATCCTATCCTCTATCCTAGCCTATCCTCTATCCTATCCTCTATCCTAGCCTATCCTCTATCCTATCCATTCCTATCCTCTATCCTATCCTATCCTCTATCCTATTCTATCCTCTATCCTATCCTATACTCTATCCTATACTATCATCTATCCTATCAAATCCCCTATCCTATCATCTGTCCTATCCTATCCTCTATCCTATCCTATCCTCTATCCTATCCTATCCTCTATCCTATTCTATCCTCTATCCTATCCTCTATCCTATCCTATCCTCTGACCTATCCTATCCTCTATCCTATCCTAACCTCTATCCTATCCTATCTTCTATCCTATCGTATCCTATCCTCTATCCTATCTTCTATCCTAGCCTATCCTCTATCCTATCCTATCCTATCCTCTATCCTATCCTATCCTCTATCCTATTCTATCCTCTATCTTATCCTATACTTTATCCTATCCTATCCTCTATCCTATCCTTTCCTCTATCCTATCCTATCCTCTATCCTATCCTTTCCTGTATCCTATCCAATCCTCTATCCTATCCTGTGCTCTATCCTATCCTATCCTCTATCCTATCCTATCGTCTATCCTATCCTCTATCCTACCCTATCCTCTATCCTATCCAATCCTCTATCCTATCCTATCGTCTATCCTATCCTATCCTCTATCCTATCCAATCCTCTATCCTATCCTATCGTCTATCCTATCCTCTATCCTATCCCATCCTCTATCCTATTCTATCCTCTATCCTATCCTATCCTCTATCCTATCCTATCCTCTATCCTATCCTATCCTCTATCCTATCCTATCCTCTATCCTATCCTATCCTCTATCCTATCCTATCCTCTATCCTATCCTATTCTCTATCCTATCCTATCCTCTATCCTATCCTATCCTCTATCCTATCCTATCCTCTATCCTATCCTATCCTCTATCCTATCCTATCCTCTATCCTATCCTATCCTCTATCCTATCCTCTATCCTCTATCCTATCCAATCCTCTATCCTATCCTATCCTCTATCCTATCCTATCCTCTATCCTATCCTATCCTCTATCGTATCCTATCTTCTATCCTTTCGTATCCTATCCTCTATCCTATCCTCTTTCCTAGCCTATCCTCTATCCTGTAATATCCAATCCCCTATCCTATCCTATCCTGTATCCAATCCTATCCTCAATCCTATCCTTTCCTGTATCCTATCCTATCCTATCCTCTATCCTATCCTATCCTCTATCCTATCCTATCCTCTATCCTATCCTATCCTCTATCCTATCCTATCCTCTATCCTATCCTATCCTCTATCCTATTCTATCCTCTATCCTATCCTATCCTCTATCCTATCGTATCCTCTATCCAATCCTCTATCCTATCCTATCCTCTATCCTACCCTATCCTCTATCCTATCCTATCCTCTATCCTATCCTTTCCTGTATCCTATCCAATCCTCTATCCTATCCTGTCCTCTATCCTATCCTATCCTCTATCCTATCCTATCCTCTATCCTACCCTATCCTATCCTCTATCCTATCCTATCCTATCCTCTATCCTATCCTATCTTCTATCCTTTCGTATCCTATCCTCTATCCTATCCTCTTTCCTAGCCTATCCTCTATCCTGTAATATCCAATCCCCTATCCTATCCTATCCTGTATCCAATCCTATCCTCAATCCTATCCTTTCCTGTATCCTATCCTATCCTCTATCCTCTATCCTATCCAATCCTCTATCCTATCCTATTCTCTATCCTATCCTATCCTCTATCCTATCCTATCCTCTATCCTATCCTATCCTCTATCCTATCCTATCCTCTATCCTATCCTATCTTCTATCCTATCGTATCCTATCCTCTATCCTATCGTATCCTATCCTCTATCCTATCCTCTATCCTATCCATTCCTATCCTCTATCCTATCCTATCCTCTATCCTATTCTATCCTCTATCCTATCCTATACTCTATCCTATCCTATCTTCTATCCTATCCTATCCTCTATCCTATCCTATCATCTATCCTATCCTATCCTATCCTCTATCCTATCCTATCTTCTATCCTATCCTATCCTCTATCCTATCCTATCCTCTATCCTATCCTATCCTCTATCCTATCCTATCCTCTATCCTATCCTATCCTCTATCCTATCATATCCTCTATCCTATTCTATCCTCTATCCTATCCTATACTCTATCCTATCCTATCCTCTATCCTATCCTATCCTCTATCCTATCCGATCCTGTATCCTATCCTATCTTCTATCCTATCCTATCCTCTATCCTATCCTATCCTCTATCCTATCCTATCCTCTATCCCATCCTATCCTCTATCCTATCCTATCCTCTATCCTATCCTATCCTTTATTCAATCCTATCCTCTATCCTATCCTATCCTCTATCCTATCCTATCGTTTATCCTATCCTCTATACTATCCTATCCTCTATCCTATCCTATCCTCTATCCTATCCTCTATCCAATCCTCTATCCTATCCTATCCTCTATCCAGTCCTATCCTCTATCCTATCCTATCCTCTATCCTATCCTATCCTCTATCCTATCCTATCCTCTATCCTATCCTATCCTCTATCCTATCCTATCTTCTATCCTATCGTATCCTATCCTCTATCCTATCGTATCCTATCCTCTATCCTATCCTCTATCCTATCCATTCCTATCCTCTATCCTATCCTATCCTCTATCCTATTCTATCCTCTATCCTATCCTATACTCTATCCTATCCTATCTTCTATCCTATCCTATCCTCTATCCTATCCTATCATCTATCCTATCCTATCCTATCCTCTATCCTATCCTATCTTCTATCCTATCCTATCCTCTATCCTATCCTATCCTCTATCCTATCCTATCCTCTATCCTATCCTATCCTCTATCCTATCCTATCCTCTATCCTATCCTATCTTCTATCCTATCGTATCCTATCCTCTATCCTATCGTATCCTATCCTCTATCCTATCCTCTATCCTAGCCTATCCTCTATCCTATCCTCTATCCTAGCCTATCCTCTATCCTATCCTATCCTATCCTCTATCCTATCCTATCCTCTATCCTATCCTCTATCCTATCCTCTATCCTAGCCTATCCTCTATCCTATCCTCTATCCTAGCCTATCCTCTATCCTATCCATTCCTATCCTCTATCCTATCCTATCCTCTATCCTATCCTATCCTCTATCCTATTCTATCCTCTATCCTATCCTCTATCCTATCCTATCCTCTGACCTATCCTATCCTCTATCCTATCCTAACCTCTATCCTATCCTATCTTCTATCCTATCGTATCCTATCCTCTATCCTATCTTCTATCCTAGCCTATCCTCTATCCTATCCTATCCTCTATCCTATTCTATCCTCTATCTTATCCTATACTTTATCCTATCCTATCCTCTATCCTATCCTTTCCTCTATCCTATCCTATCCTCTATCCTATCCTATCCTCTATCCTATCCTATCCTCTATCCTATCCTATCCTCTATCCTATCCTATCCTCTATCCTATCCTATCCTCTATCCTATCCTATCCTATCCTCTATCCTATCCTCTATCCTCTATCCTATCCAATCCTCTATCCTATCCTATCCTCTATCCTATCCTATCCTCTATCCTATCCTATCCTCTATCCTATCCTATCTTCTATCCTTTCGTATCCTATCCTCTATCCTATCCTCTTTCCTAGCCTATCCTCTATCCTGTAATATCCAATCCCCTATCCTATCCTATCCTGTATCCAATCCTATCCTCAATCCTATCCTTTCCTGTATCCTATCCTATCCTATCCTCTATCCTATCCTATCCTCTATCCTATCCTATCCTCTATCCTATCCTATCCTCTATCCTATCCTATCCTCTATCCTATCCTATCCTCTATCCTATTCTATCCTCTATCCTATCCTATCCTCTATCCTATCGTATCCTCTATCCAATCCTCTATCCTATCCTATCCTCTATCCTACCCTATCCTCTATCCTATCCTATCCTCTATCCTATCCTATCCTCTATCCTATCCTATCCTCTATCCTATCCTATCCTCTATCCTATCCTATCCTCTATCCTATCCTATCTTCTATCCTATCGTATCCTATCCTCTATCCTATCCTCTATCCTATCCATTCCTATCCTCTATCCTATCCTATCCTCTATCCTATTCTATCCTCTATCCTATCCTATACTCTATCCTATCCTATCTTCTATCCTATCCTATCCTCTATCCTATCCTATCATCTATCCTATCCTATCCTATCCTCTATCCTATCCTATCTTCTATCCTATCCTATCCTCTATCCTATCCTATCCTCTATCCTATCCTATCCTCTATCCTATCCTATCCTCTATCCTATCCTGTCCTCTATCCTATCATATCCTCTATCCTATTCTATCCTCTATCCTATCCTATACTCTATCCTATCCGATCCTGTATCCTATCCTATCTTCTATCCTATCCTATCCTCTATCCTATCCTATCCTCTATCCTATCCTATCCTCTATCCCATCCTATCCTCTATCCTATCCTATCCTCTATCCTATTCTATCCTCTATCCTATCCTATCCTCTATCCTATCGTATCCTCTATCCAATCCTCTATCCTATCCTATCCTCTATCCTACCATATCCTCTATCCTATCGTATCCTCTATCCTATCCTTTCGTGTATCCTATCCAATCCTCTATCCTATCCTGTCCTCTATCCTATCCTATCCTCTATCCTATCCTATCCTCTATCCTAGCCTATCCTCTATCCTACCCTATCCTATCCTCTATCCTATCCTATCCTATCCTCTATCCTATCCTATCCTCTATCCTATCCTATCTTCTATCCTTTCGTATCCTATCCTCTATCCTATCCTCTTTCCTAGCCTATCCTCTATCCTGTAATATCCAATCCCCTATCCTATCCTATCCTGTATCCAATCCTATCCTCAATCCTATCCTTTCCTGTATCCTATCCTATCCTCTATCCTCTATCCTATCCAATCCTCTATCCTATCCTATCCTCTATCCTATCCTATCCTCTATCATATCAAATCCCCTATCCTATTCTCTATCCTATCCTATCCTGTATCCTATCCAATCCTCTATCCTATCCTATCATGTATCCTCAATCCTATCGTTTCCTCTATCCTATCCAATCCTCTATCCTATCCTATCCTCTATCCTATCCTATCCTCTATCCTATCCTATCTTCTATCCTATCCTATCCTCTATCCTATCCTATCCTCTATCCTATCGTATCCTATCCTCTATCCTATCCTCTATCCTATCCATTCCTATCCTCTATCGTATCCTATCCTCTATCCTATTCTATCCTCTATCCTATCCTATCCTCTATCCTATCCTATCCTCTATCCTATCCTATCCTCTATCCTATCCTATCCTCTATCCTATCCTATCCTCTATCCTATCCTATCCTCTATCCTATCATATCCTCTATCCTATTCTATCCTCTATACTATCCTATCCTCTATCCTATCCTATCCTATCCTCTATCCTATCGTATCCTATCCTCTATCCTATCCTCTATCCTATCCTCTATCCTAGCCTATCCTCTATCCTATCCTATCCTATCCTCTATCCTATCCTATCCTATCCTCTATCCTATCCTATCCTCTATCCTATCCTATCCTCTATCCTATCCTATCCTCTATCCTATCCTATCCTCTATCCTATCCTATCCTCTATCCTATCCTATCCTCTATCCTATCCTATCCTCTATCCTATCCTATCCTCTATCCTATCATATCCTCTATCCTATTCTATCCTCTATCCTATCCTATCCTCTATCCTATCGTATCCTCTATCCAATCCTCTATCCTATCCTATCCTCTATCCTACCCTATCCTCTATCCTATCCTATCCTCTATCCTATCCTTTACTGTATCCTATCCAATCCTCTATCCTATCCTGTCCTCTATCCTATCCTATCCTCTATCCTATCCTCTATCCTATCCTATCCTCTATCCTATTCTATCCTATCCTCTATCCTATGGTATCCTATCCTCTATCCTAGCCTATCCTCTATCCTATCCTCTATCCTAGCCTATCCTCTATCCTATCCTCTATCCTAGCCTATCCTCTATCCTATCCTATCCTATCCTCTATCCTATCCTATCCTCTATCCTATCCTCTATCCTATCCTCTATCCTAGCCTATCCTCTATCCTATCCTCTATCCTAGCCTATCGTCTATCCTATCCATTCCTATCCTCTATCCTATCCTATCCTCTATCCTATTCTATCCTCTATCCTATCCTATACTCTATCCTATACTATCATCTATCCTATCAAATCCCCTATCCTATCATCTGTCCTATCCTATCCTCTATCCTATCCTATCCTCTATCCTATCCTATCCTCTATCCTATTCTATCCTCTATCCTATCCTCTATCCTATCCTATCCTCTGACCTATCCTATCCTCTATCCTATCCTATCGTCTATCCTATCCTCTATCCTATCCTCTTTCCTAACC
The DNA here is from genome assembly GCF_050948215.1 of Halictus rubicundus. NCBI lineage: Eukaryota > Metazoa > Arthropoda > Insecta > Hymenoptera > Halictidae > Halictus > Halictus rubicundus. The sequence goes on from NW_027488656.1 coordinate 489,909, forward strand.
TATCCTCTATCCTGTAATATCCAATCCCCTATCCTATCCTATCCTGTATCCAATCCTACCCTCAATCCTATCCTTTCCTGTATCCTATCCTATCCTCTATCCTCTATCCTATCCAATCCTCTATCCTATCCTATCCTCTATCCTATCCTATCCTCTATCCTATCCTATCCTCTATCCTATCCTATCTTCTATCCTATCGTATCCTATCCTCTATCCTATCCTCTTTCCTAGCCTATCCTCTATCCTGTAATATCCAATCCCCTATCCTATCCTATCCTGTATCCAATCCCATCCTCAATCCTATCCTTTCCCGTATCCTATCCTATCCTCTATCCTATCCTAACCTCTATCCTATCCTATCTTCTATCCTATCGTATCCTATCCTCTATCCTATCTTCTATCCTAGCCTATCCTCTATCCTATCCTATCCTATCCTCTATCCTATCCTATCCTCTATCCTATTCTATCCTCTATCTTATCCTATACTTTATCCTATCCTATCCTCTATCCTATCCTTTCCTCTATCCTATCCTATCCTCTATCCTATCCTTTCCTGTATCCTATCCAATCCTCTATCCTATCCTGTGCTCTATCCTATCCTATCCTCTATCCTATCCTATCGTCTATCCTATCCTCTATCCTACCCTATCCTCTATCCTATCCAATCCTCTATCCTATCCTATCGTCTATCCTATCCTATCCTCTATCCTATCCAATCCTCTATCCTATCCTATCGTCTATCCTATCCTCTATCCTATCCCATCCTCTATCCTATTCTATCCTCTATCCTATCCTATCCTCTATCCTATCCTATCCTCTATCCTATCCTATCCTCTATTCTATCCTATCCTCTATCCTATCCTATCCTCTATCCTATCCTATCCTCTATCCTATCCTCTATCCTATCCTATCCTCTATCCTACAGTATCCTCTATTCTATCCTATCCTCTATCCTATCCTATCTTCTATCCTATCCTATCAAATCCCCTATCCTATCCTCTATCCTATCATATCCTGTATCCTATCCAATCCTATATCCTATCCTATCATCTATCCTCTATCCTATCCAATCCTCTATCCTATCCTATCCTCTTTCCTATCCTATCTTCTATCCTACCTTATCATCTATCCTATCAAATCCCCTATTCTATCCTCTATCCTATCAAATCCCCTATCCTATCCTATCCTCTATCCTATCCAATCCTCTATCCTATCCTATCGTCTATCCTATCCTCTATCCTATCCTATCCTCTATCCTATTCTATCCTATCCTCTATCCTATCGTATCCTATCCTCTATCCTATCCTCTATCCTATCCTCTATCCTAGCCTATCCTCTATCCTATCCTCTATCCTAGCCTATCCTCTATCCTATCCTATCCTATCCTCTATCCTATCCTATCCTCTATCCTATCCTCTATCCTATCCTCTATCCTATCCTCTATCCTAGCCTATCCTCTATCCTATCCTCTATCCTAGCCTATCCTCTATCCTATCCTATCCTATCCTCTATCCTATCCTATCCTCTATACTATCCTATCCTCTATCCTATCCTATCCTATCCTCTATCCTATCGTATCCTATCCTCTATCCTATCCTCTATCCTATCCTCTATCCTAGCCTATCCTCTATCCTATCCTATCCTATCCTCTATCCTATCCTATCCTCTATCCTATCCTATCCTCTATCCTATCCTATCCTCTATCCTATCCTATCCTCTATACTATCCTATCCTCTATCCTATCCTATCCTCTATCCTATCCTATCCTCTATCCTATCCTATCCTCTATCCTATCCTATCCTCTATCCTATTCTATCCTCTATCCTATCCTATCCTCTATCCTATCGTATCCTCTATCCAATCCTCTATCCTATCCTATCCTCTATCCTACCCTATCCTCTATCCTATCCTATCCTCTATTCTATCCTATCCTCTATCGTATCCTCTATCCTATCCTCTATCCTAGCCTATCCTCTATCCTATCCTCTATCCTAGCCTATCCTCTATCCTATCCTATCCTATCCTCTATCCTATCCTATCCTCTATCCTATCCTATCCTCTATCCTATCCTATCCTCTATCCTATCCTCTATCCTATCCTCTATCCTAGCCTATCCTCTATCCTATCCTCTATCCTAGCCTATCCTCTATCCTATCCTATCCTATCCTCTATCCTATCCTATCCTCTATACTATCCTATCTTCTATCCTATCCTACCTATCCTCTATCCTATCCTATCTTCTATCCTATCCTATCTTCTATCCTATAATATCCTCTATCCTATCCTATCCTCTATCCTATCGTATCCTATCCTCTATCCTATCCTCTATCCTATCCATTCCTATCCTCTATCCTATCCTATCATCTATCCTATCCTCTATCCTATCCTCTTTCCTAGCCTATCCTCTATCCTGTAATATCCAATCCCCTATCCTATCCTATCCTGTATCCAATCCTATCCTCAATCCTATCCTTTCCTGTATCCTATCCTATCCTCTATCCTCTATCCTATCCTATCCTCTATCCTATCCTATCCTCTATCCTATCCTATCCTCTATCCTATCCTATCTTCTATCCTATCGTATCCTATCCTCTATCCTATCCTCTATCCTAGCCTATCCTCTATCCTATCCTATCCTCTATTATATCCTATCTTCTATCCTACCCTATCATCTATCCTATCAAATACCCTATCCTATCCTCTATCCTATCGTATCCTCTATCCCATCCTATCCTCTATCCTATCCTATCCTCTATCCTATCCTATCCTCTATCCTATCCTATCCTCTATCCTATCCTATCCTCTATCCTATCCTATCCTCTATCCTATCCTCTATCCTATCCTATCCTCTATCCTATCCTATCCTCTATCCTATCCTATCCTCTATCCTATCCTATCCTCTATCCTATCCTATCCTCTATCCTATCCTATCCTCTATCCTATCCTATCCTCTATCCTATCCTATCCTCTATCCTATCAAATCCCCTATCCTATTCTCTATCCTATCCTATCCTGCATCCTATCCAATCCTCTATCCTATCCTATCATGTATCCTCAATCCTATCCTTTCCTCTATCCTATCCAATCCTCTATCCTATCCTATCCTCTATCCTATCCTATCCTGTATCCTATCCTATCCTCTATCCTATCCTATCCTCTATCCTATCCTATCCTCGATCCTATCCTATCTTCTATCCTATCGTATCCTATCCTCTATCCTATCCTCTATCCTAGCCTATCCTCTATCCTATCCTATCCTATCTTCTATCCTATCCTACCTATCCTCTATCCTATCCTATCTTCTATCCTATCCTATCTTCTATCCTATAATATCCTCTATCCTATCCTATCCTCTATCCTATCGTATCCTATCCTCTATCCTATCCTCTATCCTATCCATTCCTATCCTCTATCCTATCCTATCGTCTATCCTATCCTCTATCCTATCCTCTTTCCTAGCCTATCCTCTATCCTGTAATATCCAATCCCCTATCCTATCCTATCCTGTATCCAATCCTATCCTCAATCCTATCCTTTCCTGTATCCTATCCTATCCTCTATCCTCTATCCTATCCTATCCTCTATCCTATCCTATCCTCTATCCTATCCTATCCTCTATTATATCCTATCTTCTATCCTACCCTATCATCTATCCTATCAAATACCCTATCCTATCCTCTATCCTATCGTATCCTCTATCCCATCCTATCCTCTATCCTATCCTATCCTCTATCCTATCCTATCCTTTATTCAATCCTATCCTCTATCCTATCCTATCCTCTATCCTATCCTATCGTTTATCGTATCCTCTATACTATCCTATCCTCTATCCTATCCTATCCTCTATCCTATCCTATCCTCTATCCTATCCTCTATCCAATCCTCTATCCTATCCTATCCTCTATCCAATCCTATCCTCTATCCTATCCTATCCTCTATCCTATCCTATCTTCTATCCTATCATATCCTCTATCCTATCAAATCCCCTATCCTATCCTCTGTCCTATCCTATCCTCTATCCTATCCTATCCTCTATCCTATCCTATCCTCTAGCCTATCCTATCCTCTATCCTATCCTATCCTCTATCCTATCCTATCCTCTATCCTATCCTATCCTCTATCCTATCCTATTCTCTATCCTATCCTATCCTCTATCCTATCCTATCCTCTATCCTATCCTATCCTCTATCCTATCCTATCCTCTATCCTATCCTATCCTCTATCCTATCCTATCCTCTATCCTATCCTATCCTCTATCCTATCCTATCCTCTATCCTATCCTATCCTCTATCCTATCCTATCCTCTATCCTATCAAATCCCCTATCCTATTCTCTATCCTATCCTATCCTGTATCCTATCCAATCCTCTATCCTATCCTATCATGTATCCTCAATCCTATCCTTTCCTCTATCCTATCCAATCCTCTATCCTATCCTATCCTCTATCCTATCCTATCCTCTATCCTATCCTATCCTCTATCCTATCCTATCCTCTATCCTACCTATTCTCTATCCTATCCTATCCTCTATCCTATTCTATCCTCTATCCTATCCTCTATCCTATCCTATCCTCTGACCTATCCTATCCTCTATCCTATCCTATCGTCTATCCTATCCTCTATCCTATCCTCTTTCCTAGCCTATCCTCTATCCTGTAATATCCAATCCCCTATCCTATCCTATCCTGTATCCAATCCTATCCTCTATCCTATCCTATCCTCTATCCTATCCTATCCTCTATCCTATTCTATCCTTTCGTATCCTATCCTCTATCCTATCCTCTTTCCTAGCCTATCCTCTATCCTGTAATATCCAATCCCCTATCCTATCCAATCCCCTATCCTATCCTATCCTGTATCCAATCCTATCCTTTCCTGTATCCTATCCTATCCTCTATCCTCTATCCTATCCAATCCTCTATCCTATCCTATCCTCTATCCTATCCTATCCTCTATCCTATCCTATCCTCTATCCTATCCTATCCTCTATCCTATCCTATCCTCTATCCTATTCTATCCTCTATCCTATCCTATCCTCTATCCTATCGTATCCTCTATCCAATCCTCTATCCTATCCTATCCTCTATCCTACCCTATCCTCTATCCTATCCTATCCTCTATCCTATCCTTTACTGTATCCTATCCAATCCTCTATCCTATCCTGTCCTCTATCCTATCCTATCCTCTATCCTATCCTATCGTCTATCCTATCCTCTATCCTATCCTATCCTCTATCCTATCCAATCCTCTATCCTATCCTATCGTCTATCCTATCCTCTATCCTATCCTATCCTCTATCCTATTCTATCCTATCCTCTATCCTATCGTATCCTATCCTCTATCCTATCCTCTATCCTATCCTCTATCCTAGCCTATCCTCTATCCTATCCTCTATCCTAGCCTATCCTCTATCCTATCCTATCCTATCCTCTATCCTATTCTATCCTATCCTCTATCCTATCGTATCCTATCCTCTATCCTATCCTCTATCCTATCCTCTATCCTAGCCTATCCTCTATCCTATCCTCTATCCTAGCCTATCCTCTATCCTATCCTATCCTATCCTCTATCCTATCCTATCCTCTATCCTATCCTCTATCCTATCCTCTATCCTAGCCTATCCTCTATCCTATCCTCTATCCTAGCCTATCCTCTATCCTATCCTCTATCCTAGCCTATCCTCTATCCTATCCTATCCTATCCTCTATCCTATCCTATCCTCTATACTATCCTATCCTCTATCCTATCCTATCCTATCCTCTATCCTATCGTATCCTATCCTCTATCCTATCCTCTATCCTATCCTCTATCCTAGCCTATCCTCTATCCTATCCTATCCTATCCTCTATCCTATCCTATCCTATACTCTATCCTATCCTATACTCTATCCTATCCTATCCTCTATCCTATCCTATCCTCTATCCTATCCTATCCTCTATCCTATCCTATCCTCTATCCTATCCTATCCTCTATCCTAGCCTATCCTCTATCCTATCATATCCTCTATCCTATTCTATCCTCTATCCTATCCTATCCTCTATCCTATCGTATCCTCTATCCAATCCTCTATCCTATCCTATCCTCTATCCTACCCTATCCTCTATCCTATCCTATCCTCTATCCTATCCTTTACTGTATCCTATCCAATCCTCTATCCTATCCTGTCCTCTATCCTATCCTATCCTCTATCCTATCCTATCGTCTATCCTATCCTCTATCCTATCCTATCCTCTATCCTATCCAATCCTCTATCCTATCCTATCGTCTATCCTATCCTCTATCCTATCCTATCCTCTATCCTATTCTATCCTATCCTCTATCCTATGGTATCCTATCCTCTATCCTAGCCTATCCTCTATCCTATCCTCTATCCTAGCGTATCCTCTATCCTATCCATTCCTATCCTCTATCCTATCCTATCCTCTATCCTATTCTATCCTCTATCCTATCCTATACTCTATCCTATACTATCATCTATCCTATCAAATCCCCTATCCTATCATCTGTCCTATCCTATCCTCTATCCTATCCTATCCTCTATCCTATCCTATCCTCTATCCTATTCTATCCTCTATCCTATCCTATCCTCTGACCTATCCTATCCTCTATCCTATCCTATCGTCTATCCTATCCTCTATCCTATCCTCTTTCCTAACCTATCCTCTATCCTGTAATATCCAATCCCCTATCCTATCCTATCCTGTATCCAATCCTACCCTCAATCCTATCCTTTCCTGTATCCTATCCTATCCTCTATCCTCTATCCTATCCAATCCTCTATCCTATCCTATCCTCTATCCTATCCTATCCTCTATCCTATCCTATCCTCTATCCTATCCTATCTTCTATCCTATCGTATCCTATCCTCTATCCTATCCTCTTTCCTAGCCTATCCTCTATCCTGTAATATCCAATCCCCTATCCTATCCTATCCTGTATCCAATCCCATCCTCAATCCTATCCTTTCCTGTATCCTATCCTATCCTCTATCCTATCCTAACCTCTATCCTATCCTATCTTCTATCCTATCGTATCCTATCCTCTATCCTATCTTCTATCCTAGCCTATCCTCTATCCTATCCTATCCTATCCTCTATCCTATCCTATCCTCTATCCTATTCTATCCTCTATCTTATCCTATACTTTATCCTATCGTATCCTCTATCCTATCCTTTCCTCTATCCTATCCTATCCTCTATCCTATCCTTTCCTGTATCCTATCCAATCCTCTATCCTATCCTGTGCTCTATCCTATCCTATCCTCTATCCTATCCTATCGTCTATCCTATCCTCTATCCTACCCTATCCTCTATCCTATCCAATCCTCTATCCTATCCTATCGTCTATCCTATCCTATCCTCTATCCTATCCAATCCTCTATCCTATCCTATCGTCTATCCTATCCTCTATCCTATCCCATCCTCTATCCTATTCTATCCTCTATCCTATCCTATCCTCTATCCTATCCTATCCTCTATCCTATCCTATCCTCTATCCTATCCTATCCTCTATCCTATCCTATCCTCTATCCTATCCTATCCTCTATCCTATCCTCTATCCTATCCTATCCTCTATCCTACAGTATCCTCTATTCTATCCTATCCTCTATCCTATCCTATCCTATCCTCTATCCTATTCCATCCTATCCTCTATCCTATCGTATCCTATCCTCTATCCTATCCTCTATCCTATCCTCTATCCTAGCCTATCCTCTATCCTATCCTCTATCCTAGCCTATCCTCTATCCTATCCTATCCTATCCTCTATCCTATCCTCTATCCTATCCTCTATCCTAGCCTATCCTCTATCCTATCCTCTATCCTAGCCTATCCTCTATCCTATCCTATCCTATCCTCTATCCTATCCTATCCTCTATACTATCCTATCCTCTATCCTATCCTATCCTATCCTCTATCCTATCGTATCCTATCCTCTATCCTATCCTCTATCCTATCCTCTATCCTAGCCTATCCTCTATCCTATCCTATCCTATCCTCTATCCTATCCTATCCTCTATCCTATCCTATCCTCTATCCTATCCTATCCTCTATCCTATCCTATCCTCTATCCTATCCTATCCTCTATCCTATCCTATCCTCTATCCTATCCTATCCTCTATCCTATCCTATCCTCTATCCTATCCTATCCTCTATCCTATCCTATCCTCTATCCTATTCTATCCTCTATCCTATCCTATCCTCTATCCTATCGTATCCTCTATCCAATCCTCTATCCTATCCTATCCTCTATCCTACCCTATCCTCTATCCTATCCTATCCTCTATCCTATCCTCTATCCTATCCTCTATCCTATCCTATCCTCTATCCTATCCTATCCTCTATCCTATCCTCTATCCTAGCCTATCCTCTATCCTATCCTATCCTATCCTCTATCCTATCCTATCCTCTATACTATCCTATCCTCTATCCTATCCTATCCTATCCTCTATCCTATCGTATCCTATCCTCTATCCTATCCTCTATCCTATCCTCTATCCTAGCCTATCCTCTATCCTATCCTATCCTATCCTCTATCCTATCCTATCCTCTATCCTATCCTATCCTCTATCCTATCCTATCCTCTATCCTATCCTATCCTCTAACCTATCCTATCCTCTATCCTATCCTATCCTCTATCCTATTCTATCCTCTATCCTATCCTATCCTCTATCCTATCGTATCCTCTATCCAATCCTCTATCCTATCCTATCCTCTATCCTACCCTATCCTCTATCCTATCCTATCCTCTATCCTATCCTTTACTGTATCCTATCCAATCCTCTATCCTATCCTGTCCTCTATCCTATCCTATCCTCTATCCTATCCTATCGTCTATCCTATCCTCTATCCTATCCTATCCTCTATCCTATCCAATCCTCTATCCTATCCTATCGTCTATCCTATCCTCTATCCTATCCTATCCTCTATCCTATTCTATCCTATCCTCTATCCTATCGTATCCTATCCTCTATCCTATCCTCTATCCTATCCTCTATCCTAGCCTATCCTCTATCCTATCCTCTATCCTATCCTATCCTCTATCCTATTCTATCCTATCCTCTATCCTATGGTATCCTATCCTCTATCCTAGCCTATCCTCTATCCTATCCTCTATCCTAGCCTATCCTCTATCCTATCCTCTATCCTAGCCTATCCTCTATCCTATCCTACCCTATCCTCTATCCTATCCTCTATCCTATCCTCTATCCTAGCCTATCCTCTATCCTATCCTCTATCCTAGCGTATCCTCTATCCTATCCATTCCTATCCTCTATCCTATCCTATCCTCTATCCTATTCTATCCTCTATCCTATCCTATACTCTATCCTATACTATCATCTATCCTATCAAATCCCCTATCCTATCATCTGTCCTATCCTATCCTCTATCCTATCCTATCCTCTATCCTATCCTATCCTCTATCCTATTCTATCCTCTATCCTATCCTCTATCCTATCCTATCCTCTGACCTATCCTATCCTCTATCCTATCCTATCGTCTATCCTATCCTCTATCCTATCCTCTTTCCTAACCTATCCTCTATCCTGTAATATCCAATCCCCTATCCTATCCTATCCTGTATCCAATCCTACCCTCAATCCTATCCTTTCCTGTATCCTATCCTATCCTCTATCCTCTATCCTATCCAATCCTCTATCCTATCCTATCCTCTATCCTATCCTATCCTCTATCCTATCCTATCCTCTATCCTATCCTATCTTCTATCCTATCGTATCCTATCCTCTATCCTATCCTCTTTCCTAGCCTATCCTCTATCCTGTAATATCCAATCCCCTATCCTATCCTATCCTGTATCCAATCCCATCCTCAATCCTATCCTTTCCTGTATCCTATCCTATCCTCTATCCTATCCTAACCTCTATCCTATCCTATCTTCTATCCTATCGTATCCTATCCTCTATCCTATCTTCTATCCTAGCCTATCCTCTATCCTATCCTATCCTATCCTCTATCCTATCCTATCCTCTATCCTATTCTATCCTCTATCTTATCCTATACTTTATCCTATCGTATCCTCTATCCTATCCTTTCCTCTATCCTATCCTATCCTCTATCCTATCCTTTCCTGTATCCTATCCAATCCTCTATCCTATCCTGTGCTCTATCCTATCCTATCCTCTATCCTATCCTATCGTCTATCCTATCCTCTATCCTACCCTATCCTCTATCCTATCCAATCCTCTATCCTATCCTATCGTCTATCCTATCCTATCCTCTATCCTATCCAATCCTCTATCCTATCCTATCGTCTATCCTATCCTCTATCCTATCCCATCCTCTATCCTATTCTATCCTCTATCCTATCCTATCCTCTATCCTATCCTATCCTCTATCCTATCCTATCCTCTATCCTATCCTATCCTCTATCCTATCCTATCCTCTATCCTATCCTATCCTCTATCCTATCCTCTATCCTATCCTATCCTCTATCCTACAGTATCCTCTATTCTATCCTATCCTCTATCCTATCCTATCTTCTATCCTATCCTATCAAATCCCCTATCCTATCCTCTATCCTATCATATCCTGTATCCTATCCAATCCTATATCCTATCCTATAATCTATCCTCTTTCCTATCCTATCTTCTATCCTACCTTATCATCTATCCTATCAAATCCCCTATTCTATCCTCTATCCTATCAAATCCCCTATCCTATCCTATCCTCTATCCTATCCAATCCTCTATCCTATCCTATCGTCTATCCTATCCTCTATCCTATCCTATCCTCTATCCTATTCTATCCTATCCTCTATCCTATCGTATCCTATCCTCTATCCTATCCTCTATCCTATCCTCTATCCTAGCCTATCCTCTATCCTATCCTCTATCCTAGCCTATCCTCTATCCTATCCTATCCTATCCTCTATCCTATCCTATCCTCTATCCTATCCTCTATCCTATCCTCTATCCTAGCCTATCCTCTATCCTATCCTCTATCCTAGCCTATCCTCTATCCTATCCTATCCTATCCTCTATCCTATCCTATCCTCTATACTATCCTATCCTCTATCCTATCCTATCCTATCCTCTATCCTATCGTATCCTATCCTCTATCCTATCCTCTATCCTATCCTCTATCCTATCCTCTATCCTAGCCTATCCTCTATCCTATCCTATCCTATCCTCTATCCTATCCTATCCTCTATCCTATCCTATCCTCTATCCTATCCTATCCTCTATCCTATCCTATCCTCTATCCTATCCTATCCTCTATCCTATCCTATCCTCTATCCTATCCTATCCTCTATCCTATCCTATCCTCTATCCTATCCTATCCTCTATCCTATCCTATCCTCTATCCTATTCTATCCTCTATCCTATCCTATCCTCTATCCTATCGTATCCTCTATCCAATCCTCTATCCTATCCTATCCTCTATCCTACCCTATCCTCTATCCTATCCTATCCTCTATCCTATCCTTTACTGTATCCTATCCAATCCTCTATCCTATCCTGTCCTCTATCCTATCCTATCCTCTATCCTATCCTATCGTCTATCCTATCCTCTATCCTATCCTATCCTCTATCCTATCCAATCCTCTATCCTATCCTATCGTCTATCCTATCCTCTATCCTATCCTATCCTCTATCCTATTCTATCCTATCCTCTATCCTATCGTATCCTATCCTCTATCCTATCCTCTATCCTATCCTCTATCCTAGCCTATCCTCTATCCTATCCTCTATCCTAGCCTATCCTCTATCCTATCCTATCCTATCCTCTATTCTATCCTATCCTCTATCGTATCCTCTATCCTATCCTCTATCCTAGCCTATCCTCTATCCTATCCTCTATCCTAGCCTATCCTCTATCCTATCCTATCCTATCCTCTATCCTATCCTATCCTCTATACTATCCTATCCTCTATCCTATCCTATCCTATCCTCTATCCTATCGTATCCTATCCTCTATCCTATCCTCTATCCTATCCTCTATCCTAGCCTATCCTTTATCCTATCCTATCCTATCCTCTATCCTATCCTATCCTCTATCCTATCCTATCCTCTATCCTATCCTATCCTCTATCCTATCCTATCCTCTATCCTATCCTATCCTCTATCCTATCCTATCCTCTATCCTATCCTATCCTCTATCCTATCCTATCCTCTATCCTATCCTATCCTCTATCCTATCCTATCCTCTATCCTATCCTATCCTCTATCCTATCCTATCCTCTATCCTATCCCATCCTCTATCCTATCCTATCCTCTATCCTATCCTATCCTCTATCCTATCCTATCCTCTATCCTATCCTATCCTCTATCCTATCCTATCCTCTATCCTATCATATCCTCTATCCTATCCTATCCTCTATCCTATCCTATCCTCTATCCTATCAAATCCCCTATCCTATTCTCTATCCTATCCTATCCTGCATCCTATCCAATCCTCTATCCTATCCTATCATGTATCCTCAATCCTATCCTTTCCTCTATCCTATCCAATCCTCTATCCTATCCTATCCTCTATCCTATCCTATCCTATATCCTATCCTATCCTCTATCCTATCCTATCCTCTATCCTATCCTATCCTCGATCCTATCCTATCTTCTATCCTATCGTATCCTATCCTCTATCCTATCCTCTATCCTAGCCTATCCTCTATCCTATCCTATCCTATCTTCTATCCTATCCTACCTATCCTCTATCCTATCCTATCTTCTATCCTATCCTATCTTCTATCCTATAATATCCTCTATCCTATCCTATCCTCTATCCTATCGTATCCTATCCTCTATCCTATCCTCTATCCTATCCATTCCTATCCTCTATCCTATCCTTTCGTATCCTATCCTCTATCCTATCCTCTTTCCTAGCCTATCCTCTATCCTGTAATATCCAATCCCCTATCCTATCCTATCCTGTATCCAATCCTATCCTCAATCCTATCATTTCCTGTATCCTATCCTATCCTCTATCCTCTATCCTATCCAATCCTCTATCCTATCCTATCCTCTATCCTATCCTATCCTCTATCCTATCCTATTCTCTATCCTATCCTATCCTCTATCCTATCCTATCCTCTATCCTATCCTATCCTCTATCCTATCCTATCTTCTATCCTATCGTATCCTATCCTCTATCCTATCCTCTATCCTAGCCTATCCTCTATCCTATCCTATCCTCTATTATATCCTATCTTCTATCCTACCCTATCATCTATCCTATCAAATACCCTATCCTATCCTCTATCCTATCGTATCCTCTATCCCATCATATCCTCTATCCTATCCTATCCTCTATCCTATCCTATCCTTTATTCAATCCTATCCTCTATCCTATCCTATCCTCTATCCTATCCTATCGTTTATCGTATCCTCTATACTATCCTATCCTCTATCCTATCCTATTCTCTATCCTATCCTATCCTCTATCCTATCCTCTATCCAATCCTCTATCCTATCCTATCCTCTATCCAATCCTATCCTCTATCCTATCCTATCCTCAATCCTATCCTATCTTCTATCCTATCATATCCTCTATCCTATCAAATCCCCTATCCTATCATCTGTCCTATCCTATCCTCTATCCTATCCTATCCTCTATCCTATCCTATCCTCTATCCTATCCTATCCTCTATCCTATCCTATCCTCTATCCTATCCTATCCTGTATCCTATCCTATCCTCTATCCTATCCTATCCTCTATCCTATCCTATTCTCTATCCTATCCTATCCTCTATCCTATCCTATCCTCTATCCTATCCTATCCTCTATCCTATCCTATCCTCTATCCTATCCTATCCTCTATCCTATCCTATCCTCTATCCTATCCTATCCTCTATCCTATCCTATCCTCTATCCTATCCTATCCTCTATCCTATCAAATCCCCTATCCTATTCTCTATCCTATCCTATCCTGTATCCTATCCAATCCTCTATCCTATCCTATCATGTATCCTCAATCCTATCCTTTCCTCTATCCTATCCAATCCTCTATCCTATCCTATCCTCTATCCTATCCTATCCTCTATCCTATCCTATCCTCTATCCTATCCTATCCTCTATCCTACCTATTCTCTATCCTATCCTATCCTCTATCCTATTCTATCCTCTATCCTATCCTCTATCCTATCCTATCCTCTGACCTATCCTATCCTCTATCCTATCCTATCGTCTATCCTATCCTCTATCCTATCCTCTTTCCTAGCCTATCCTCTATCCTGTAATATCCAATCCCCTATCCTATCCTATCCTGTATCCAATCCTATCCTCTATCCTATCCTATCTTCTATCCTTTCGTATCCTATCCTCTATCCTATCCTCTTTCCTAGCCTATCCTCTATCCTGTAATATCCAATCCCCTATCCTATCCTATCCTGTATCCAATCCTATCCTCAATCCTATCCTTTCCTGTATCCTATCCTATCCTCTATCCTCTATCCTATCCAATCCTCTATCCTATCCTATCCTCTATCCTATCCTATCCTCTATCCTATCCTATTCTCTATCCTATCCTATCCTCTATCCTATCCTACCCTCTATCCTATCCTATCCTCTATCCTATCCTATCTTCTATCCTATCGTATCCTATCCTCTATCCTATCCTCTATCCTAGCCTATCCTCTATCCTATCCTATCCTATCCTCTATCCTATCCTATCCTATCCTCTATCCTATCCTATCTTCTATCCTATCCTATCCTCTATCCTATCCTATCCTCTATCCTATCCTATCCTCTATCCTATCCTATCCTCTATCCTATCCTATCCTCTATCCTATCCTATCTTCTATCCTATCCTATCCTCTATCCTATCCTATCCTCTATCCTATCCTATAATCTATCCTATACTCTATCCTATCCTATCCTCTATCCTATCCTATCCTCTATCCTATCCTATCCTCTATCCTATCCTATCTTCTATCCTATCCTATCCTCTATCCTATCCTATCCTCTATCCTATCCTATCCTCTATCCTATCCTATCCTCTATCCTATCCTATCCTCTATCATATCCTATCCTCTATCCTATCCTATCCTCTATCCTATCCTATCTTCTATCCTTTCGTATCCTATCCTCTATCCTATCCTCTTTCCTAGCCTATCCTCTATCCTGTAATATCCAATCCCCTATCCTATCCTATCCTGTATCCAATCCTATCCTCAATCCTATCCTTTCCTGTATCCTATCCTATCCTCTATCCTCTATCCTATCCAATCCTCTATCCTATCCTATCCTCTATCCTATCCTATCCTCTATCCTATCCTATTCTCTATCCTATCCTATCCTCTATCCTATCCTATCCTCTATCCTATCCTATCCTCTATCCTATCCTATCTTCTATCCTATCGTATCCTATCCTCTATCCTATCCTCTATCCTAGCCTATCCTCTATCCTATCCTATCCTATCCTCTATCCTATCCTATCCTATCCTCTATCCTATCCTATCTTCTATCCTATCCTATCCTATCCTCTATCCTATCCTATCCTCTATCCTATCCTATCCTCTATCCTATCCTATCCTCTATCCTATCCTATCCTCTATCCTATCCTATCCTCTATCCTATCCTATCCTCTATCCTATCCTATCCTCTATCGTATTCTATACTCTATCCTATACTCTATCCTATCCTATCCTCTATCCTATCCTATCTTCTATCCTATCCTATCCTCTATCCTATCCTATCCTCTATCCTATCCTATAATCTATCCTATACTCTATCCTATCCTATCCTCTATCCTATCCTATCCTATCCTCTATCCTATCCTATCCTCTATCCTATCCTATCCTCTATCCTATCCTATCCTCTATCCTATCCTATCCTCTATCCTATCCTATCCTCTATTATATCCTATCTTCTATCCTACCCTATCATCTATCCTATCAAATCCCCTATCCTATCCTCTATCCTATCGTATCCTCTATCCCATCCTATCCTCTATCCTATCCTATCCTCTATCCTATCCTATCCTTTATTCAATCCTATCCTCTATCCTATCCTATCCTCTATCCTATCCTATCGTTTATCCTATCCTCTATACTATCCTATCCTCTATCCTATCCTATCCTCTATCCTATCCTCTATCCAATCCTCTATCCTATCCTATCCTCTATCCAATCCTATCCTCTATCCTATCCTATCCTCTATCCTATCCTATCTTCTATCCTATCCTATCCTCTATCCTATCAAATCCCCTATCCTATCCTCTGTCCTATCCTATCCTCTATCCTATCCTATCCTCTATCCTATCCTATCCTCTATCCTATCCTATCCTCTATCCTATCCTATCCTCTATTCTATCCTATCCTCTATCCTATCCTATCCTCTATCCTATCATATCCTGTATCCTATCCTATCCTCTATCCTATCCTATCCTCTATCCTATCAAATCCCCTATCCTATTCTCTATCCTATCCTATCCTGTATCCTATCCAATCCTCTATCCTATCCTATCATGTATCCTCAATCCTATCCTTACCTCTATCCTATCCAATCCTCTATCCTATCCTATCCTCTATCCTATCCTATCCTCTATCCTATCCTATCTTCTATCCTATCCTATCCTCTATCCTATCCTATCCTCTATCCTATCGTATCCTATCCTCTATCCTATCCATTCCTATCCTGTATCCTATCCTATCCTCTATCCTATTCTATCCTCTATCCTATCCTATACTCTATCCTATACTATCATCTATCCTATCAAATCCCGTATCCTATCATCTGTCCTATCCTATCCTCTATCCTATCCTATCCTCTATCCTATTCTATCCTCTATCCTATCCTCTATCCTATCCTATCCTCTGACCTATCCTATCCTCTGTCCTATCCTATCGTCTATCCTATCCTCTATCCTATCCTCTTTCCTAGCCTATCCTCTATCCTGTAATATCCAATCCCCTATCCTATCCTATCCTGTATCCAATCCTATCCTCAATCCTATCCTTTCCTGTATCCTATCCTATCCTCTATCCTCTATCCTATCCAATCCTCTATCAAATCCTATCCTCTATCCTATCCTATCCTCTATCCTATCCTAACCTCTATCCTATCCTATCTTCTATCCTATCGTATCCTATCCTCTACCCTATCCTCTATCCTAGCCTATCCTCTATCCTATCCTATCCTATCCTCTATCCTATCCTATCCTACCCTCTATCATATCCTATCTTCTATCCTATCCTATCCTCTATCCTATCCTATCCTCTATCCTATCCTATCCTCTATCCTATCGTATCCTATCGTATCCTATCCTCTATCCTATCCTCTATCCTATCCTTTATCCTATCCTCTATCCTATCCTCTATCCTCTCCTCTATCCTATCCTCTATACTATCAAATCCCCTATCCTATCCTCTGTCCTATCCTATCCTCTATCCTATCCTATCCTCTATCCTATCCTATCCTCTATCCTATACTATCCTCTATCCAATCCTATCTTCTATCCTATCCTATCCTCTATCCTATCGTATCCTATCCTCTATCCTATCCTCCATCCTAGCCTATCCTCTATCCTAGCCTATCCTCTATCCTATCCTATCCTATCCTCTATCCTATCCTACCCTCTATACTATCCTATCCTCTATCCTACCCTATCTTCTATCCTATCCTATCCTCTATCCTATCCTATACTCTATCCTATCCTATCCTCTATCCTATCGTATCCTATCCTCTATCCTATCCTCTATCCTAGCCTATCCTCTATCCTATCCTATCCTCTATCCTATCCTATCCTCTATCCTATTCTATCCTCTATCCTATCCTATACTCTATCCTATCCTATCCTCTATCCTATCCTATCCTCTATCCTATCCTATCCTCTATCCTATCCTTTCCTGTATCCTATCCAATCCTCTATCCTATCCTGTGCTCTATCCTATCCGATCCTCTATCCTATCCTATCGTCTATCCTATCCTCTATCCTACCCTATCCTCTATCCTATCCAATCCTCTATCCTATCCTATCGTCTATCCCATCCTATCCTCTATCCTATCCAATCCTCTATCCTATCCTATCGTCTATCCTATCCTCTATCCTATCCCATCCTCTATCCTATTCTATCCTCTATCCTATCCTATCCTCTATCCTATCCTATCCTCTATCCTATCCTATCCTCTATCCTATCCTATCCTCTATCCTATCCTCTATCCTATCCTATCCTCTATCCTACAGTATCCTCTATTCTATCCTATCCTCTATCCTATCCTATCTTCTATCCTATCCTATCAAATCCCCTATCCTATCCTCTATCCTATCATATCCTGTATCCTATCCAATCCTCTATCCTATCCTATCATCTATCCTCTATCCTATCGTATCCTCTATCCCATCCTATCCTCTATCCTATCCTATCCTCTATCCTATCCTATCCTTTATTCAATCCTATCCTCTATCCTATCCTATCCTCTATCCTATCCTATCGTTTATCCTATCCTCTATACTATCCTATCCTCTATCCTATCCTATCTTCTATCCTATCCTCTATCCAATTCTCTATCCTATCCTATCCTCTATCCAATCCTATCCTCTATCCTATCCTATCCTCTATCCTATCCTATCTTCTATCCTATCCTATCCTCTATCCTATCAAATCCCCTATCCTATCCTCTGTCCTATCCTATCCTCTATCCTCTCCTATCCTCTATCCTATCCTATCCTCTATCCTATCCTATCCTCTATCCTATCCTATCCTCTATTCTATCCTATCCTCTATCCTATCCTATCCTCTATCCTATCATATCCTGTATCCTATCCTATCCTCTATCCTATCCTATCCTCTATCCTATCCTATCATGTATCCTCAATCCTATCCTTACCTCTATCCTATCCAATCCTCTATCCTATCCTATCCTCTATCCTATCCTATCCTCTATCCTATCCTATCTTCTATCCTATCCTATCCTCTATCCTATCCTATCCTCTATCCTATCGTATCCTATCCTCTATCCTATCCTCTATCCTATCCATTCCTATCCTGTATCCTATCCTATCCTCTATCCTATTCTATCATCTATCCTATCCTATACTCTATCCTATACTATCATCTATCCTATCAAATCCCGTATCATATCATCTGTCCTATCCTATCCTCTATCCTATCCTATCCTCTATCCTATCCTATCCTCTATCCTATTCTATCCTCTATCCTATCCTCTATCCTATCCTATCCTCTGACCTATCCTATCCTCTGTCCTATCCTATCGTCTATCCTATCCTCTATCCTATCCTCTTTCCTAGCCTATCCTCTATCCTGTAATATCCAATCCCCTATCCTATCCTATCCTGTATCCAATCCTATCCTCAATCCTATCCTTTCCTGTATCCTATCCTATCCTCTATCCTCTATCCTATCCAATCCTCTATCCTATCCTATCCTCTATCCTATCCTATCCTCTATCCTATCCTAACCTCTATCCTATCCTATCTTCTATCCTATCGTATCCTATCCTCTATCCTATCCTCTATCCTAGCCTATCCTCTATCCTATCCTATCCTATCCTCTATCCTATCCTATCCTACCCTCTATCCTATCCTATCTTCTATCCTATCCTATCCTCTATCCTATCCTATCCTCTATCCTATCCTATCCTCTATCCTATCGTATCCTATCGTATCCTATCCTCTATCCTATCCTCTATCCTATCCTTTATCCTATCCTCTATCCTATCCTCTATCCTCTCCTCTATCCTATCCTCTATACTATCAAATCCCCTATCCTATCCTCTGTCCTATCCTATCCTCTTTCCTTTCCTATCCTCTATCCTATCCTATCCTCTATCCTATACTATCCTCTATCCAATCCTATCTTCTATCCTATCCTATCCTCTATCCTATCGTATCCTATCCTCTATCCTATCCTCTATCCTATCGTATCCTATCCTCTATCCTATCCTCCATCCTAGCCTATCCTCTATCCTAGCCTATCCTCTATCCTATCCTATCCTATCCTCTATCCTATCCTACCCTCTATACTATCCTATCCTCTATCCTACCCTATCTTCTATCCTATCCTATCCTCTATCCTATCCTATACTCTATCCTATCCTATCCTCTATCCTATCGTATCCTATCCTCTATCCTATCCTCTATCCTAGCCTATCCTCTATCCTATCCTATCCTCTATCCTATCCTATCCTCTATCCTATTCTATCCTCTATCCTATCCTATACTCTATCCTATCCTATCCTCTATCCTATCCTATCCTCTATCCTATCCTATCCTCTATCCTATCCTTTCCTGTATCCTATCCAATCCTCTATCCTATCCTGTGCTCTATCCTATCCTATCCTCTATCCTATCCTATCGTCTATCCTATCCTCTATCCTACCCTATCCTCTATCCTATCCAATCCTCTATCCTATCCTATCGTCTATCCTATCCTATCCTCTATCCTATCCAATCCTCTATCCTATCCTATCGTCTATCCTATCCTCTATCCTATCCCATCCTCTATCCTATTCTATCCTCTATCCTATCCTATCCTCTATCCTATCCTATCCTCTATCCTATCCTATCCTCTATCCTATCCTATCCTCTATCCTATCCTCTATCCT
Organism: Halictus rubicundus; assembly: GCF_050948215.1. Classification (NCBI taxonomy): domain Eukaryota; kingdom Metazoa; phylum Arthropoda; class Insecta; order Hymenoptera; family Halictidae; genus Halictus; species Halictus rubicundus. The sequence continues at coordinate 510,429 of NW_027488656.1, forward strand.
ATCCTATCCTCTATCCTACAGTATCCTCTATTCTATCCTATCCTCTATCCTATCCTATCTTCTATCCTATCCTATCAAATCCCCTATCCTATCCTCTATCCTATCATATCCTGTATCCTATCCAATCCTCTATCCTATCCTATCATCTATCCTCTATCCTATCCAATCCTCTATCCTATCCTATCCTCTTTGCTATCCTATCTTCTATCCTACCTTATCATCTATCCTATCAAATCCCCTATTCTAACCTCTATCCTATCAAATCCCCTATCCTATCCTATCCTCTATCCTATCCTATCCTCTATCCTATCCTATCCTCTATCCTATCCTATCCTCTATCCTATCCTATCCTCTATCCTATTCTATCCTCTATCCTATCCTATCCTCTATCCTATCGTATCCTCTATCCAATCCTCTATCCTATCCTATCCTCTATCCTACCCTATCCTCTGTCCTATCCTATCCTCTATCCTATCCTTTCCTGTATCCTATCCAATCCTCTATCCTATCCTGTCCTCTATCCTATCCTATCCTCTATCCTATCCTATCCTCTATCCTATCCTATCGTCTATCCTATCCTCTATCCTATCCTATCCTCTATCCTATCCAATCCTCTATCCAATCCTATCGTCTATCCTATCCTCTATCCTATCCTATCCTCTATCCTATTCTATCCTATCCTCTATCCTATCGTATCCTATCCTCTATCCTATTGTCTATCCTATCCTCTATCCTATCCTCTATCCTAGCCTATCCTCTATCCTATCCTCTATCCTATCCTATCTTCTATCCTATCCTATCAAATCCCCTATCCTATCCTCTATCCTATCGTATCCTCTATCCCATCCTATCCTCTATCCTATCCTATCCTCTATCCTATCCTATCCTTTATTCAATCCTATCCTCTATCCTATCCTATCCTCTATCCTATCCTATCGTTTATCCTATCCTCTATACTATCCTATCCTCTATCCTATCCTATCCTCTATCCTATCCTCTATCCAATCCTCTATCCTATCCTATCCTCTATCCAATCCTATCCTCTATCCTATCCTTTCCTCTATCCTATCCTATCTTCTATCCTATCCTATCCTCTATCCTATCAAATCCCCTATCCTATCCTCTGTCCTATCCTATCCTCTATCCTATCCTATCCTCTATCCTATCCTATCCTCTATCCTATCCTATCCTCTATCCTATCATATCCTCTATTCTATCCTATCCTCTATCCTATCCTATCCTCTATCCTATCATATCCTGTATCCTGGCCTACCCTCTATCCTATCCTCTATCCTATCCTATCTTCTATCCTATCCTATCAAATTCCCTATCCTATCCTCTATCCTATCGTATCCTCTATCCCATCCTATCCTCTATCCTATCCAATCCTCTATCCTATCCTATCCTCTTTCCTATCCTATCCTCTATCCTATCCTATCCTCTATCCTATCCTATCTTCTATCCTATCCTATCCTCTATCCTATCCTATCCTCTATCCTATCCTATCCTCTATCCTATCCTATCCTCTATCCTATCCTATCCTCTATCCTATCCTATCCTCTATCCTATCCTATCCTCTATTATATCCTATCTTCTATCCTACCCTATCATCTATCCTATCAAATCCCCTATCCTATCCTCTATCCTATCGTATCCTCTATCCCATCCTATCCTCTATCCTATCCTATCCTCTATCCTATCCTATCCTTTATTCAATCCTATCCTCTATCCTATCCTATCCTCTATCCTATCCTATCGTTTATCCTATCCTCTATACTATCCTATCCTCTATCCTATCCTATCCTCTATCCTATCCTCTATCCAATTCTCTATCCTATCCTATCCTCTATCCAATCCTATCCTCTATCCTATCCTATCCTCTATCCTATCCTATGTTCTATCCTATCCTATCCTCTATCCTATCAAATCCCCTATCCTATCCTCTGTCCTATCCTATCCTCTATCCTCTCCTATCCTCTATCCTATCCTATCCTCTATCCTATCCTATCCTCTATCCTATCCTATCCTCTATTCTATCCTATCCTCTATCCTATCCTATCTTCTATCCTATCATATCCTGTATCCTATCCTATCCTCTATCCTATCCTATCCTCTATCCTATCCTATCATGTATCCTCAATCCTATCCTTACCTCTATCCTATCCAATCCTCTATCCTATCCTATCCTCTATCCTATCCTATCCTCTATCCTATCCTATCTTCTATCCTATCCTATCCTCTATCCTATCCTATCCTCTATCCTATCGTATCCTATCCTCTATCCTATCCTCTATCCTATCCATTCCTATCCTGTATCCTATCCTATCCTCTATCCTATTCTATCCTCTATCCTATCCTATACTCTATCCTATACTATCATCTATCCTATCAAATCCCGTATCCTATCATCTGTCCTATCCTATCCTCTATCCTATCCTATCCTCTATCCTATCCTATCCTCTATCCTATTCTATCCTCTATCCTATCCTCTATCCTATCCTATCCTCTGACCTATCCTATCCTCTGTCCTATCCTATCGTCTATCCTATCCTATCTTCTATCCTATCCTATCCTCTATCCTATCCTATCCTCTATCCTATCCTATCCTCTATCCTATCGTATCCTATCGTATCCTATCCTCTATCCTATCCTCTATCCTATCCTTTATCCTATCCTCTATCCTATCCTCTATCCTCTCCTCTATCCTATCCTCTATACTATCAAATCCCCTATCCTATCCTCTGTCCTATCCTATCCTCTATCCTATCCTATCCTCTATCCTATCCTATCCTCTATCCTATACTATCCTCTATCCAATCCTATCTTCTATCCTATCCTATCCTCTATCCTATCGTATCCTATCCTCTATCCTATCCTCTATCCTATCGTATCCTATCCTCTATCCTATCCTCCATCCTAGCCTATCCTCTATCCTAGCCTATCCTCTATCCTATCCTATCCTATCCTCTATCCTATCCTACCCTCTATACTATCCTATCCTCTATCCTACCCTATCTTCTATCCTATCCTATCCTCTATCCTATCCTATACTCTATCTAATCCTATCCTCTATCCTATCGTATCCTATCCTCTATCCTATCCTCTATCCTAGCGTATCCTCTATCCTATCCTATCCTCTATCCTATCCTATCCTCTATCCTATTCTATCCTCTATCCTATCCTATACTCTATCCTATCCTATCCTCTATCCTATCCTATCCTCTATCCTATCCTATCCTCTATCCTATCCTTTCCTGTATCCTATCCAATCCTCTATCCTATCCTGTGCTCTATCCTATCCTATCCTCTATCCTATCCTATCGTCTATCCTATCCTCTATCCTACCCTATCCTCTATCCTATCCAATCCTCTATCCTATCCTATCGTCTATCCTATCCTATCCTCTATCCTATCCAATCCTCTATCCTATCCTATCGTCTATCCTATCCTCTATCCTATCCCATCCTCTATCCTATTCTATCCTCTATCCTATCCTATCCTCTATCCTATCCTATCCTCTATCCTATCCTATCCTCTATCCTATCCTATCCTCTATCCTATCCTCTATCCTATCCTATCCTCTATCCTACAGTATCCTCTATTCTATCCTATCCTCTATCCTATCCTATCTTCTATCCTATCCTATCAAATCCCCTATCCTATCCTCTATCCTATCATATCCTGTATCCTATCCAATCCTCTATCCTATCCTATCATCTATCCTCTATCCTATCCAATCCTCTATCCTATCCTATCCTCTTTCCTATCCTATCTTCTATCCTACCTTATCATCTATCCTATCAAATCCCCTATTCTATCCTCTATCCTATCAAATCCCCTATCCTATCCTATCCTCTATCCTATCCTATCCTCTATCCTATCCTATCCTCTATCCTATCCTATCCTCTATCCTATTCTATCCTCTATCCTATCCTATCCTCTATCCTATCGTATCCTCTATCCAATCCTCTATCCTATCCTATCCTCTATCCTACCCTATCCTCTGTCCTATCCTATCCTCTATCCTATCCTTTCCTGTATCCTATCCAATCCTCTATCCTATCCTGTCCTCTATCCTATCCTATCCTCTATCCTATCCTATCCTCTATCCTATCCTATCGTCTATCCTATCCTCTATCCTATCCTATCCTCTATCCTATCCAATCCTCTATCCTATCCTATCGTCTATCCTATCCTCTATCCTATCCTATCCTCTATCCTATTCTATCCTATCCTCTATCCTATCCTATCCTCTATCCTATCCTATCGTCTAGCCTATCCTCTATCCTATCCTATCCTCTATCCTATCCAATCCTCTATCCTATCCTATCGTCTATCCTATCCTCTATCCTATCCTATCCTCTATCCTATTCTATCCTATCCTCTATCCTATCGTATCCTATCCTCTATCCTATTGTCTATCCTATCCTCTATCCTATCCTCTATCCTAGCCTATCCTCTATCCTATCCTCTATCCTATCCTATCTTCTATCCTATCCTATCAAATCCCCTATCCTATCCTCTATCCTATCATATCCTGTATCCTATCCAATCCTCTATCCTATCCTATCATCTATCCTCTATCCTATCCAATCCTCTATCCTATCCTATCCTCTTTCCTATCCTATCTTCTATCCTACCTTATCATCTATCCTATCAAATCCCCTATTCTATCCTCTATCCTATCAAATCCCCTATCCTATCCTATCCTCTATCCTATCCTATCCTCTATCCTATCCTATCCTCTATCCTATCCTATCCTCTATCCTATCCTATCCTCTATCCTATTCTATCCTCTATCCTATCCTATCCTCTATCCTATCGTATCCTCTATCCAATCCTCTATCCTATCCTATCCTCTATCCTACCCTATCCTCTGTCCTATCCTATCCTCTATCCTATCCTTTCCTGTATCCTATCCAATCCTCTATCCTATCCTGTCCTCTATCCTATCCTATCCTCTATCCTATCCTATCCTCTATCCTATCCTATCGTCTATCCTATCCTCTATCCTATCCTATCCTCTATCCTATCCAATCCTCTATCCTATCCTATCGTCTATCCTATCCTCTATCCTATCCTATCCTCTATCCTATTCTATCCTATCCTCTATCCTATCGTATCCTATCCTCTATCCTATTGTCTATCCTATCCTCTATCCTATCCTCTATCCTAGCCTATCCTCTATCCTATCCTCTATCCTAGCCTATCCTCTATCCTATCCTATCCTATCCTCTATCCTATCCTATCCTCTATCCTATCCTATCCTCTATCCTATCCTCTATCCTAGCCTATCCTCTATCCTATCCTCTATCCTAGCCTATCCTCTTTCCTATCCTATCCTATCCTCTATCCTATCCTATCCTCTATACTATCCTATCCTCTATCCTATCCTATCCTATCCTCTATCCTATCGTATCCTATCCTCTATCCTATCCTCTATCCTATCCTCTATCCTATCCTCTATCCTAGCCTATCATATATCCTATCCTATCCTATCCTCTATCCTACCCTATCCTCTATCCTATTCTATCCTCTATCCTATCCTATCCTCTATCCTATTCTATCCTCTATCCTATCCTCTATCCTATCCTATTCTCTATCCTATCCTATCCTCTATCCTATCCTATCCTCTATCCTATCCTATCCTCTATCCTATCCTATCTTCTATCCTATCGTATCCTATCCTCTATCCTATCCTCTATCCTAGCCTATCCTCTATCCTATCCTATCCTATCCTCTATCCTATCCTATCCTATCCTCTATCCTATCCTCTATCCTATCCTATCCTCTGACCTATCCTATCCTCTATCATATCCTATCGTCTATCCTATCCTCTATCCTATCCTCTTTCCTAGCCTATCCTCTATCCTGTAATATCCAATCCCCTATCCTATCCTATCCTGTATCCAATCCTATCCTCAATCCTATCCTTTCCTGTATCCTATCCTCAATCCTATCCTATCCTCTATCCTCTATCCTATCCAATCCTCTATCCCATCCTATCCTGTATCCTATCCTATCCTCTATCCTATCCTATCCTCTATCCTATCCTATCTTCTATCCTTTCGTATCCTATCCTCTATCCTATCCTCTTTCCTAGCCTATCCTCTATCCTGTAATATCCAATCCCCTATCCTATCCTATCCTGCATCCAATCCTATCCTCAATCCTATCCTTTCCTGTATCCTATCCTATCCTCTATCCTCTATCCTATCCAATCCTCTATCCTATCCTATCCTCTATCCTATCCTATCCTCTATCCTATCCTATTCTCTATCCTATCCTATCCTCTATCCTATCCTATCCTCTATCCTATCCTATCCTCTATCCTATCCTATCTTCTATCCTATCGTATCCTATCCTCTATCCTATCCTCTATCCTAGCCTATCCTCTATCCTATCCTATCCTATCCTCTATCCTATCCTATCCTATCCTCTATCCTATCCTATCTTCTATCCTATCCTATCCTCTATCCTATCCTATCCTCTATCCTATCCTATCCTCTATCCTATCCTATCCTCTATCCTATCCTATCCTCTATCCTATCCTATCCTCTATCCTATCCTATCCTCTATCCTATCCTATCCTCTATCCTATCCTATACTCTATCCTATACTCTAACCTATCCTATCCTCTATCCTATGCTATCCTCTATCCTATCCTATCCTCTATCCTATCCTATCTTCTATCCTATCCTATCCTCTATCCTATCCTATCCTCTATCCTATCCTATCCTCTATCCTATCCTATCCTCTATCCTATCCTATCCTCTATCCTATCCTATCCTCTATCCTATCCTATCCTCTATCCTATCCTATCCTCTATTATATCCTATCTTCTATCCTACCCTATCATCTATCCTATCAAATCCCCTATCCTATCCTCTATCCTATCGTATCCTCTATCCCATCCTATCCTCTATCCTATCCTATCCTCTATCCTATCCTATTCTTTATTCAATCCTATCCTCTATCCTATCCTATCCTCTATCCTATCCTATCGTTTATCCTATCCTCTATACTATCCTATCCTCTATCCTATCCTATCCTCTATCCTATCCTCTATCCAATCCTCTATCCTATCCTATCCTCTATCCAATCCTATCCTCTATCCTATCCTATCCTCTATCCTATCCTATCTTCTATCCTATCCTATCCTCTATCCTATCAAATCCCCTATCCTATCCTCTGTCCTATCCTATCCTCTATCCTATCCTATCCTCTATCCTATCCTATACTCTATCCTATACTCTAACCTATCCTATCCTCTATCCTATCCTATCCTCTATCCTATCCTATACTCTATCCTATCCTATCCTCTATCCTATCCTATCCTCTATCCTATCCTATCCTCTATCCTATCCTTTCCTGTATCCTATCCAATCCTCTATCCTATCCTATCCTCTATCCTATCCTATCGTCTATCCTATCCTCTATCCTATCCCATCCTCTATCCTATTCTATCCTCTATCCTATCCTATCCTCTATCCTATCCTATCCTCTATCCTATCCTATCCTCTATCCTATCCTATCCTCTATCCTATCCTCTATCCTATCCTATCCTCTATCCTACAGTATCCTCTATTCTATCCTATCCTCTATCCTATCCTATCTTCTATCCTATCCTATCAAATCCCCTATCCTATCCTCTATCCTATCATATCCTGTATCCTATCCTATCATCTATCCTCTATCCTATCCAATCCTCTATCCTATCCTATCTTCTTTCCTATCCTATCTTCTATCCTACCTTATCATCTATCCTATCAAATCCCCTATTCTATCCTCTATCCTATCAAATCCCCTATCCTATCCTATCCTCTATCCTATCCTATCCTCTATCCTATCCTATCCTCTATCCTATCCTATCCTCTATCCTATTCTATCCTCTATCCTATCCTATCCTCTATCCTATCGTATCCTCTATCCAATCATCTATCCTATCCTATCCTCTATCCTACCCTATCCTCTGTCCTATCCTATCCTCTATCCTATCCTTTCCTGTATCCTATCCAATCCTCTATCCTATCCTGTCCTCTATCCTATCCTATCCTCTATCCTATCCTATCCTCTATCCTATCCTATCGTCTAGCCTATCCTCTATCCTATCCTATCCTCTATCCTATCCAATCCTCTATCCTATCCTATCGTCTATCCTATCCTCTATCCTATCCTATCCTCTATCCTATTCTATCCTATCCTCTATCCTATCGTATCCTATCCTCTATCCTATTGTCTATCCTATCCTCTATCCTATCCTCTATCCTAGCCTATCCTCTATCCTATCCTCTATCCTATCCTATCTTCTATCCTATCCTATCAAATCCCCTATCCTATCCTCTATCCTATCATATCCTGTATCCTATCCAATCCTCTATCCTATCCTATCATCTATCCTCTATCCTATCCAATCCTCTATCCTATCCTATCCTCTTTCCTATCCTATCTTCTATCCTACCTTATCATCTATCCTATCAAATCCCCTATTCTATCCTCTATCCTATCAAATCCCCTATCCTATCCTATCCTCTATCCTATCCTATCCTCTATCCTATCCTATCCTCTATCCTATCCTATCCTCTATCCTATCCTATCCTCTATCCTATTCTATCCTCTATCCTATCCTATCCTCTATCCTATCGTATCCTCTATCCAATCCTCTATCCTATCCTATCCTCTATCCTACCCTATCCTCTGTCCTATCCTATCCTCTATCCTATCCTTTCCTGTATCCTATCCAATCCTCTATCCTATCCTGTCCTCTATCCTATCCTATCCTCTATCCTATCCTATCCTCTATCCTATCCTATCGTCTATCCTATCCTCTATCCTATCCTATCCTCTATCCTATCCAATCCTCTATCCTATCCTATCCTCTATCCTATCCTCTATCCTATCCTATCCTCTATCCTATTCTATCCTATCCTCTATCCTATCGTATCCTATCCTCTATCCTATTGTCTATCCTATCCTCTATCCTATCCTCTATCCTAGCCTATCCTCTATCCTATCCTCTATCCTAGCCTATCCTCTATCCTATCCTATCCTATCCTCTATCCTATCCTATCCTCTATCCTATCCTATCCTCTATCCTATCCTCTATCCTATCCTCTATCCTAGCCTATCCTCTATCCTATCCTCTATCCTAGCCTATCCTCTTTCCTATCCTATCCTATCCTCTATCCTATCCTATCCTCTATACTATCCTATCCTCTATCCTATCCTATCCTATCCCCTATCCTATCGTATCCTATCCTCTATCCTATCCTCTATCCTATCCTCTATCCTATCCTCTATCCTATCCTCTATCCTAGCCTATCATATATCCTATCCTATCCTATCCTCTATCCTACCCTATCCTCTATCCTATTCTATCCTCTATCCTATCCTATCCTCTATCCTATTCTATCCTCTATCCTATCCTCTATCCTATCCTATCCTCTGACCTATCCTGTCCTCTATCCTATCCTATCGTCTATCCTATCCTCTATCCTATCCTCTTTCCTAGCCTATCCTCTATCCTGTAATATCCAATCCCCTATCCTATCCTATCCTGTATCCAATCCTATCCTCAATCCTATCCTTTCCTGTATCCTATCCTATCCTCTATCCTCTATCCTATCCAATCCTCTATCCTATCCTATCCTCTATCCTATCCTATCCTCTATCCTATCCTATCCTCTATCCTATCCTATCCTCTGACCTATCCTGTCCTCTATCCTATCCTATCGTCTATCCTATCCTCTATCCTATCCTCTTTCCTAGCCTATCCTCTATCCTGTAATATCCAATCCCCTATCCTATCCTATCCTGTATCCAATCCTATCCTCAATCCTATCCTTTCCTGTATCCTATCCTATCCTCTATCCTCTATCCTATCCAATCCTCTATCCTATCCAATCCTCTATCCTATCCTATCCTGTATCCTATCCTATCCTCTATCCTATCCTATCCTCTATCCTATCCTATCTTCTATCCTTTCGTATCCTATCCTCTATCCTATCCTCTTTCCTAGCCTATCCTCTATCCTGTAATATCCAATCCCCTATCCTATCCTATCCTGCATCCAATCCTATCCTCAATCCTATCCTTTCCTGTATCCTATCCTATCCTCTATCCTCTATCCTATCCAATCCTCTATCCTATCCTATCCTCTATCCTATCCTATCCTCTATCCTATCCTATTCTCTATCCTATCCTATCCTCTATCCTATCCTATCCTCTATCCTATCCTATCCTCTATCCTATCCTATCTTCTATCCTATCGTATCCTATCCTCTATCCTATCCTCTATCCTAGCCTATCCTCTATCCTATCCTATCCTATCCTCTATCCTATCCTATCCTATCCTCTATCCTATCCTATCTTCTATCCTATCCTATCCTCTATCCTATCCTATCCTCTATCCTATCCTATCCTCTATCCTATCCTATCCTCTATCCTATCCTATACTCTATCCTATACTCTAACCTATCCTATCCTCTATCCTATCCTATCCTCTATCCTATCCTATCCTCTATCCTATCCTATCTTCTATCCTATCCTATCCTCTATCCTATCCTATCCTATCCTCTATCCTATCGTATCCTATCCTCTATCCTATCCTCTATCCTATCCTCTATCCTATCCTCTATCCTAGCCTATCATATATCCTATCCTATCCTATCCTCTATCCTACCCTATCCTCTATCCTATTCTATCCTCTATCCTATCCTATCCTCTATCCTATTCTATCCTCTATCCTATCCTCTATCCTATCCTATCCTCTGACCTATCCTGTCCTCTATCCTATCCTATCGTCTATCCTATCCTCTATCCTATCCTCTTTCCTAGCCTATCCTCTATCCTGTAATATCCAATCCCCTATCCTATCCTATCCTGTATCCAATCCTATCCTCAATCCTATCCTTTCCTGTATCCTATCCTATCCTCTATCCTCTATCCTATCCAATCCTCTATCCTATCCTATCCTCTATCCTATCCTATCCTCTATCCTATCCTATTCTCTATCCTATCCTATCCTCTATCCTATCCTATCCTCTATCCTATCCTATCCTCTATCCTATCCTATCTTCTATCCTATCGTATCCTATCCTCTATCCTATCCTCTATCCTAGCCTATCCTCTATCCTATCCTATCCTATCCTCTATCCTATCCTATCCTATCCTCTATCCTATCCTCTATCCTATCCTATCCTCTGACCTATCCTATCCTCTATCATATCCTATCGTCTATCCTATCCTCTATCCTATCCTCTTTCCTAGCCTATCCTCTATCCTGTAATATCCAATCCCCTATCCTATCCTATCCTGTATCCAATCCTATCCTCAATCCTATCCTTTCCTGTATCCTATCCTCAATCCTATCCTATCCTCTATCCTCTATCCTATCCAATCCTCTATCCTATCCTATCCTGTATCCTATCCTATCCTCTATCCTATCCTATCCTCTATCCTATCCTATCTTCTATCCTTTCGTATCCTATCCTCTATCCTATCCTCTTTCCTAGCCTATCCTCTATCCTGTAATATCCAATCCCCTATCCTATCCTATCCTGCATCCAATCCTATCCTCAATCCTATCCTTTCCTGTATCCTATCCTATCCTCTATCCTCTATCCTATCCAATCCTCTATCCTATCCTATCCTCTATCCTATCCTATCCTCTATCCTATCCTATTCTCTATCCTATCCTATCCTCTATCCTATCCTATCCTCTATCCTATCCTATCCTCTATCCTATCCTATCTTCTATCCTATCGTATCCTATCCTCTATCCTATCCTCTATCCTAGCCTATCCTCTATCCTATCCTATCCTATCCTCTATCCTATCCTATCCTATCCTCTATCCTATCCTATCTTCTATCCTATCCTATCCTCTATCCTATCCTATCCTCTATCCTATCCTATCCTCTATCCTATCCTATCCTCTATCCTATCCTATACTCTATCCTATACTCTAACCTATCCTATCCTCTATCCTATCCTATCCTCTATCCTATCCTATCCTCTATCCTATCCTATCTTCTATCCTATCCTATCCTCTATCCTATCCTATCCTCTATCCTATCCTATCCTCTATCCTATCCTATCCTCTATCCTATCCTATCCTCTATCCTATCCTATCCTCTATCCTATCCTATCCTCTATTATATCCTATCTTCTATCCTACCCTATCATCTATCCTATCAAATCCCCTATCCTATCCTCTATCCTATCGTATCCTCTGTCCCATCCTATCCTCTATCCTATCCTATCCTCTATCCTATCCTATTCTTTATTCAATCCTATCCTCTATCCTATCCTATCCTCTATCCTATCCTATCGTTTATCCTATCCTCTATACTATCCTATCCTCTATCCTATCCTATCCTCTATCCTATCCTCTATCCAATCCTCTATCCTATCCTATCCTCTATCCAATCCTATCCTCTATCCTATCCTATCCTCTATCCTATCCTATCTTCTATCCTATCCTATCCTCTATCCTATCAAATCCCCTATCCTATCCTCTGTCCTATCCTATCCTCTATCCTATCCTATCCTCTATCCTATCCTATCCTCTATCCTATCCTATCCTCTATCCTATCCTATCCTCTATTCTATCCTATCCTCTATCCTATCCTATCCTCTATCCTATCATATCCTGTATCCTATCCTATCCTCTATCCTATCCTATCCTCTATCCTATCAAATCCCCTATCCTATTCTCTATCCTATCCTATCCTGTATCCTATCCAATCCTCTATCCTATCCTATCATGTATCCTCAATCCTATCCTTTCCTCTATCCTATCCTATCCTCTATCCTATCCTATCCTCTATCCTATCGTATCCTATCCTCTATCCTATCCATTCCTATCCTCTATCCTATCCTATCCTCTATCCTATTCTATCCTCTATCCTATCCTATACTCTATCCTATACTATCATCTATCCTATCAAATCCCCTATCCTATCATGTGTCCTATCCTATCCTCTATCCTATCCTATTCTCTATCCTATCCTATCCTCTATCCTATTCTATCCTCTATCCTATCCTCTATCCTATCCTATCCTCTGACCTATCCTATCCTCTATCATATCCTATCGTCTATCCTATCCTCTATCCTATCCTCTTTCCTAGCCTATCCTCTATCCTGTAATATCCAATCCCCTATCCTATCCTATCCTGTATCCAATCCTATCCTCAATCCTATCCTTTCCTGTATCCTATCCTCAATCCTATCCTATCCTCTATCCTCTATCCTATCCAATCCCCTATCCTATCCTATCCTGTATCCAATCCTATCCTCAATCCTATCCTTTCCTGTATCCTATCCTATCCTCTATCCTCTATCCTATCCAATCCTCTATCCTATCCTATCCTCTATCCTATCCTCTATCCTAGCCTATCCTCTATCCTATCCTATCCTATCCTCTATCCTATCCTATCCTATCCTCTATCCTATCCTATCTTCTATCCTATCCTATCCTCTATCCTATCCTATCCTCTATCCTATCCTATCCTCTATCCTATCCTATCCTCTATCCTATCCTATCTTCTATCCTATCGTATCCTATCCTCTATCCTATCCTCTATCCTAGCCTATCCTCTATCCTATCCTATCCTATCCTCTATCCTATCCTATCCTATCCTCTATCCTATCCTATCTTCTATCCTATCCTATCCTGTATCCTATCCTATCCTCTATCCTATCCTATCCTCTATCCTATCCTATCCTCTATCCTATCCTATCCTCTATCCTATCCTATCCTCTATCCTATCCTATCCTCTATCCTATCCTATACTCTATCCTATACTCTAACCTATCCTATCCTCTATCCTATCCTATCCTCTATCCTATCCTATCCTCTATCCTATCCTATCTTCTATCCTATCCTATCCTCTATCCTATCCTATCCTCTATTATATCCTATCTTCTATCCTACCCTATCATCTATCCTATCAAATCCCCTATCCTATCCTCTATCCTATCGTATCCTCTATCCCATCCTATCCTCTATCCTATCCTATCCTCTATCCTATCCTATTCTTTATTCAATCCTATCCTCTATCCTATCCTATCCTCTATCCTATCCTATCGTTTATCCTATCCTCTATACTATCCTATCCTCTATCCTATCCTATCCTCTATCCTATCCTCTATCCAATCCTCTATCCTATCCTATCCTCTATCCAATCCTATCCTCTATCCTATCCTATCCTCTATCCTATCCTATCTTCTATCCTATCCTATCCTCTATCCTATCAAATCCCCTATCCTATCCTCTGTCCTATCCTATCCTCTATCCTATCCTATCCTCTATCCTATCCTATCCTCTATCCTATCCTATCCTCTATCCTATCCTATCCTCTATTCTATCCTATCCTCTATCCTATCCTATCCTCTATCCTATCATATCCTGTATCCTATCCTATCCTCTATCCTATCCTATCCTCTATCCTATCAAATCCCCTATCCTATTCTCTATCCTATCCTATCCTGTATCCTATCCAATCCTCTATCCTATCCTATCATGTATCCTCAATCCTATCCTTTCCTCTATCCTATCCAATCCTCTATCCTATCCTATCCTCTATCCTATCCTATCCTCTATCCTATCCTATCTTCTATCCTATCCTATCCTCTATCCTATCCTATCCTCTATCCTATCGTATCCTATCCTCTATCCTATCCATTCCTATCCTCTATCCTATCCTATCCTCTATCCTATTCTATCCTCTATCCTATCCTATACTCTATCCTATACTATCATCTATCCTATCAAATCCCCTATCCTATCATGTGTCCTATCCTATCCTCTATCCTATCCTATTCTCTATCCTATCCTATCCTCTATCCTATTCTATCCTCTATCCTATCCTCTATCCTATCCTATCCTCTGACCTATCCTATCCTCTATCATATCCTATCGTCTATCCTATCCTCTATCCTATCCTCTTTCCTAGCCTATCCTCTATCCTGTCCTATCCTCTATCCTATCCTATTCTCTATCCTATCCTATCCTCTATCCTATCCTATCCTCTATCCTATCCTATCCTCTATCCTATCCTATCTTCTATCCTATCGTATCCTATCCTCTATCCTATCCTCTATCCTAGCCTATCCTCTATCCTATCCTATCCTATCCTCTATCCTATCCTATCCTATCCTCTATCCTATCCTATCTTCTATCCTATCCTATCCTCTATCCTATCCTATCCTCTATCCTATCCTATCCTCTATCCTATCCTATCCTCTATCCTATCCTATACTCTATCCTATACTCTAACCTATCCTATCCTCTATCCTATCCTATCCTCTATCCTATCCTATCCTCTATCCTATCCTATCTTCTATCCTATCCTATCCTCTATCCTATCCTATCCTCTATCCTATCCTATCCTCTATCCTATCCTATCCTCTATCCTATCCTATCCTCTATCCTATCCTATCCTCTATCCTATCCTATCCTCTATTATATCCTATCTTCTATCCTACCCTATCATCTATCCTATCAAATCCCCTATCCTATCCTCTATCCTATCGTATCCTCTATCCCATCCTATCCTCTATCCTATCCTATCCTCTATCCTATCCTATTCTTTATTCAATCCTATCCTCTATCCTATCCTATCCTCTATCCTATCCTATCGTTTATCCTATCCTCTATACTATCCTATGCTCTATCCTATCCTATCCTCTATCCTATCCTCTATCCAATCCTCTATCCTATCCTATCCTCTATCCAATCCTATCCTCTATCCTATCCTATCCTCTATCCTATCCTATCTTCTATCCTATCCTATCCTCTATCCTATCAAATCCCCTATCCTATCCTCTGTCCTATCCTATCCTCTATCCTATCCTATCCTCTATCCTATCCTATCCTCTATCCTATCCTATCCTCTATCCTATCCTATCCTCTATTCTATCCTATCCTCTATCCTATCCTATCCTCTATCCTATCATATCCTGTATCCTATCCTATCCTCTATCCTATCCTATCCTCTATCCTATCAAATCCCCTATCCTATTCTCTATCCTATCCTATCCTGTATCCTATCCAATCCTCTATCCTATCCTATCATGTATCCTCAATCCTATCCTTTCCTCTATCCTATCCTATCCTCTATCCTATCCTATCCTCTATCCTATCGTATCCTATCCTCTATCCTATCCATTCCTATCCTCTATCCTATCCTATCCTCTATCCTATTCTATCCTCTATCCTATCCTATACTCTATCCTATACTATCATCTATCCTATCAAATCCCCTATCCTATCATGTGTCCTATCCTATCCTCTATCCTATCCTATTCTCTATCCTATCCTATCCTCTATCCTATTCTATCCTCTATCCTATCCTCTATCCTATCCTATCCTCTATCCTATCAAATCCCCTATCCTATTCTCTATCCTATCCTATCCTGTATCCTATCCAATCCTCTATCCTATCCTATCATGTATCCTCAATCCTATCCTTTCCTCTATCCTATCCTATCCTCTATCCTATCCTATCCTCTATCCTATCGTATCCTATCCTCTATCCTATCCATTCCTATCCTCTATCCTATCCTATCCTCTATCCTATTCTATCCTCTATCCTATCCTATACTCTATCCTATACTATCATCTATCCTATCAAATCCCCTATCCTATCATGTGTCCTATCCTATCCTCTATCCTATCCTATTCTCTATCCTATCCTATCCTCTATCCTATTCTATCCTCTATCCTATCCTCTATCCTATCCTATCCTCTATCATATCCTATCGTCTATCCTATCCTCTATCCTATCCTCTTTCCTAGCCTATCCTCTATCCTGTAATATCCAATCCCCTATCCTATCCTATCCTGCATCCAATCCTATCCTCAATCCTATCCTTTCCTGTATCCTATCCTATCCTCTATCCTCTATCCTATCCAATCCTCTATCCTATCCTATCCTCTATCCTATCCTATCCTCTATCCTATCCTATTCTCTATCCTATCCTATCCTCTATCCTATCCTATCCTCTATCCTATCCTATCCTCTATCCTATCCTATCTTCTATCCTATCGTATCCTATCCTCTATCCTATCCTCTATCCTAGCCTATCCTCTATCCTATCCTATCCTATCCTCTATCCTATCCTATCCTATCCTCTATCCTATCCTATCTTCTATCCTATCCTATCCTCTATCCTATCCTATCCTCTATCCTATCCTATCCTCTATCCTATCCTATCCTCTATCCTATCCTATACTCTATCCTATACTCTAACCTATCCTATCCTCTATCCTATCCTATCCTCTATCCTATCCTATCCTCTATCCTATCCTATCTTCTATCCTATCCTATCCTCTATCCTATCCTATCCTCTATCCTATCCTATCCTCTATCCTATCCTATCCTCTATCCTATCCTATCCTCTATCCTATCCTATCCTCTATCCTATCCTATCCTCTATTATATCCTATCTTCTATCCTACCCTATCATCTATCCTATCAAATCCCCTATCCTATCCTCTATCCTATCGTATCCTCTGTCCCATCCTATCCTCTATCCTATCCTATCCTCTATCCTATCCTATTCTTTATTCAATCCTATCCTCTATCCTATCCTATCCTCTATCCTATCCTATCGTTTATCCTATCCTCTATACTATCCTATCCTCTATCCTATCCTATCCTCTATCCTATCCTCTATCCAATCCTCTATCCTATCCTATCCTCTATCCAATCCTATCCTCTATCCTATCCTATCCTCTATCCTATCCTATCTTCTATCCTATCCTATCCTCTATCCTATCAAATCCCCTATCCTATCCTCTGTCCTATCCTATCCTCTATCCTATCCTATCCTCTATCCTATCCTATCCTCTATCCTATCCTATCCTCTATCCTATCCTATCCTCTATTCTATCCTATCCTCTATCCTATCCTATCCTCTATCCTATCATATCCTGTATCCTATCCTATCCTCTATCCTATCCTATCCTCTATCCTATCAAATCCCCTATCCTATTCTCTATCCTATCCTATCCTGTATCCTATCCAATCCTCTATCCTATCCTATCATGTATCCTCAATCCTATCCTTTCCTCTATCCTATCCTATCCTCTATCCTATCCTATCCTCTATCCTATCGTATCCTATCCTCTATCCTATCCATTCCTATCCTCTATCCTATCCTATCCTCTATCCTATTCTATCCTCTATCCTATCCTATACTCTATCCTATACTATCATCTATCCTATCAAATCCCCTATCCTATCATGTGTCCTATCCTATCCTCTATCCTATCCTATTCTCTATCCTATCCTATCCTCTATCCTATTCTATCCTCTATCCTATCCTCTATCCTATCCTATCCTCTGACCTATCCTATCCTCTATCATATCCTATCGTCTATCCTATCCTCTATCCTATCCTCTTTCCTAGCCTATCCTCTATCCTGTAATATCCAATCCCCTATCCTATCCTATCCTGTATCCAATCCTATCCTCAATCCTATCCTTTCCTGTATCCTATCCTCAATCCTATCCTATCCTCTATCCTCTATCCTATCCAATCCCCTATCCTATCCTATCCTGTATCCAATCCTATCCTCAATCCTATCCTTTCCTGTATCCTATCCTATCCTCTATCCTCTATCCTATCCAATCCTCTATCCTATCCTATCCTCTATCCTATCCTCTATCCTAGCCTATCCTCTATCCTATCCTATCCTATCCTCTATCCTATCCTATCCTATCCTCTATCCTATCCTATCTTCTATCCTATCCTATCCTCTATCCTATCCTATCCTCTATCCTATCCTATCCTCTATCCTATCCTATCCTCTATCCTATCCTATCTTCTATCCTATCGTATCCTATCCTCTATCCTATCCTCTATCCTAGCCTATCCTCTATCCTATCCTATCCTATCCTCTATCCTATCCTATCCTATCCTCTATCCTATCCTATCTTCTATCCTATCCTATCCTGTATCCTATCCTATCCTCTATCCTATCCTATCCTCTATCCTATCCTATCCTCTATCCTATCCTATCCTCTATCCTATCCTATCCTCTATCCTATCCTATCCTCTATCCTATCCTATACTCTATCCTATACTCTAACCTATCCTATCCTCTATCCTATCCTATCCTCTATCCTATCCTATCCTCTATCCTATCCTATCTTCTATCCTATCCTATCCTCTATCCTATCCTATCCTCTATCCTATCCTATCCTCTATCCTATCCTATCCTCTATCCTATCCTATCCTCTATCCTATCCTATCCTCTATCCTATCCTATCCTCTATTATATCCTATCTTCTATCCTACCCTATCATCTATCCTATCAAATCCCCTATCCTATCCTCTATCCTATCGTATCCTCTATCCCATCCTATCCTCTATCCTATCCTATCCTCTATCCTATCCTATTCTTTATTCAATCCTATCCTCTATCCTATCCTATCCTCTATCCTATCCTATCGTTTATCCTATCCTCTATACTATCCTATCCTCTATCCTATCCTATCCTCTATCCTATCCTCTATCCAATCCTCTATCCTATCCTATCCTCTATCCAATCCTATCCTCTATCCTATCCTATCCTCTATCCTATCCTATCTTCTATCCTATCCTATCCTCTATCCTATCAAATCCCCTATCCTATCCTCTGTCCTATCCTATCCTCTATCCTATCCTATCCTCTATCCTATCCTATCCTCTATCCTATCCTATCCTCTATCCTATCCTATCCTCTATTCTATCCTATCCTCTATCCTATCCTATCCTCTATCCTATCATATCCTGTATCCTATCCTATCCTCTATCCTATCCTATCCTCTATCCTATCAAATCCCCTATCCTATTCTCTATCCTATCCTATCCTGTATCCTATCCAATCCTCTATCCTATCCTATCATGTATCCTCAATCCTATCCTTTCCTCTATCCTATCCAATCCTCTATCCTATCCTATCCTCTATCCTATCCTATCCTCTATCCTATCCTATCTTCTATCCTATCCTATCCTCTATCCTATCCTATCCTCTATCCTATCGTATCCTATCCTCTATCCTATCCATTCCTATCCTCTATCCTATCCTATCCTCTATCCTATTCTATCCTCTATCCTATCCTATACTCTATCCTATACTATCATCTATCCTATCAAATCCCCTATCCTATCATGTGTCCTATCCTATCCTCTATCCTATCCTATTCTCTATCCTATCCTATCCTCTATCCTATTCTATCCTCTATCCTATCCTCTATCCTATCCTATCCTCTGACCTATCCTATCCTCTATCATATCCTATCGTCTATCCTATCCTCTATCCTATCCTCTTTCCTAGCCTATCCTCTATCCTGTCCTATCCTCTATCCTATCCTATTCTCTATCCTATCCTATCCTCTATCCTATCCTATCCTCTATCCTATCCTATCCTCTATCCTATCCTATCTTCTATCCTATCGTATCCTATCCTCTATCCTATCCTCTATCCTAGCCTATCCTCTATCCTATCCTATCCTATCCTCTATCCTATCCTATCCTATCCTCTATCCTATCCTATCTTCTATCCTATCCTATCCTCTATCCTATCCTATCCTCTATCCTATCCTATCCTCTATCCTATCCTATCCTCTATCCTATCCTATACTCTATCCTATACTCTAACCTATCCTATCCTCTATCCTATCCTATCCTCTATCCTATCCTATCCTCTATCCTATCCTATCTTCTATCCTATCCTATCCTCTATCCTATCCTATCCTCTATCCTATCCTATCCTCTATCCTATCCTATCCTCTATCCTATCCTATCCTCTATCCTATCCTATCCTCTATCCTATCCTATCCTCTATTATATCCTATCTTCTATCCTACCCTATCATCTATCCTATCAAATCCCCTATCCTATCCTCTATCCTATCGTATCCTCTATCCCATCCTATCCTCTATCCTATCCTATCCTCTATCCTATCCTATTCTTTATTCAATCCTATCCTCTATCCTATCCTATCCTCTATCCTATCCTATCGTTTATCCTATCCTCTATACTATCCTATCCTCTATCCTATCCTATCCTCTATCCTATCCTCTATCCAATCCTCTATCCTATCCTATCCTCTATCCAATCCTATCCTCTATCCTATCCTATCCTCTATCCTATCCTATCTTCTATCCTATCCTATCCTCTATCCTATCAAATCTCCTATCCTATCCTCTGTCCTATCCTATCCTCTATCCTATCCTATCCTCTATCCTATCCTATCCTCTATCCTATCCTATCCTCTATCCTATCCTATCCTCTATTCTATCCTATCCTCTATCCTATCCTATCCTCTATCCTATCATATCCTGTATCCTATCCTATCCTCTATCCTATCCTATCCTCTATCCTATCAAATCCCCTATCCTATTCTCTATCCTATACTATCCTGTATCCTATCCAATCCTCTATCCTATCCTATCATGTATCCTCAATCCTATCCTTTCCTCTATCCTATCCTATCCTCTATCCTATCCTATCCTCTATCCTATCGTATCCTATCCTCTATCCTATCCATTCCTATCCTCTATCCTATCCTATCCTCTATCCTATTCTATCCTCTATCCTATCCTATACTCTATCCTATACTATCATCTATCCTATCAAATCCCCTATCCTATCATGTGTCCTATCCTATCCTCTATCCTATCCTATTCTCTATCCTATCCTATCCTCTATCCTATTCTATCCTCTATCCTATCCTCTATCCTATCCTATCCTCTATCATATCCTATCGTCTATCCTATCCTCTATCCTATCCTCTTTCCTAGCCTATCCTCTATCCTGTAATATCCAATCCCCTATCCTATCCTATCCTGTATCCAATCCTATCCTCAATCCTATCCTTTCCTGTATCCTATCCTCAATCCTATCCTATCCTCTATCCTCTATCCTATCCAATCCCCTATCCTATCCTATCCTGTATCCAATCCTATCCTCAATCCTATCCTTTCCTGTATCCTATCCTATCCTCTATCCTCTATCCTATCCAATCCTCTATCCTATCCTATCCTCTATCCTATCCTCTATCCTAGCCTATCCTCTATCCTATCCTATCCTATCCTCTATCCTATCCTATCCTATCCTCTATCCTATCCTATCTTCTATCCTATCCTATCCTCTATCCTATCCTATCCTCTATCCTATCCTATCCTCTATCCTATCCTATCCTCTATCCTATCCTATCTTCTATCCTATCGTATCCTATCCTCTATCCTATCCTCTATCCTAGCCTATCCTCTATCCTATCCTATCCTATCCTCTATCCTATCCTATCCTATCCTCTATCCTATCCTATCTTCTATCCTATCCTATCCTGTATCCTATCCTATCCTCTATCCTATCCTATCCTCTATCCTATCCTATCCTCTATCCTATCCTATCCTCTATCCTATCCTATCCTCTATCCTATCCTATCCTCTATCCTATCCTATACTCTATCCTATACTCTAACCTATCCTATCCTCTATCCTATCCTATCCTCTATCCTATCCTATCCTCTATCCTATCCTATCTTCTATCCTATCCTATCCTCTATCCTATCCTATCCTCTATCCTATCCTATCCTCTATCCTATCCTATCCTCTATCCTATCCTATCCTCTATCCTATCCTATCCTCTATCCTATCCTATCCTCTATTATATCCTATCTTCTATCCTACCCTATCATCTATCCTATCAAATCCCCTATCCTATCCTCTATCCTATCGTATCCTCTATCCCATCCTATCCTCTATCCTATCCTATCCTCTATCCTATCCTATTCTTTATTCAATCCTATCCTCTATCCTATCCTATCCTCTATCCTATCCTATCGTTTATCCTATCCTCTATACTATCCTATCCTCTATCCTATCCTATCCTCTATCCTATCCTCTATCCAATCCTCTATCCTATCCTATCCTCTATCCAATCCTATCCTCTATCCTATCCTATCCTCTATCCTATCCTATCTTCTATCCTATCCTATCCTCTATCCTATCAAATCCCCTATCCTATCCTCTGTCCTATCCTATCCTCTATCCTATCCTATCCTCTATCCTATCCTATCCTCTATCCTATCCTATCCTCTATCCTATCCTATCCTCTATTCTATCCTATCCTCTATCCTATCCTATCCTCTATCCTATCATATCCTGTATCCTATCCTATCCTCTATCCTATCCTATCCTCTATCCTATCAAATCCCCTATCCTATTCTCTATCCTATCCTATCCTGTATCCTATCCAATCCTCTATCCTATCCTATCATGTATCCTCAATCCTATCCTTTCCTCTATCCTATCCAATCCTCTATCCTATCCTATCCTCTATCCTATCCTATCCTCTATCCTATCCTATCTTCTATCCTATCCTATCCTCTATCCTATCCTATCCTCTATCCTATCGTATCCTATCCTCTATCCTATCCATTCCTATCCTCTATCCTATCCTATCCTCTATCCTATTCTATCCTCTATCCTATCCTATACTCTATCCTATACTATCATCTATCCTATCAAATCCCCTATCCTATCATGTGTCCTATCCTATCCTCTATCCTATCCTATTCTCTATCCTATCCTATCCTCTATCCTATTCTATCCTCTATCCTATCCTCTATCCTATCCTATCCTCTGACCTATCCTATCCTCTATCATATCCTATCGTCTATCCTATCCTCTATCCTATCCTCTTTCCTAGCCTATCCTCTATCCTGTAATATCCAATCCCCTATCCTATCCTATCCTGTATCCAATCCTATCCTCAATCCTATCCTTTCCTGTATCCTATCCTCAATCCTATCCTATCCTCTATCCTCTATCCTATCCAATCCTCTATCCTATCCTATCCTGTATCCTATCCTATCCTCTATCCTATCCTATCCTCTATCCTATCCTATCTTCTATCCTTTCGTATCCTATCCTCTATCCTATCCTCTTTCCTAGCCTATCCTCTATCCTGTAATATCCAATCCCCTATCCTATCCTATCCTGTATCCAATCCTATCCTCAATCCTATCCTTTCCTGTATCCTATCCTATCCTCTATCCTCTATCCTATCCAATCCTCTATCCTATCCTATCCTCTATCCTATCCTATCCTCTATCCTATCCTATTCTCTATCCTATCCTATCCTCTACCCTATCCTATCCTCTATCCTATCCTATCCTCTATCCTATCCTATCTTCTATCCTATCGTATCCTATCCTCTATCCTATCCTCTATCCTAGCCTATCCTCTATCCTATCCTATCCTATCCTCTATCCTATCCTATCCTATCCTCTATCCTATCCTATCTTCTATCCTATCCTATCCTCTATCCTATCCTATCCTCTATCCTATCCTATCCTCTATCCTATCCTATCCTCTATCCTATCCTATCCTCTATCCTATCCGATCCTCTATCCTATCCTATCCTCTATTATATCCTATCTTCTATCCTACCCTATCATCTATCCTATCAAATCCAATATCCTATCCTCTATCCTATCGTATCCTCTATCCTATCCTATCCTATCCTCTATCCTATCCTATCCTATCCTCTATCCTATCCTATCTTCTATCCTATCCTATCCTCTATCCTATCCTATCCTCTATCCTATCCTATCCTCTATCCTATCCTATCCTCTATCCTATCCTATCCTCTATCCTATCCTATCCTCTATCCTATCCTATCCTCTATCCTATCCTATACTCTATCCTATACTCTAACCTATCCTATCCTCTATCCTATCCTATCCTCTATCCTATCCTATTCTTTATTCAATCCTATCCTCTATCCTATCCTATCCTCTATCCTATCCTATCGTTTATCCTATCCTCTATACTATCCTATCCTCTATCCTATCCTATCCTCTATCCTATCCTCTATCCAATCCTCTATCCTATCCTATCCTCTATCCAATCCTATCCTCTATCCTATCCTATCCTCTATCCTATCCTATCTTCTATCCTATCCTATCCTCTATCCTATCAAATC
The DNA here is from genome assembly GCF_050948215.1 of Halictus rubicundus. Classification (NCBI taxonomy): domain Eukaryota; kingdom Metazoa; phylum Arthropoda; class Insecta; order Hymenoptera; family Halictidae; genus Halictus; species Halictus rubicundus. The sequence goes on from NW_027488656.1 coordinate 535,415, forward strand.
CCCTATCCTATCCTATCCTCTATCCTATCCTATCCTCTATCCTATCCTATCCTCTATCCTATCCTATCCTCTATCCTATCCTATCCTCTATTCTATCCTATCCTCTATCCTATCCTATCCTCTATCCTATCATATCCTGTATCCTATCCTATCCTCTATCCTATCCTATCCTCTATCCTATCAAATCCCCTATCCTATTCTCTATCCTATCCTATCCTGTATCCTATCCAATCCTCTATCCTATCCTATCATGTATCCTCAATCCTATCCTTTCCTCTATCCTATCCAATCCTCTATCCTATCCTATCCTCTATCCTATCCTATCCTCTATCCTATCCTATCTTCTATCCTATCCTATCCTCTATCCTATCCTATCCTCTATCCTATCGTATCCTATCCTCTATCCTATCCATTCCTATCCTCTATCCTATCCTATCCTCTATCCTATTCTATCCTCTATCCTATCCTATACTCTATCCTATACTATCATCTATCCTATCAAATCCCCTATCCTATCATGTGTCCTATCCTATCCTCTATCCTATCCTATTCTCTATCCTATCCTATCCTCTATCCTATTCTATCCTCTATCCTATCCTCTATCCTGTCCTATCCTCTGACCTATCCTATCCTCTATCATATCCTATCGTCTATCCTATCCTCTATCCTATCCTCTTTCCTAGCCTATCCTCTATCCTGTAATATCCAATCCCCTATCCTATCCTATCCTGTATCCAATCCTATCCTCAATCCTATCCTTTCCTGTATCCTATCCTCAATCCTATCCTATCCTCTATCCTCTATCCTATCCAATCCTCTATCCTATCCTATCCTGTATCCTATCCTATCCTCTATCCTATCCTATCCTCTATCCTATCCTATCTTCTATCCTTTCGTATCCTATCCTCTATCCTATCCTCTTTCCTAGCCTATCCTCTATCCTGTAATATCCAATCCCCTATCCTATCCTATCCTGTATCCAATCCTATCCTCAATCCTATCCTTTCCTGTATCCTATCCTTTCCTGTATCCTATCCTATCCTCTATCCTCTATCCTATCCAATCCTCTATCCTATCCTATCCTCTATCCTATCCTATCCTCTATCCTATCCTATTCTCTATCCTATCCTATCCTCTATCCTATCCTATCCTCTATCCTATCCTATCCTCTATCCTATCCTATCTTCTATCCTATCGTATCCTATCCTCTATCCTATCCTCTATCCTAGCCTATCCTCTATCCTATCCTATCCTATCCTCTATCCTATCCTATCCTATCCTCTATCCTATCCTATCTTCTATCCTATCCTATCCTCTATCCTATCCTATCCTCTATCCTATCCTATCCTCTATCCTATCCTATCCTCTATCCTATCCTATCCTCTATCCTATCCTATACTCTATCCTATACTCTAACCTATCCTATCCTCTATCCTATCCTATCCTCTATCCTATCCTATCCTCTATCCTATCCTATCTTCTATCCTATCCTATCCTCTATCCTATCCTATCCTCTATCCTATCCTATCCTCTATCCTATCCTATCCTCTATCCTATCCTATCCTCTATCCTATCCTATCCTCTATCCTATCCTATCCTCTATCCTATCCTATCCTCTATTATATCCTATCTTCTATCCTACCCTATCATCTATCCTATCAAATCCCCTATCCTATCCTCTATCCTATCGTATCCTCTATCCCATCCTATCCTCTATCCTATCCTATCCTCTATCCTATCCTATCCTTTATTCAATCCTATCCTCTATCCTATCCTATCCTCTATCCTATCCTATCGTTTATCCTATCCTCTATACTATCCTATCCTCTATCCTATCCTATCCTCTATCCTATCCTCTATACAATCCTCTATCCTATCCTATCCTCTATCCAATCCTATCCTCTATCCTATCCTATCCTCTATCCTATCCTATCTTCTATCCTATCCTATCCTCTATCCTATCAAATCCCCTATCCTATCCTCTGTCCTATCCTATCCTCTATCCTATCCTATCCTATCCTCTATCCTATCCTATCCTCTATCCTATCCTATCCTCTATTCTATCCTATCCTCTATCCTATCCTATCCTCTATCCTATCATATCCTGTATCCTATCCTATCCTCTATCCTATCCTATCCTCTATCCTATCAAATCCCCTATCCTATTCTCTATCCTATCCTATCCTGTATCCTATCCAATCCTCTATCCTATCCTATCATGTATCCTCAATCCTATCCTTTCCTCTATCCTATCCAATCCTCTATCCTATCCTATCCTCTATCCTATCCTATCCTCTATCCTATCCTATCTTCTATCCTATCCTATCCTCTATCCTATCCTATCCTCTATCCTATCGTATCCTATCCTCTATCCTATCCTCTATCCTATCCATTCCTATCCTGTATCCTATCCTATCCTCTATCCTATTCTATCCTCTATCCTATCCTATACTCTATCCTATCCTATCCTCTATCCTATCCTATCCTCTATCCTATTCTATCCTCTATCCTATCCTCTATCCTATCCTATCCTCTGACCTATCCTATCCTCTATCCTATCCTATCGTCTATCCTATCCTCTATCCTATCCTATCGTCTATCCTATCCTCTATCCTATCCTCTTTCCTAGCCTATCCTCTATCCTGTAATATCCAATCCCCTATCCTATCCTATCCTGTATCCAATCCTATCCTCAATCCTATCCTTTCCTGTATCCTATCCTATCCTCTATCCTCTATCCTATCCAATCCTCTATCCTATCCTATCCTCTATCCTATCCTATCCTCTATCCTATCCTATCCTCTATCCTATCCTATCTTCTATCCTATCGTATCCTATCCTCTATCCTAGCCTCTTTCCTTGCCTATCCTCAATCCTGTAATATCCAATCCCCTATCCTATCCTATCCTGTATCCAATCCTATCCTCAATCCTATCCTATCCTCTATCCTCTATCCTATCCAATCCTCTATCCTATCCTATCCTCTATCCTATCCTATCCTCTATCCTATCCTATCCTCTATCCTATCCTATCCTCTATCCTATCCTAACCTCTATCCTATCCTATCTTCTATCCTATCGTATCCTATCCTCTATCCTATCCTCTATCCTATCCTATCCTATCCTCTATCCTATCCTATCCTACCCTCTATCCTATCCTATCTTCTATCCTATCCTATCCTCTATCCTATCCTATCCTCTATCCTATCCTATCCTCTATCCTATCGTATCCTATCGTATCCTATCCTCTATCCTATCCTCTATCCTATCCTTTATCCTATCCTCTATCCTATCCTCTATCCTCTCCTCTATCCTATCCTCTATACTATCAAATCCCCTATCCTATCCTCTGTCCTATCCTATCCTCTATCCTATGCTATCCTCTATCCTATCCTATCCTATATCCTATACTATCCTCTATCCAATCCTATCTTCTATCCTATCCTATCCTCTATCCTATCCTATCGTCTATCCTATCCTCTATCCTATCCTATCCTCTATCCTATCCAATCCTCTATCCTATCCTATCGTCTATCCTATCCTCTATCCTATCCTATCCTCTATCCTATTCTATCCTATCCTGTATCCTATCGTATCCTATCCTCTATCCTATTGTCTATCCTATCCTCTATCCTATCCTCTATCCTCGCCTATCCTCTATCCTATCCTCTATCCTAGCCTATCCTCTATCCTATCCTATCCTATCCTCTATCCTATCCTATCCTCTATCCTATCCTCTATCCTATCCTCTATCCTAGCCTATCCTCTATCCTATCCTCTATCCTAGCCTATCCTCTATCCTATCCTATCCTATCCTCTATCCTATCCTATCCTCTATACTATCCTATCCTCTATCCTATCCTATCCTATCCTCTATCCTATCGTATCCTATCCTCTATCCTATCGTATCCTATCCTCTATCCTATCCTCTATCCTATCCTCTATCCTATCCTCTATCCTAGCCTATCATATATCCTATCCTATCCTATCCTCTATCCTATCCTATCCTCTATCCTATTCTATCCTTTATCCTATCCTATCCTCTATCCTATTCTATCCTCTATCCTATCCTCTATCCTATCCTATCCTCTGACCTATCCTGTCCTCTATCCTATCCTATCGTCTATCCTATCCTCTATCCTATCCTCTTTCCTAGCCTATCCTCTATCCTGTAATATCCAATCCCCTATCCTATCCTATCCTGTATCCAATCCTATCCTCAATCCTATCCTTTCCTGTATCCTATCCTATCCTCTATCCTCTATCCTATCCAATACTCTATCCTATCCTATCCTCTATCCTATCCTATCCTCTATCCAATCCTATCCTCTATCCTATCCTATCTTCTATCCTATCGTATCCTATCCTCTATCCTAGCCTCTTTCCTTGCCTATCCTCTATCCTGTAATATCCAATCCCCTATCCTATCCTATCCTGTATCCAATCCTATCCTCAATCCTATCCTTTCCTGTATCCTATCCTATCCTCTATCCTCTATCCTATCCTCTATCCTAGCCTATCCTCTATCCTATCCTATCCTATCCTCTATCCTATCCTATCCTCTATCCTATCCTATCCTCTATCCTATCCTATCCTCTATCCTATCCTATCCTCTATCCTATCCTATCCTCTATCCTATCCTATCCTCTATCCTATCCTATCCTCTATCCTATCCTATCCTCTATCCTATTCTATCCTCTATCCTATCCTATACTCTATCCTATAATATCATCTATCCTATCAAATCCCCTATCGTATCATCTGTCCTATCGTATCCTCTATCCCATCCTATCCTCTATCCTATCCTATCCTCTATCCTATTCTATCCTCTATCCTATCCTCTGTCCTATCCTATCCTCAATCCTATCCTATCCTCTATCCTATCCTATCCTCTATCCTATCCTATCCTCTATCCTATCCTCTATCCTATCCTCTATACTATCAAATCCCCTATCCTATCCTCTGTCCTATCCTATCCTCAATCCTATCCTATCCTCTATCCTATCCTATCCTCTATCCTATCCTATCCTCTATCCTATCCTCTATCCTATCCTCTATCCTATCCTCTATACTATCAAATCGCCTATCCTATCCTCTGTCCTATCCTATCCTCTATCCTATCCTATTCTCTATCCTATCCTCTATCCTATCCTATCCTCTATCCTATCCTCTATCCTATCCTCTACACTATCAAATCCCCTATCCTATCCTCTGTCCTATCCTATCCTCTATCCTATCCTAATCTCTATCCTATCCTCTATACTATCAAATCCCCTATCCAATCCTCTATCCAATCCTCTATCCTATCCTCTATCCTATCAAATCTCCTATCCTATCCTCTGTCCTATCCTATCCTCTATCCCAACCTATCCTCTATCCTCTCCTATCCTTTATCCTATCCTATCCTCTATCCTATCCTATCTTCTATCCTACCCTATCATCTATCATATCAAATCCCCTCTCCTATCCTCTATCCTATCCTATCCTCTATCCTATCCAATCCTCTATCCTATCCTATCGTCTATCCTATCCTCTATCCTATCCTATCCTCTATCCTATCCTATCCTCTATCCTATTCTATCCTATCCTCTATCCTATCGTATCCTATCCTCTATCCTATCCTCTATCCTATCCTCTATCCTAGCCTATCCTCTATCCTATCCTCTATCCTAGCCTATCCTCTATCCTATCCTATCCTATCCTCTATCCTATCCTATCCTCTATCCTATCCTCTATCCTATCCTCTATCCTATCCTCTATCCTAGAATATCCTCTATCCTATCCTCTATCCTAGCCTATCCTCTATCCTATCCTATCCTATCCTCTATCCTATCCTATCCTCTATACTATCCTATCCGCTGTCCTATCCTATCCTATCCTCTATCCTATCCTCTATCCTAGAATATCCTCTATCCTATCCTCTATCCTAGCCTATCCTCTATCCTATCCTATCCTATCCTCTATCCTATCCAATCCTCTATCCTATCCTATCCTCTATCCTATCCTATCCTCTATCCTATCCTATCCTCTATCCTATCCTATCCTCTATCCTATTCTATCCTCTATCCAATTCTCTATCCTATCCTATTCTCTATCCTATCCTCTATCCTATCCTATCCTCTATCCTATCCTCTATCCTATCCTCTATCCTATCCTCTACACTATCAAATCCCCTATCCTATCCTCTGTCCTATCCTATCCTCTATCCTATCCTATCCTCTATCCTATCCTATCCTCTATCCTATCCTATCCTCTGTCCTATCCTATCCTCTATCCTATCCTATCGTTTATCCTATCCTCTATACTATCCTATCCTCTATCCTATCCTATCCTCTATCCTATCCTATCCTCTATCCTATCCTCTACACTATCAAATCCCCTATCCTATCCTCTGTCCTATCCTATCCTCTATCCTATCCTAATCTCTATCCTATCCTCTATACTATCAAATCCCCTATCCAATCCTCTATCCAATCCTCTATCCTATCCTCTATCCTATCAAATCTCCTATCCTATCCTCTGTCCTATCCTATCCTCTATCCCAACCTATCCTCTATCCTCTCCTATCCTTTATCCTATCCTATCCTCTATCCTATCCTATCTTCTATCCTACCCTATCATCTATCATATCAAATCCCCTCTCCTATCCTCTATCCTATCCTATCCTCTATCCTATCCAATCCTCTATCCTATCCTATCGTCTATCCTATCCTCTATCCTATCCTATCCTCTATCCTATCCTCTATACTATCCTCTATCCTAGCCTATCCTCTATCCTATCCTCTATCCTAGCCTATCCTCTATCCTATCCTATCCTATCCTCTATCCTATCCTATCCTCTATCCTATCCTCTATCCTATCCTCTATCCTATCCTCTATCCTAGAATATCCTCTATCCTATCCTCTATCCTAGCCTATCCTCTATCCTATCCTATCCTATCCTCTATCCTATCCTATCCTCTATACTATCCTATCCTCTGTCCTATCCTATCCTATCCTCTATCCTATCCTCTATCCTAGAATATCCTCTATCCTATCCTCTATCCTAGCCTATCCTCTATCCTATCCTATCCTATCCTCTATCCTATCCAATCCTCTATCCTATCCTATCCTCTATCCTATCCTATCCTCTATCCTATCCTATCCTCTATCCTATCCTATCCTCTATCCTATTCTATCCTCTATCCTATCGTATCCTCTATCCAATTCTCTATCCTATCCTATTCTCTATCCTATCCTCTATCCTATCCTATCCTCTATCCTATCCTCTATCCTATCCTCTATCCTATCCTCTACACTATCAAATCCCCTATCCTATCCTCTGTCCTATCCTATCCTCTATCCTATCCTATCCTATCCTATCCTCTATCCTATCCTATCCTCTATCCTATCCTCTATCCTATCCTCTATCCTATCCTATCCTCTATCCTATCCTCTATCCTATCCTCTATCCTATCCTATCCTCTATCCTATCCTATCCTCTATCCTATCCTATCCTCTATCCTATCCTATCCTCTATCCTATCCTATCCTCTATCCTATCCTATCCTCTATCCTATCCTATCCTCTATCCTATCCTATCCTCTATCCTATCCTATCCTCTATCCTATCCTATCCTCTATCCTATCCTATCCTCTATCCTATCCTATCCTCTATCCTATCCTATCCTCTATCCTATCCTATCCTATCCTCTATCCTATCCTATCCTCTATCTTATCCTATCCTCTATCCTATCCTATCCTCTATCCTATCCTATCCTCTATCCTATCCTATCCTCTATCCTATCCTATCCTCTATCCTATCCTATCCTCTATCCTATCCTATCCTCTATCCTATCCTATCCTCTATCCTATCCTATCCTATCCTCTATCCTATCCTATCCTCTATCCTATCCTATCCTCTATCCTATCCTATCCTCTATCCTATCCTATCCTCTATCCTATCCTATCCTCTATCCTATCCTATCCTCTATCCTATCCTATCCTCTATCCTATCCTATCCTCTATCCTATCCTATCCTCTATCCTATCCTATCCTCTATCCTATCCTATCCTCTATCCTATCCTATCCTCTATCCTATCCTATCCTCTATCCTATCCTATCCTCTATCCTATCCTATCCTCTATCCTATCCTATCCTCTATCCTATCCTATCCTCTATCCTATCCTATCCTCTATCCTATCCTATCCTCTATCCTATCCTATCCTCTATCCTATCCTATCCTCTATCCTATCCTCTATCCTATCCTATCCTCTATCCTATCCTATCTTCTATCCTACCCTATCATCTATCCTATCAAATCCCCTATCCTATCCTCTATCCTATCGTATCCTCTATCCCATCCTATCCTCTATCCTATCCTATCCTCTATCCTATCCTATCCTCTATCCTATCCTATCGTTTATCCTATCCTCTATACTATCCTATCCTCTATCCTATCCTATCCTCTATCCTATTCTATCCTCTATCCTATCCTATCCTCTATCCTATCCTCTATCCAATCCTCTAACCTGTAACCGTGTCGGTTACATACACCTATACCGCACGTATCGGTCGGCGATACGACCCCACCACCGTACTATACTACGTTGTTCGCGAGTCCGGAGATAGTGAGGGATCGCGAGATATCGCGATCCTGGTCGAGTTGCGCACGCATCGATCCCCACTCGATAATGATCGAAGGAGGTCGATGCGAGCCAGCGATCGAGCACTCTACGTCTGGAAGCGGTCCGAGAAACACGCGTTTAAGAATTGTGTCTGTTCGACGAAACACGGTACCCGTTCGAGGAGTCAAACCGACTCGGCAGAGCAAGGCAAACCGTCCTTCCTGCTCTCAACGCGTACGCGCCTCAAACCGAGGAGTCACGAGCACAAACCGCGCCGTGGCACTGTCGAAACGTTTTATATAAAGCTCTGTGACTCTCGGACGTGACCGCGTAGTAGTCAAACGAAATTATATAATTTTCACTCGCCCAAAGATTGATCGAGAAATGTTTAATTATCAATTCCGAAGTAAAGCATTACTAGTGTCAGTGTAGATTACTTGCAGCGAGCAAGTCGCGAGTACCATTTAGGAGCGACGGCGAGTGGAAGGCGCCGTGTGTCGGTACGACACGATTTTGTAAAATTTAGAGAACTGCGTCGCGCAGAGATAGAAACGCGTCGCGAAGCGTGCGATTATCGCGTCGGACAGACACAGTAGATTCACTTCGTCCTTCAAATATAAATATTAGTATAGGGTACGTATAAGTATCGTTCAAAGATACGGTACGTACTATACGGGTCGAAGCGAGACAGTCAATCATCGCATGATCGCGGTGGTTCTTCCGAAACCTCAACAGAGCGTACTCTGAGGCTACGAAACGTACCAAAGGGTAAACTCCTGGGTTCCGAGGGACTGCCGAGGTTTTCTGTGAGTCTCGTCTGGATCGAGACTATTTCACTTCGCACAATCAGGGTTTTTCTGCCGTGACCTTAATCGAGGGTACTCCGAGGCCACGCACCGTGCCAGAGGGTACTCTTCTGGGTCCCGTGGAATTACCGAGGTTTGGTGTGGGTCTCGACCAGATTCGAGGCGATTGTACTTCGTACGATCGCGGCTACTCTGTCGTGACCTTATCAGAGCTTGCTCCGAGGCCACGTATCGTGCCGAAGGGTAGACTCCTGGGTCCCGTCGAGCGACCGAGGTTTAGTGCGAGTCTCCCCCGAATCGGTACGAAAGAGCATCGCACGATCCCGAGTATTCTGTCGTGACCTTTGTCCGAGATCACTCCGAGGCCACGTATCGTGCCAAAGGGTGAACTTATAGGTCCCGTGGAATAATCGAGGTTTAGTGCACGTCTCTACAGAATCGAGACGATCGCGCCTTGCACGATCGAGGACACTCTGCCGTGACCAATATCCGAGAATACTCCGAGGCCATGTATCATGCCAAAGGGTAGACTCGTGCGTCCCGTGGAGTGACCAAGGTTTAGTGTGCGTCTCCACTCAGGCCACTTGTCCGAACATCGTCCAGGTGCCTGGTTGGTCTGACGGGTACGACGTCGTTCGATCGCGGATTTCGGGTCAGATAGGAGCGATCGGACTTTGCACGGTCACTGACACTCTGCCGCCGCCTCGCCCGAGACTGCTTAGAGGCCACGATTACGTGCTGAAGAGCAGAATCATTGGAAGCGTGGAGTGACGGCGATTTCGTGTTCGTCTCCATCCTGATCACTCGTACGATTATCCGGCCGAGTGTAGGGACGGTCAGACGGGTCACGAACTGCTTGTCGCGGGGCGCGATCCGTGCTGAGTGATTTTCTAAACCGATTCCGAAAACCGGGCGTAGAGTCGAGCGAGCGTACCGCGAGCGTTTTTCACGCGTTCATAATACTTTGTTTATGTGTCGCGAGCCGTCGGCACGGGAGGCCGACCTATTGTTCCACACGGTACCTGGAATTAACTGTATCCAAACATACACGACGGTTCTTACGAGAATATATCATCTTTTGTTACCTTATCTGGGCTACTAATATCTCATTTAACTCGTCCATACCTCGCCGCTTTCCAGTGCCTGGAGGCACGAATCCATTCCTGCTCGCAAACGAGCAGGCTTCGAGAAATTAGGGTAGTAACCGGCCCTGCGAGACGGTTAGGGATAGTCTCGAGACGCGAAGTAGAGATACGAGTAACAGCGTACGCGAATCGGGAGAAACGGTAGGAAAGAACGGTTACAAACCTATCCTATCCTCTATCCAATCCTATCCTCTATCCTATCCTATCCTCTATCCTATCCTATCTTCTATCCTATCCTATCCTCTATCCTATCAAATCCCCTATCCTATCCTCCGTCCTATCCTATCCTCTATCCTATCCTATCCTCTATACTATCCTATCCTCTATCCTATCCTATCCTCTATCCTATCCTATCCTCTATCCTATCCTCTACACTATCAAATCCCCTATCCTATCCTCTGTCCTATCCTATCCTCTATCCTATCCTAATCTCTATCCTATCCTCTATACTATCAAATCCCCTATCCAATCCTCTATCCAATCCTCTATCCTATCCTCTATACTATCAAATCTCCTATCCTATCCTCTGTCCTATCCTATCCTCTATCCTAACCTATCCTCTATCCTCTCCTATCCTCTATCCTATCCTATCCTCTATCCTATCCTATCTTCTATCCTACCCTATCATCTATCCTATCAAATCCCCTATCCTATCCTCAATCCTATCGTATCCTCTATCCCATCCTATCCTCTATCCTATCCTATCCTCTATCCTATCCTATCCTTTATTCAATCCTATCCTCTATCCTATCCTATCCTCTATCCTATCCTATCGTTTATCCTATCCTCTATACTATCCTATCCTCTATCCTATCCTATCCTCTATCCTATCCTATGATCTATCCTATCCTATCCTCTATCCTATCCTATCCTCTATCCTATCCTATCCTCTATCCTATCCTATCCTCTATCCTATCCTATCCTCTATCCTATCCTATCCTCTATCCTATCCTATACTCTATCCTATCCTATCCTCTATCCTACCCTATCCTCTATCCCATCCTATCCTCTATCCTATCCTATCCTCTATCCTATCAAATCCCCTATCCTATCCACTGTCCTATCCTATCCTCTATCCTATCCTATCCTCTATACTATCCTATCCTCTATCCTATCCTATCCTCTATCCTATCCTATCCTCTACCCTATCCTATCCTCTATCCTATCCTATCCTCTATCCTATCCTATCCTCTATCCTATCCTATCCTCAATCCTATCCTATCCTTTATCCTATACTATCCTCTATCCTATCCTATCCTCTATCCTATCCAATCCTCTATCCTATCCTATCCTCTATCCTATCCTATCCTCTATCCTATCCTATCCTCTATCCTATCCTATCCTCTATCCTATCCTATCCTCTATCCTATCCTATTCTCTATCCTATCCTATCCTCTATCCTATCCTATCCTCTATCCTATCCTATCCTCTATCCTATCCTATCCTCTATCCTATCCTATCCTCTATCCTATCAAATCCCCTATCCTATCCACTGTCCTATCCTATCCTCTATCCTATCCTATCCTCTATCCTATCCTATCCTCTATACTATCCTATCCTCTATCCTATCCTATCCTCTATCCTACCCTATCATCTATCCTATCCTATACTCTATCCTATAATATCATCTATCCTATCAAATCCCCTATCCTATCATCTGTCCTATCCTATCCTCTATCCTATCCTATCCTCTATCCTATCCTATCCTCTATCCTATTCTATCCTCTATCCTATCCTCTGTCCTATCCTATCCTCAATCCTATCCTATCCTCTATCCTATCCTATCCTCTATCCTATCCTCTATCCTATCCTCTATACTATCAAATCCCCTATCCTATCCTCTGTTCTATCCTATCCTCAATCCTATCCTATCCTCTATCCTATCCTATCCTCTATCCTATCCTCTATCCTATCCTCTATACTATCAAATCCCCTATCCTATCCTCTGTCCTATCCTATCCTCTATCCTATCCTATTCTCTATCCTATCCTCTATCCTATCCTATCCTCTATCCTATCCTCTATGCTATCCTCTACACTATCAAATCCCCTATCCTATCCTCTGTCCTATCCTATCCTCTATCCTATCCTAATCTCTATCCTATCCTCTATCCAATCCTCTATACTATCAAATCTCCTATCCTATCCTCTGTCCTATCCTATCCTCTATCCTAACCTATCCTCTATCCTCTCCTATCCTCTATCCTATCCTATCCTCTATCCTATCCTCTATCCTATCCTATCCTCTATCCTATCCTATCCTCTATCCTATCCTATCCTCTATCCTATCCTATCCTCTATCCAATCCTATCTTCTATCCTATCCTATCCTCTATCCTATCAAATCCCCTATCCTATCATCTGTCCTATCCTATCCTCTATCCTATCTTATCCTCTATCCTATCCTATCCTCTATCCTATCCTATCCTCTATCCTATCCTATCCTCTATCCTATCCTATCGTCTATCCTATCCTCTATCCTATCCTATCCTCTATCCTATCCAATCCTCTATCCTATCCTATCGTCTATCCTATCCTCTATCCTATCCTATCCTCTATCCTATTCTATCCTATCCTCTATCCTATCGTATCCTATCCTCTATCCTATCCTCTATCCTATCCTCTATCCTAGCCTATCCTATATCCTATCCTATCCTATCCTCTATCCTATCATCTATCCTATCCTCTATAATATCAAATCCCCTATCCTATCCTCTGTCCTATCCTATCCTCTATCCTATCCTATTCTCTATCCTATCCTCTATCCTATCCTATCCTCTATCCTATCCTCTATCCTATCCTCTATCCTATCCTCTACACTATCAAATCCCCTATCCTATCCTCTGTCCTATCCTATCCTCTATCCTATCCTAATCTCTATCCTATCCTCTATACTATCAAATCCCCTATCCTATCCTCTATCCAATCCTCTATCCTATCCTCTATACTATCAAATCTCCTATCCTATCCCCTGTCCTATCCTATCCTCTATCCTAACCTATCCTCTATCCTCTCCTATCCTCTATCCTATCCTATCCTCTATCCTATCCTCTATCCAATCCTCTATCCTATCCTATCCTCTATCCTATCCTCTATCCTATCCTATCCAATCCCCTATCCTATCCTATCCTGTATCCAATCCTATCCTCAATCCTATCCTTTCCTGTATCCTATCCTATCCTCTATCCTCTATCCTATCCTATCCTCTATCCTATCCTATCCTCTATCCTATCCTATCCTCTATCCTATCCTATCCTCTATCCTATCCTATCCTCTATCCTATCCTATCCTCTATCCTATCCTATCCTCTATCCTATCCTATCCTCTATCCTATCCTATCCTCTATCCTATCCTATCCTCTATCCTATCCTATCCTCTATCCTATCCTATCCTATCCTCTATCCTATCCTATCCTCTATCCTATCCTATCCTCTATCCTATCCTCTATCCAATCCTCTATCCTATCCTATCCTCTATCCTATCCTATCCTCTATCCTATCCTATCGTTTATCCTATCCTCTATACTATCCTATCCTCTATCCTATCCTATCCTCTATCCTATCCTATCCTCTATCCTATCAAATCCCCTATCCTATCCACTGTCCTATCCTATCCTCTATCCTATCCTATCCTCTATACTATCCTATCCTCTATCCTATCCTATCCTCTATCCTATCCTATCCTCTACCCTATCCTATCCTCTATCCTATCCTATCCTCTATCCTATCCTATCCTCTATCCTATCCTATCCTCAATCCTATCCTATCCTATATCCTATACTATCCTCTATCCTATCCTATCCTCTATCCTATCCAATCCTCTATCCTATCCTATCCTCTATCCTATCCTATCCTCTATCCTATCCTATCCTCTATCCTATCCTATTCTCTATCCTATCCTATCCTCTATCCTATCCTATCCTCTATCCTATCCTATCCTCTATCCTATCCTATCCTCTATCCTATCCTATCCTCTATCCTATCCTATCCTCTATCCTATCCTATCCTCTATCCTATCCTATCCTGTATCCTATCCTCTAACCAATCCTCTATCCTATCCTATCCTCTATCCAATCCTATCCTCTATCCTATCCTATCCTCTATCCTATCCTATCTTCTATCCTATCCTATCCTCTATCCTATCAAATCCCCTATCCTATCCTCCGCCCTATCCTATCCTCTATCCTATCCCATCCTCTATCCTATCCTATCCTCTATCCTATCCTATCCTCTATCCTATCCTATCCTCTATCCTATCCTATCCTCTATCCTATCCTATCCTCTATCCTATCCTATCCTCTATCCTATCCTATCCTCTATCCTATCCTATCCTCTATCCTATGCTATCCTCTATCCTATCCTATCCTCTATCCTATCAAATCCCTTATCCTATTCTCTATCCTATCCTATCCTATCCTCTATCCTATTCTATCCTATCCTCTATCCTATCGTATCCTATCCTCTATCCTATCCTTTATCCTATCCTCTATCCTAGCCTATCCTCTATCCTATCCTCTATCCTATCCTATCCTATCCTCTATCCTATCCTATCCTATCCTCTATCCTATCCTATCCTCTATCCTATCCTCTATCCTATCCTATCCTCTATCCTATCCTATCCTCTATCCTATCCTATCCTCTATCCTATCCTATCCTCTATCCTATCCTATCCTCTATCCTATCCTATCCTCTATCCTATCCTATCCTCTATCCTATCCTATCCTCTATCCTATCCTATCCTCTATCCTATCCTATCCTCTATCCTATCCTATCCTCTATCCTATCCTATCCTCTACCCTATCCTCTACACTATCAAATCCCCTATCCTATCCTCTGTCCTATCCTATCCTCTATCCTATCCTAATCTCTATCCTATCCTCTATACTATCAAATCCCCTATCCTATCCTCTGTCCTATCCTATCCTCAATCCTATCCTATCCTCTATCCTATCCTATCCTCTATCCTATCCTCTATCCTATCCTCTATACTATCAAATCCCCTATCCTATCCTCTGTCCTATCCTATCCTCTATCCTATTCTATTCTCTATCCTATCCTCTATCCTATCCTATCCTCTATCGTATCCTCTATCCTATCCTCTATCCTATCCTCTACACTATCAAATCCCCTATCCTATCCTCTACCCTATCCTATCCTCTATCCTATCCTATCCTCTATCCTATCCTATCCTCTATCCTATCCTATCCTCAATCCTATCCTATCCTATATCCTATACTATCCTCTATCCTATCCTATCCTCTATCCTATCCAATCCTCTATCCTATCCTATCCTCTATCCTATCCTATCCTCTATCCTATCCTATCCTCTATCCTATCCTATTCTCTATCCTATCCTATCCTCTATCCTATCCTATCCTCTATCCTATCCTATCCTCTATCCTATCCTATCCTCTATCCTATCCTATCCTCTATCCTATCCTATCCTCTATCCTATCCTATCCTCTATCCTATCCTATCCTCTATCCTATCCTATCCTGTATCCTATCCTCTAACCAATCCTCTATCCTATCCTATCCTCTATCCAATCCTATCCTCTATCCTATCCTATCCTCTATCCTATCCTATCTTCTATCCTATCCTATCCTCTATCCTATCAAATCCCCTATCCTATCCTCCGCCCTATCCTATCCTCTATCCTATCCCATCCTCTATCCTATCCTATCCTCTATCCTATCCTATCCTCTATCCTATCCTATCCTCTATCCTATCCTATCCTCTATCCTATCCTATCCTCTATCCTATCCTATCCTCTATCCTATCCTATCCTCTATCCTATCCTATCCTCTATCCTATGCTATCCTCTATCCTATCCTATCCTCTATCCTATCAAATCCCTTATCCTATTCTCTATCCTATCCTATCCTATCCTCTATCCTATTCTATCCTATCCTCTATCCTATCGTATCCTATCCTCTATCCTATCCTTTATCCTATCCTCTATCCTAGCCTATCCTCTATCCTATCCTCTATCCTATCCTATCCTATCCTCTATCCTATCCTATCCTATCCTCTGTCCTATCCTATCCTCTATCCTATCCTCTATCCTATCCTATCCTCTATCCTATCCTCTATCCTATCCTATCCTCTATCCTATCCTATCCTCTATCCTATCCTATCCTCTATCCTATCCTATCCTCTATCCTATCCTATCCTCTATCCTATCCTATCCTCTATCCTATCCTATCCTCTATCCTATCCTATCCTCTATCCTATCCTATCCTCTATCCTATCCTATCCTCTATCCTATCCTATCCTCTATCCTATCCTATCCTCTATCCTATCCTATCCTCTATCCTATCCTATCCTCTATCCTATCCTATCCTCTATCCTATCCTATCCTCTATCCTATCCTATCCTCTATCCTATCCTATCCTCTATCCTATCCTATCCTCTACCCTATCCTCTACACTATCAAATCCCCTATCCTATCCTCTGTCCTATCCTATCCTCTATCCTATCCTAATCTCTATCCTATCCTCTATACTATCAAATCCCCTATCCTATCCTCTGTCCTATCCTATCCTCAATCCTATCCTATCCTCTATCCTATCCTATCCTCTATCCTATCCTCTATCCTATCCTCTATACTATCAAATCCCCTATCCTATCCTCTGTCCTATCCTATCCTCTATCCTATTCTATTCTCTATCCTATCCTCTATCCTATCCTATCCTCTATCGTATCCTCTATCCTATCCTCTATCCTATCCTCTACACTATCAAATCCCCTATCCTATCCTCTGTCCTATCCTATCCTCTATCCTATCCTAATCTCTATCCTATCCTCTATACTATCAAATCCCCTATCCTATCCTCTATCCAATCCTCTATCCTATCCTCTATACTATCAAATCTCCTATCCTATCCTCTGTCCTATCCTATCCTCTATCCTAACCTATCCTCTATCCTCTCCTATCCTCTATCCTATCCTATCATCTATCCTGTCCTCTATCCTGTAACCGTATCGATTACATATCGATCAAGCAACGCGTTGCCCGAGTGACGCGGGCCCCCACCACAGCGTTCCGCGTCGTCCTGCTGTCCTTTTCGTAACAAAGGATCGCAGGATCTCCCACTAATTAGCATGCGCAAGCATCGATCCCCACTCGATAGCGATCGAAGGAGGTCGATGCGAGCGATAGATCCAGCACTCTACGTCTAGACGCGATCGGGCGAACACGCGGATCCGGGAAGATCCCATAAATTCGGTACGCGGCGGTGAGAGTCAAACCGACTCGGGAACGATAGTCAAACCGACTACGTTGCCCTCGCCTCGCGCACACCTCAAACCGAGGAGCTGGTCGTGCAAACCGCACGACAGCAAATAAACATCATAGTAATCCAGGTGAGGTGACGAGACGAGGATAACGTGTCAATCCCGAGTGTCTTCCATCTTTGAGAATATCGTGTCGTAGTCCACGTACGGGTTAGTGCAGTAGAAGTTACCTCCCCGATACCGGAAGGCATCTTAACCCACTGAAAGTGACGATTGATGCAATCCTCAGGGTCGGAAGAGTAACGGACGCTTGGTACTCGTCGCCATACTTGTACTCTTCCTGAGAAATCAGCCGAGTGAGAGTGTGCTGCGACGGCCCTCCGGGAATCGCGAATAACGCGTCGTGATACGCATACGGGTTAGTACAGTGGAAGTTACCTCCCCGATACCGGAAAGCATCATAACCCACTGAAAGTGACGATTGATGCAATCCTCAGGGTCAGAAGAGTAACGGACACTTTGTACTCGTCGCCATACTTGTACTCTTCCTGAGAAATCAGCCGAGTGCGAGTGTGCTGCGACGGCCCTCCGGGAATCACGAACATCGCGTCGTGATACGCGTACGGGTTAGTGCGGTTGAAGTCACCTCCCCGACACCGGAAGGCATCGTAACCCGCTACCAGCGACGATCGATGCAATCCTCAGGGTCGGAAGAGTGACGGACACTTTGTACGCGTCGCCACACTTGTACTCTTCCTGAGAAATCAGCCGAGTACGGGGGTGCTGCGACGGCCCTCCGGGATCACGAATATCGCGTTGTGATCCGCGTACGGGTTAGTGCGGTTGAAGTCACCTCCCCGACACCGGAAAGCATCGTAACCCACTACCAGTGACGATCGATGCGATCCTCAGGGTCGGAAGAGTGACGGACACTTTGTACGCGACGCCACACTTGCACTCTTCCTGAGAAATCAGCCGAGTGCAAGTGTGCTGCGGCGGCCCTCCGTCAGTCGGGTAAATCGTGACGCGTTCACATCCGTCGAAAGACCGTCACGAAATCATAAAAGAATACCGAACGCGAATCGCGCTATCGAGCCGAAACATCTAGGCGTAGAGGCCATTGAAATCAAACGAGCGCACCACCACGGTGATGATTTATATAATAGAGCTTAATGAAATGGGCGAATATTAAACTAGAATTGTATACTCAATAGAATTTAAAGTCGTACTGCGTCACGCGAACGCATAAATAAATTGTAAAGCATTAAGGACAAAATATACTGTCATTCTACCTCCCACATCATCTCCGATTGATTTAAAAGTAGATAGAACCTCTCCGTCTCACAGACACGAACCGAGCTATCCAAGGGTGGTAACCGTCCCTTGATTCAAGAAGTGTGATCATTGCCGATCACGCACAGGAAGCGTTAAAAGATAAAATAAACGGTTACATATTTGGCGCCCGAACAGGGACGGCGAAGTTCAGGTACATTAAACCAATCGGAATTGACCTTAAACATGTCAACTGAAACTCGAGCAAGGTCGCGGAAAAATCCGGGGACACCAGTCGTTGTGAGAAATATCGAGTCAGGTTCCGGGACAAACGTAGTTTCTCCGCCAAAAGACCAACTTGACGACCACCTTGACGCGATGAGTATAGAGCAGTTGCGCGATTTGATTCGCGACTTACGATCAAAAATTTCGCGACAGGACGAACGAATCCTCCAACTCGAGGTTAAGCTCGCCGCGGGGATGGGTATGCACGTTGAAAACGCGGAAGCCCGTGCACAAATTGCTGACTGGAAACTCGCAGTAGAATCACGATTAGATCGCGAAATAGAGGCCAACAAAAAACGCGAACAAGAACTCGATGCGAGGTTAGCCGAAATCAGGGAAACCATGATTAGCAACGACGAGTTATACGACAGGATTAGTGCGCACAAGCGCGAGATGCGAGATTGGAGGCGCGAAATAGAAACACGAATTGACCGCGAATCACTGCTGGCCGCAGAGATCGAGGAGCGTCTCCGTAAGGAGATGCACGACGGCTTCGACGAAGTTCTCGCGCTGTCGGAGATACCACGCCGCGTTGCCGCACATGAAGATGCAAGAGAACCTCATTCTCGTGAGCAACGCATCGAACAACACATCTCAAGAGGGATGAACCGTCCACGCGTCTCCATCCAGCCAGAGGCTCCCAATAACCGATGGCAAGCGTACGAATCCACGAGGTTAGAGGCATCGCAATTTGCCGCATCAAGGCCATTCGCCGTAAAACCCAAACTCCCAGTTTTCGAGGGAAAAGCTACGGAAAAACCTCCGAGGTTTCTCCGCGAGATGCGGCAATTCATCGAGGCCGCACGAGTGCCAGACGATGAGCTAAAGTTTATCATTACGCAGGCACTAAAAGGGGTGGCAAGCGAATGGTGGGACATAGTCACCGAACAAGTGACTTCGTGGAATTATTTTTCCCGACTATTCCTCGAACGATTTTGGAGCACGGCCATCCAAAGAAAAATAAAGGATAACCTCGATTCCGGTGTATATCGCCCAGAACCCGGATTGACACGCGTGGCGTATGCCATGAGGTTGATCGGAAGCGCACGTGACCTCGTACCACGACCTGCTGACGAGGAAATCGTATTGTCTCTTGCCCGACATTTTACGCAAGCAGTGGACGACTGCGTTTTGGGACAGAACATAACTACCATCGATTCGTTCTTGGCTTTATTAGAACGATTCGATAATGGCGGAACGGTCAACCGGCAGCGGACGAACGAAAGACAATCTGGCGAAAAGGAATGGATTCCACGTCCGAGCTACGAACCACCACCCCGGAGCCAAACATACGGGTCGAGCGGGCCGCGCCCGCAGTCCAACGAAACTAGCCAACGACCTTCAAGGGAACCTCAGCGTCAAATGGGCGAGTATCAACGCAGGGCGCCAGAAATCCCACGTCCATCTAGGGAAAATTATTCACAGCAAGAGCGGCGTCCCGAGGGTCGAAATCAGGAGGATCGACGATGGAATCCTCGCCCGACTCACATTCGAGCGGCGCAGGTAGAGGAAGAAAACCCTGAAGAAGGCATTGGAATTGGTGAAGAAGAAATATCCATCTCGGAAAACGAGTAAGGAGGAACTCAGAAGAACATCTGAGCGACTTCCCCACTCAGATAAGAGCCACCTCCAAGGAGCCATCTAGGGAAGACCTCTGCTTAACAGTTGGATCGATTTTCGGAGACCTCCGACGTGACCTCACCAACGAGGAATGTCACCAATCAAGACCAGTCCTAGGGACCAATAACAGTCCAGAGGTCTACTTGAAAATCGAGGGCGTTCCCGTTAAAGCTCTCGTCGATACAGGCAGCACCGTAACAGCTATGTCAGAAGAATGGTACCTGAAACATCAAGGTCACTTGAAGAAGTGCCCCATGCTACCAGTCTCGGGAGCAGTCGTAATTGGAGCAACGGGCAGTAAATCAGCCCGACTGAAAAAACAAATATGGGTAACCATCACGCACCCAGAGGTTACATTAGAAGCTCCGGTAGTAATCGTTCCCGGACTAATCTGTGATCTGATCATAGGCGTGGACACGTTACGAAAGTCAAAGGCTACGATCGACTTTGCAAATGACACACTAATAATATCAACCGACAGAACAGGAGTCGTCATCAAGATGAATCAAGAAAGTGCCGAAACGGAAGCGCTCAGAACAATAAAAGGTTCTGTCACGCGTCAAGACAATCTAACATCATTGGAAGCCGTTCAAGCAACTCCCCGGCAAAAGAAAGAACTGCAACGGGTGATCGAGTCCTTTCCCCGAGTTTGGAAAGAGGAGATAGGACGTCTTACGTGCTATGAACATCACCTGCACGTAAAGGCGGACACCCCGTATTTTTGCAGGACATATCCCACACCACTAAAATATCTAGAGGCGGCGGATGCGGAGATACAAAGAATGCTGGACAATAACATCATACAACCCAGCAAGAGCCCGTATATCAATCCAGTGGTTCCCGTATTAAAAAAGAACGGATCGCTCCGTCTATGTCTGGACGCCAGAATGCTGAATCAAGCTCTTGTTGACGACCACGAAATGTCAGAAACACCGGATGCAATCTTCCAACGCTTCAAGAAGGTGGATTTTCTCACAAGTCTCGATCTAACGAGCAGCTTCTGGCAAATTCCACTAACAAAAGCATCACGAAAGTACACTGCTTTCATATATCGCGGGAGGTGCTATGAATACGTAGTAACACCGTTTGGCCTCAAGACAAGCAGTGCAAGTCTGGTCAGAGCCCTACGGCGGGTACTTGAAGGAATGGAGGGCTTCGTGGTGAACTTCATCGATGATATCTTATGCTTCTCAAGAACATTCGAAGAGCACATGCAACACCTGACGACCTTGTTGGAGCGATTGGAGGCGCACAACCTTACGGTCAACTTGGATAAATGTCACTTTATGAGACGAGAAATCAAATTCCTCGGCCACGTCTTGTCGGCAGAAGGATTGAAACAAGATCCGGAAAAACTCGCAGCAATTCGAGAATTTCCGGTACCACGAAACGTAAAACAGCTACGTGGATTTCTCGGACTCATAAATTACTACAGCAAGTTCACGGACAAGCATGCTGATGTCACAACACCATTACTGACCCTCTTAAAAAAGGGAAAACGATGGTCATGGAACGAGGCACAAGAGGCAGCGCTCGAAAAAGCGAAGCAAATTTTCTGTAAAGAAGTGGCACTGCAATATGCGGACGCCAGCAGAGAATTTTACCTGGCCACCGACGCGAGCTTCGTTGCAGTCGGAGCCGTGATCGAGCAGCGAGACGCGACGGGAAATCTGCGGCCAGTAGCATTCGCGAGTCGAACGTTGAAAGGACCAGAATTAACGTATTTTACCACCGAAAAAGAATTATTAGCGATAGTCTGGGCATTGGGAAAGTTTAGATCCTATGTATATGGTGCAAAAATAATACTGTTAACTGACCACAAGGCAATCACTTTCCTAATGAGCAGTAAGCTATTAAACCAGCGTCTCACGCGGTGGATTTTGTCAATTCAAGATTACCGCGTCGAAATTCGGTACCGACCGGGCAAGGAAAACATCCCAGCAGACGTAATGAGCCGGTCGTATAATGAGTCAGACAAAGACAACGTAGGCCGCGAAACTCGAGTACCCATCCTCGCCGCGGTGGCGCAAGCCATGTCCACGAAACTCGCAAAGGCGCTTAAAAGTTTGTCTAATTGGCAACAGGGGGACGACAGGATCCGCGCGATTATAGAAAAGTATTCCCGGCAGGATAAATGTACCATCAAAAGGTATAGAATCCACGAGAATACTTTATATCACGTGGATCGGACCGGTAAAGTCAGGGCCGTGATTCCCGCTCAGCTGCGTGACCGACTAATTACGGAAGTGCATGAAATATACGCGCATCTCGGTAGCGACAAAACCATAGCACTTGTTGCTGAAAGTTTTTATGTTCCAAAACTTCACCGATATGCGCGTAAATTGATAGCTACGTGCGATATTTGTCAACGTGTTAAAATTCCAACACATGCTTTGCATTTCGATCTGCAAACAATTTTGCCCAAAAAGCCACTAGAGATCGTTTCAATAGACTACTATGGTCCATTACCAACATCAAGGGGAGGTGTAAAATATATCTTAGTAATTGAAGAACTATTTACTAAGTTCGTTAAGCTCTATTCTGTTAAAAACGCGACGACGGCAATAACGCTCACGCGCATCTTTAAAAACTACATCCCGCGATATGGTAAGCCACAGAAAATGCTGACGGACCATGGGACCCAATTCACCTCTAAAAAGTGGACACAGAGGTTACACGAAGAAGGGATCCAACACATATTATCATCGGTTAGACATCCTCAAAGTAACCCTGTCGAGAGAGTGAATCGCGAAATTGGGCGAATATTCCGCACGCTAGCGGCAAAGGCACATACATCGTGGGCCATATGGGTGAAAGTGGTGGAAACCTGCTGTAACGAGGTGATACACGACAGTACGGGTTTCACGCCGATGGAGCTCCTTCTGGGAAAACCGCCCACACGACCATGGACCAAATGGTTTATTCAAGAAAAACTGAGCGACGGAACAGTGGAACAAAAATTGCAACTAGCATTCCGTAATGTGTCACGAAAGGCGCATAAACGATGCGAACGAGCAAACAAGGGTAGGACGCACGTACAATTTGACATCGGTGACACTGTCCTGCTAAGAACGAATCCCATTTCAAACGCCGTTGAGCGAGAAGTCGCAAAGTTTTTCCACCTATACGAAGGACCGTACGAGGTGAAAGAGAGAAAAGGTCCCGCGACGTACGTTCTGCGACGCCCGCAGACAGGAGCTATCAGAGGCACATTCCACGCGACAAGTCTCCGGCAATATCATCGGCCAGACAAGGAAGCACATAACGTAAACACAACAGGTAAGATGCGAACAAAGCCAACGTGCAAAACTAGAGCACCCAGCAGATAAACAGAATTATGTCGAGGCAAGGATTCCAAGAATCCCCAAACCTATGGCCTATAAATACGCGCGGAAACTAACATTGAGACACAGTTCGCAATGGAAAACCAAAACGTAACCGTTGAGAAACGCGAGGTGGGCACGCAGGCCTACGCCTCATGGGCTATGGTATCCAGGCCCACACAAACGGGGATGGATCTCCATTATCACGAAATCCCAGAATTAACGATACCGACAATAGTACCGCGGCCCTGGTCCATCGGTCGTGGATCCCGGTATCGTGGCGGCGTGGCCACGCAAGCCACGCTACGAAAAACTCACGCACGGGTACAAACACCGAAGAAGGGTCCGTTAACTGGGACCACTAGGGTCAGTCACCAGATTAAACCCTCCACAACGGCTGGTCCGTCAACGCCGGTGAAGGAATTAGACCTCTCGTGGGAGGTAATCCCACAGGATAACGACAACCATCGCCAGCCGCATGCAGCGGAACTCAGCCCGGGGCTTCCTCCGGAGTCTTCAAAGGAAAACCTGGATTTCTCCTGGGACCAGGTGGAAGACTACGAGGTGGAGGTAGCCGACCTGGATCCCAAGGACCCACTCGGCCTCCTCCCGCTCACGGAAGAGCTCATCCACGAGCTGCTAGAATCACCACGAAACGATAAGCGATAAAAAAGAAAAATAATTAGTTTTTTTTTTTTTTTTCTTCTTTTCGTTTTACTCTTAGTTATATAAGTTAATATAAATTTTAAGGTACGTGCAAAAGAGCCCGTTTGCTCAAGGCAATATTATAAAGGCAAGGCAAGGTAATATTACTTTTTTTTTGTTAAATTTCAAAGCAGTATATTTTCTTTTCTCTCCTTCTGTTGTTACATTAAGTGTAAAGGGATGCGCAAAAGAAATGTCTTTTTTTTTGTTTGTTGGTGACACATAGAAATTTTTAGTTATTGTTTTGATTAAGGGTGCGCAAAAGAACGTCAGTATGCTCGTTTACTCAAGTCAATATTATTTTATTAATTCTCAAAACAATATATTTTTTTTTCTCCTTTTTTCCGTTATGTTACATCAAGTTTGAGTGGGAACGCAAAATAAAAATTTTCTTTTAAGAGTCCTCGTTGGGTCAAGTAAATATTATTTAGTTAAATGTCAGAGCAATATATTTTCCTTTCGTTTTCAAGAACTTTGTTTGTTTATACATCGCGACTGCAGTGCATCTAGACTGCGTTCCTGCGACTGCAGTCGCGAATTCAGTGGGGGGGGGGGCATATGTAACCGTATCGATTACATATCGATCAAGCAACGCGTTGCCTGAGTGACGCGGGCCCCCACCACAGCGTTCCGCGTCGTCCTGCTGTCCTTTTCGTAACAAAGGATCGCAGGATCTCCCACTAATTAGTATGCGCAAGCATCGATCCCCACTCGATAGCGATCGAAGGAGGTCGATGCGAGCGATAGATCCAGCACTCTACGTCTAGGCGCGATCGGGCGAACACGCGGATCCGGGAAGATCCCATAAATTCGGTACGCGGCGGTGAGAGTCAAACCGACTCGGGAACGATAGTCAAACCGACTACGTTGCCCTCGCCTCGCGCACACCTCAAACCGAGGAGCTGGTCGTGCAAACCGCACGACAGCAAATAAACATCATAGTAATCCAGGTGAGGTGACGAGACGAGGATAACGTGTCAATCCCGAGTGTCTTCCATCTTTGAGAATATCGTGTCGTAGTCCACGTACGGGTTAGTGCAGTAGAAGTTACCTCCCCGATACCGGAAGGCATCTTAACCCACTGAAAGTGACGATTGATGCAATCCTCAGGGTCGGAAGAGTAAGGGACGCTTGGTACTCGTCGCCATACTTGTACTCTTCCTGAGAAATCAGCCGAGTGAGAGTGTGCTGCGACGGCCCTCCGGGAATCGCGAATAACGCGTCGTGATACGCATACGGGTTAGTACAGTGGAAGTTACCTCCCCGATACCGGAAAGCATCATAACCCACTGAAAGTGACGATTGATGCAATCCTCAGGGTCAGAAGAGTAACGGACACTTTGTACTCGTCGCCATACTGGTACTCTTCCTGAGAAATCAGCCGAGTGCGAGTGTGCTGCGACGGCCCTCCGGGAATCACGAACATCGCGTCGTGATACGCGTACGGGTTAGTGCGGTTGGAGTCACCTCCCCGACACCGGAAGGCATCGTAACCCGCTACAAGCGACGATCGATGCAATCCTCAGGGTCGGAAGAGTGACGGACACTTTGTACGCGTCGCCACACTTGTACTCTTCCTGAGAAATCAGCCGAGTACGGGGGTGCTGCGACGGCCCTCCGGGATCACGAATATCGCGTTGTGCTCCGCGTACGGGTTAGTGCGGTTGAAGTCACCTCCCCGACACCGGAAAGCATCGTAACCCACTACCAGTGACGATCGATGCGATCCTCAGGGTCGGAAGAGTGACGGACACTTTGTACGCGACGCCACACTTGCACTCTTCCTGAGAAATCAGCCGAGTGCAAGTGTGCTGCGGCGGCCCTCCGTCAATCGGGTAAATCGTGACGCGTTCACATCCGTCGAAAGACCGTCACGAAATCATAAAAGAATACCGAACGCGAATCGCGCTATCGAGCCGAAACATCTAGGCGTAGAGGCCATTGAAATCAAACGAGCGCACCACCACGGTGATGATTTATATAATAGAGCTTAATGAAATGGGCGAATATTAAACTAGAATTGTATACTCAATAGAATTTAAAGTCGTACTGCGTCACGCGAACGCATAAATAAATTGTAAAGCATTAAGGACAAAATATACTGTCATTCTACCTCCCACATCATCTCCGATTGATTTAAAAGTAGATAGAACCTCTCCGTCTCACAGACACGAACCGAGCTATCCAAGGGTGGTAACCGTCCCTTGATTCAAGAAGTGTGATCATTGCCGATCACGCACAGGAAGCGTTAAAAGATAAAATAAACGGTTACAGAGTATAGGATAAGGTAGAGGATAGGATAGGATAGAGGATATAATAGGATAGGGGATAGTATAGGATTGAGGATAGGATAGAGGATAGAGTATAATAGAGGATAGGATAGGATAAAGGATAGGATTGGATAGAGGATCGGATAGAGGATAGGATAGGATAGAGGATAGTATAGGATAGAGGATAGGATAGAATAGAGAATAGGATAGGATAAAGGATAGGATAGGATAGAGGATAGGATAGGATAGGATAGAGGATAGGATAGGATAGGATAGAGGATAGGATAGGATAGAGGATAGGATGGGATAGATGATATTATAGGATAGATGATATTATAGGATAGAGTATACGATATTAAAGAGGATAGGATAGGGTAGAGGATAGGATAGAGGATAGGATAGAGGATAGGATAAGATAGAGGATAGGATAGAGGATAGGATAGAGGATAGGATAGAGGATAGGATAGAGGATAGGATAGGATAAAGGATAGGATAGGATAGAGGATAGGATAGGATAGAGGATAGGATAGGATAGAGGATAGGATAGGATAGAGGATAGGATAGGATAGAGGATAGGATAGGATAGAGGATATAATAGGATTGAGGAAAGGATAGGATAGAGGATAGGATATGATAGAGTATAGGATAGGATAGAGGATAGGATAGAGGATAGGATAGAGGATAGGATAGAGGATAGGATAGTATATATGATATTATAGTATAGAGGATAGGATAGGATAGAGGATAGGATAGGATAGAAGAAAGGATAGGATTGAGGATAGGTTTGGATAGAGGATAGGACAGGATAGATGATAGGATAGAGGATAGGATAGAGGATAGGATAGGATAGAGGATACGATAGGGGATTGGATAGGATAGAGGATAGGATACGATACATGGTAGGATAGGATAGAGCATAGGATAGGATAGAGGATAGGATAGGATAGAGGATAGTATAGGATAGAGGATAGGATAGGATAGAGGATAGGATAGGATAAAGGATAGGATAGGATAGAGGATAGGATAGGATAGAGGATAGGATAGGATAGAGGATAGGATAGGATAGAGGATAGGATAGGATAGAGGATAGGATAGAGGAGAGGGTAGAGGATAGATTGGATAGAGGATATAATAGGATAGGGGATAGTATAGGATAGAGGATAGGATAGGATAGAGGATATAATAGGATAGGGGATAGTATAGGATTGAGGATAGGATAGAGGATAGAGTAGGATAGAGGATAGGATAGGATAAAGGATAGGATAGGATAGAGGATCGGATAAAGAATAGGATAGGATAGAGGATAGTATAGGATAGAGGATAGGATAGAATAGAGGATAGGATAGGATAAAGGATAGGATAGGATAGAGGATAGGATAGGATAGGATAGAGGATAGGATAGGATAGAGGATAGGATAGAATAGAGGATAGGATAGGATAGAGGATAGGATAGGATAGAGGATAGGATAGGATAGATGATATTATAGGATAGATGATATTATAGGATAGAGTATACGATATTAAAGAGGATAGGATAGGGTAGAGGATAGGATAGAGGATAGGATAGGATAGAGGATAGGATAGAGGATAGGATAGAGGATAGGATAGGATAAAGGATAGGATAGGATAGAGGATAGGATAGGATAGAGGATAGGATAGGATAGAGGATAGGATAGGATGGAGGATATGATACGATTGAGTATACGATATTAAAGAGGATAGGATAGGGTAGAGGATAGGATAGAGGATAGGATAGGATAGAGGATAGGATGAGATAGAGGATAGGATAGAGGATAGAATAGAGGATAGGATAGGGGATAGGATAGGATAGAGGATCGGATAGAGGATAGGATAGGATAGAGGAAAGGATAGGATAGAGGATAGGATAGGATAGAGGATAGGATAGGATAGAGGATAGGATAGGATAGAGGATAGGATAGGTAATTGGATAGAGGATAGGATAGGATAGAGGATAGGATAGGATAGAGTATAGGATAAGGTAGAGGATAGGATAGGATAGAGGATATAATAGGATAGGGGATAGTATAGGATTGAGGATAGGATAGAGGATAGAGTATAATAGAGGATAGGATAGGATAAAGGATAGGATTGGATAGAGGATCGGATAGAGGATAGGATAGGATAGAGGATAGTATAGGATAGAGGATAGGATAGAATAGAGGATAGGATAGGATAAAGGATAGGATAGGATAGAGGATAGGATAGTATAGGATTGAGGATAGGATAGAGGATAGAGTATAATAGAGGATAGGATAGGATAAAGGATAGGATTGGATAGAGGATCGGATAGAGGATAGGATAGGATAGAGGATAGTATAGGATAGAGGATAGGATAGAATAGAGGATAGGATAGGATAAAGGATAGGATAGGATAGAGGATAGGATAGGATAGGATAGAGGATAGGATAGGATAGGATAGAGGATAGGATAGGATAGAGGATAGGATGGGATAGATGATACTATAGGATAGATGATATTATAGGATAGAGTATACGATATTAAAGAGGATAGGATAGGGTAGAGGATAGGATAGAGGATAGGATAGAGGATAGGATAAGATAGAGGATAGGATAGAGGATAGGATAGAGGATAGGATAGAGGATAGGATAGAGGATAGGATAGAGGATAGGATAGGATAAAGGATAGGATAGGATAGAGGATAGGATAGGATAGAGGATAGGATAGGATAGAGGATAGGATAGGATAGAGGATAGGATAGGATAGAGGATATAATAGGATTGAGGAAAGGATAGGATAGAGGATAGGATAGGATAGAGGATAGGATAGGATAGAGGATATGATAGGATTGAGTATACGATATTAAAGAGGATAGGATA
This sequence comes from Halictus rubicundus, assembly GCF_050948215.1. Classification (NCBI taxonomy): domain Eukaryota; kingdom Metazoa; phylum Arthropoda; class Insecta; order Hymenoptera; family Halictidae; genus Halictus; species Halictus rubicundus. The sequence continues at coordinate 565,535 of NW_027488656.1, forward strand.
GGGTAGAGGATAGGATAGAGGATAGGATAGGATAGAGGATAGGATAGAGGATAGGATAAGATAGAGGATAGGATAGAGGATAGAATAGAGGATAGGATAGGGGATAGGATAGGATAGAGGATCGGATAGAGGATAGGATAGGATAGAGGAAAGGATAGGATTGAGGATAGGATACGTAATTGGATAGGATAGAGGATAGGATAAGGTAGAGGATAGTATAGAGGATAGGATAAGGTAGAGGATAGTATAGAGGATAGGATAAGGTAGAGGATAGTATAGGATAGAGGATAGGATAGGATAGAGGATATAATAGGATAGGGGATAGTATAGGATTGAGGATAGGATAGAGGATAGAGTAGGATAGAGGATAGGATAGGATAAAGGATATGATTGGATAGAGGATCGGATAGAGGATAGGATAGGATAGAGGATAGTATAGGATAGAGGATAGGATAGAATAGAGGATAGGATAGGATAAAGGATAGGATAGGATAGAGGATAGGATAGAATAGAGGATAGGATAGGATAGAGGATAGGATAGGATAGAGGATAGGATAGGATAGAGGATAGGATAGGATAGAGGATATAATAGGATTGAGGAAAGGATAGGATAGAGGATAGGATAGGATAGAGGATAGAGTAGGATAGAGGATAGGATAGGATAAAGGATAGGATTGGATAGAGGATAGGATAGGATAGAGGATAGGATAGGATAGAGGATAGGATAGGATAGGATAGAGGATAGGATAGGATAGAGGATAGGATAGGATAGAAGATATAATAGGATTGAGGAAAGGATAGGATAGAGGATAGGATAGAATAGAGGATAGGATGGGATAAAAGATAGGATAGGATAGAGGATAGGATAGGATAGGATAGTGGATAGGATAGGATAGAGGATAGGATAGGATAGAGGATAGGATAGAGGATAGGATAGAGGATAGGATAGAGGATAGGATAGAGGATAGGATAGGATAGAGGATCGGATAAAGGATAGGATAGGATAGAGGATAGGATAGGATAGGATAGAGGATAGGATAGAGGATAGGATAGGATAGAGGATAGGATAGAGGATAGGATAAGATAGAGGATAGGATAGAGGATAGAATAGAGGATAGGATAGGGGATAGGATAGGATAGAGGATCGGATAGAGGATAGGATAGGATAGAGGAAAGGATAGGATAGAGGATAGGATAGGATAGAGGATAGGATAGGATAGAGGATAGGATAGGATAGAGGATAGGATAGGTAATTGGATAGAGGATAGGATAGGATAGAGGATAGGATAGGATAAAGGATAGGATAGGATAGAGGATAGGATAGGATAGAGGATAGGATAGGATAGAGGATAGGATAGGATAGAGGATAAGATAGGATAGAGGATAGGATAGAGGAGAGGGTAGAGGATAGGATAGGATAGAGGATATAATAGGATAGGGGATAGTATAGGATAGAGGATAGGATAGGATAGAGTATAGGATAAGGTAGAGGATAGGATAGGATAGAGGATATAATAGGATAGGGGATAGTATAGGATTGAGGATAGGATAGAGGATAGAGTATAATAGAGGATAGGATAGGATAAAGGATAGGATTGGATAGAGGATCGGTTAGAGGATAGGATAGGATAGAGGATAGTATAGGATAGAGGATAGGATAGAATAGAGAATAGGATAGGATAAAGGATAGGATAGGATAGAGGATAGGATAGGATAGGATAGAGGATAGGATAGGATAGGATAGAGGATAGGATAGGATAGAGGATAGGATGGGATAGATGATATTATAGGATAGATGATATTATAGGATAGAGTATACGATATTAAAGAGGATAGGATAGGGTAGAGGATAGGATAGAGGATAGGATAGAGGATAGGATAAGATAGAGGATAGGATAGAGGATAGGATAGAGGATAGGATAGAGGATAGGATAGAGGATAGGATAGGATAAAGGATAGGATAGGATAGAGGATAGGATAGGATAGAGGATAGGATAGGATAGAGGATAGGATAGGATAGAGGATAGGATAGGATAGAGGATAGGATAGGATAGAGGATATAATAGGATTGAGGAAAGGATAGGATAGAGGATAGGATATGATAGAGTATAGGATAGGATAGAGGATAGGATAGAGGATAGGATAGAGGATAGGATAGAGGATAGGATAGTATATATGATATTATAGTATAGAGGATAGGATAGGATAGAGGATAGGATAGGATAGAAGAAAGGATAGGATTGAGGATAGGTTTGGATAGAGGATAGGACAGGATAGATGATAGGATAGAGGATAGGATAGAGGATAGGATAGGATAGAGGATACGATAGGGGATTGGATAGGATAGAGGATAGGATACGATACATGGTAGGATAGGATAGAGCATAGGATAGGATAGAGGATAGGATAGGAAAGAGGATAGGATAGGATAGAGGATAGTATAGGATAGAGGATAGGATAGGATAGAGGATAGGATAGGATAAAGGATAGGATAGGATAGAGGATAGGATAGGATAGAGGATAGGATAGGATAGAGGATAGGATAGGATAGAGGATAGGATAGGATAGAGGATAGGATAGGATAGAGGATAGGATAGAGGAGAGGGTAGAGGATAGATTGGATAGAGGATATAATAGGATAGGGGATAGTATAGGATAGAGGATAGGATAGGATAGAGGATATAATAGGATAGGGGATAGTATAGGATTGAGGATAGGATAGAGGATAGAGTAGGATAGAGGATAGGATAGGATAAAGGATAGGATAGGATAGAGGATCTGATAAAGAATAGGATAGGATAGAGGATAGTATAGGATAGAGGATAGGATAGAATAGAGGATAGGATAGGATAAAGGATAGGATAGGATAGAGGATAGGATAGGATAGGATAGAGGATAGGATAGGATAGAGGATAGGATAGAATAGAGGATAGGATAGGATAGAGGATAGGATAGGATAGAGGATAGGATAGGATAGATGATATTATAGGATAGATGATATTATAGGATAGAGTATACGATATTAAAGAGGATAGGATAGGGTAGAGGATAGGATAGAGGATAGGATAGGATAGAGGATAGGATAGAGGATAGGATAGAGGATAGGATAGGATAAAGGATAGGATAGGATAGAGGATAGGATAGGATAGAGGATAGGATAGGATAGAGGATAGGATAGGATGGAGGATATGATACGATTGAGTATACGATATTAAAGAGGATAGGATAGGGTAGAGGATAGGATAGAGGATAGGATAGGATAGAGGATAGGATGAGATAGAGGATAGGATAGAGGATAGAATAGAGGATAGGATAGGGGATAGGATAGGATAGAGGATCGGATAGAGGATAGGATAGGATAGAGGAAAGGATAGGATAGAGGATAGGATAGGATAGAGGATAGGATAGGATAGAGGATAGGATAGGATAGAGGATAGGATAGGTAATTGGATAGAGGATAGGATAGGATAGAGGATAGGATAGGATAGAGTATAGGATAAGGTAGAGGATAGGATAGGATAGAGGATATAATAGGATAGGGGATAGTATAGGATTGAGGATAGGATAGAGGATAGAGTATAATAGAGGATAGGATAGGATAAAGGATAGGATTGGATAGAGGATCGGATAGAGGATAGGATAGGATAGAGGATAGTATAGGATAGAGGATAGGATAGAATAGAGGATAGGATAGGATAAAGGATAGGATAGGATAGAGGATAGGATAGTATAGGATTGAGGATAGGATAGAGGATAGAGTATAATAGAGGATAGGATAGGATAAAGGATAGGATTGGATAGAGGATCGGATAGAGGATAGGATAGGATAGAGGATAGTATAGGATAGAGGATAGGATAGAATAGAGGATAGGATAGGATAAAGGATAGGATAGGATAGAGGATAGGATAGGATAGGATAGAGGATAGGATAGGATAGGATAGAGGATAGGATAGGATAGAGGATAGGATGGGATAGATGATACTATAGGATAGATGATATTATAGGATAGAGTATACGATATTAAAGAGGATAGGATAGGGTAGAGGATAGGATAGAGGATAGGATAGAGGATAGGATAGGGGATAGGATAGGATAGAGGATCGGATAGAGGATAGGATAGGATAGAGGAAAGGATAGGATAGAGGATAGGATAGGATAGAGGATAGGATAGGATAGAGGATAGGATAGGATAGAGGATAGGATAGGTAATTGGATAGAGGATAGGATAGGATAGAGGATAGGATAGGATAGAGTATAGGATAAGGTAGAGGATAGGATAGGATAGAGGATATAATAGGATAGGGGATAGTATAGGATTGAGGATAGGATAGAGGATAGAGTATAATAGAGGATAGGATAGGATAAAGGATAGGATTGGATAGAGGATCGGATAGAGGATAGGATAGGATAGAGGATAGTATAGGATAGAGGATAGGATAGAATAGAGGATAGGATAGGATAAAGGATAGGATAGGATAGAGGATAGGATAGTATAGGATTGAGGATAGGATAGAGGATAGAGTATAATAGAGGATAGGATAGGATAAAGGATAGGATTGGATAGAGGATCGGATAGAGGATAGGATAGGATAGAGGATAGTATAGGATAGAGGATAGGATAGAATAGAGGATAGGATAGGATAAAGGATAGGATAGGATAGAGGATAGGATAGGATAGGATAGAGGATAGGATAGGATAGGATAGAGGATAGGATAGGATAGAGGATAGGATGGGATAGATGATACTATAGGATAGATGATATTATAGGATAGAGTATACGATATTAAAGAGGATAGGATAGGGTAGAGGATAGGATAGAGGATAGGATAGAGGATAGGATAAGATAGAGGATAGGATAGAGGATAGGATAGAGGATAGGATAGAGGATAGGATAGAGGATAGGATAGAGGATAGGATAGGATAAAGGATAGGATAGGATAGAGGATAGGATAGGATAGAGGATAGGATAGGATAGAGGATAGGATAGGATAGAGGATAGGATAGGATAGAGGATATAATAGGATTGAGGAAAGGATAGGATAGAGGATAGGATAGGATAGAGGATAGGATAGGATAGAGGATATGATAGGATTGAGTATACGATATTAAAGAGGATAGGATAGGGTAGAGGATAGGATAGAGGATAGGATAGGATAGAGGATAGGATAGAGGATAGGATAAGATAGAGGATAGGATAGAGGATAGAATAGAGGATAGGATAGGGGATAGGATAGGATAGAGGATCGGATAGAGGATAGGATAGGATAGAGGAAAGGATAGGATTGAGGATAGGATACGTAATTGGATAGGATAGAGGATAGGATAAGGTAGAGGATAGTATAGAGGATAGGATAAGGTAGAGGATAGTATAGAGGATAGGATAAGGTAGAGGATAGTATAGGATAGAGGATAGGATAGGATAGAGGATATAATAGGATAGGGGATAGTATAGGATTGAGGATAGGATAGAGGATAGAGTAGGATAGAGGATAGGATAGGATAAAGGATATGATTGGATAGAGGATCGGATAGAGGATAGGATAGGATAGAGGATAGTATAGGATAGAGGATAGGATAGAATAGAGGATAGGATAGGATAAAGGATAGGATAGGATAGAGGATAGGATAGAATAGAGGATAGGATAGGATAGAGGATAGGATAGGATAGAGGATAGGATAGGATAGAGGATAGGATAGGATAGAGGATATAATAGGATTGAGGAAAGGATAGGATAGAGGATAGGATAGGATAGAGGATAGAGTAGGATAGAGGATAGGATAGGATAAAGGATAGGATTGGATAGAGGATAGGATAGGATAGAGGATAGGATAGGATAGAGGATAGGATAGGATAGGATAGAGGATAGGATAGGATAGAGGATAGGATAGGATAGAAGATATAATAGGATTGAGGAAAGGATAGGATAGAGGATAGGATAGAATAGAGGATAGGATGGGATAAAAGATAGGATAGGATAGAGGATAGGATAGGATAGGATAGTGGATAGGATAGGATAGAGGATAGGATAGGATAGAGGATAGGATAGAGGATAGGATAGAGGATAGGATAGAGGATAGGATAGAGGATAGGATAGGATAGAGGATCGGATAAAGGATAGGATAGGATAGAGGATAGGATAGGATAGGATAGAGGATAGGATAGAGGATAGGATAGGATAGAGGATAGGATAGAGGATAGGATAAGATAGAGGATAGGATAGAGGATAGAATAGAGGATAGGATAGGGGATAGGATAGGATAGAGGATCGGATAGAGGATAGGATAGGATAGAGGAAAGGATAGGATAGAGGATAGGATAGGATAGAGGATAGGATAGGATAGAGGATAGGATAGGATAGAGGATAGGATAGGTAATTGGATAGAGGATAGGATAGGATAGAGGATAGGATAGGATAAAGGATAGGATAGGATAGAGGATAGGATAGGATAGAGGATAGGATAGGATAGAGGATAGGATAGGATAGAGGATAAGATAGGATAGAGGATAGGATAGAGGAGAGGGTAGAGGATAGGATAGGATAGAGGATATAATAGGATAGGGGATAGTATAGGATAGAGGATAGGATAGGATAGAGTATAGGATAAGGTAGAGGATAGGATAGGATAGAGGATATAATAGGATAGGGGATAGTATAGGATTGAGGATAGGATAGAGGATAGAGTATAATAGAGGATAGGATAGGATAAAGGATAGGATTGGATAGAGGATCGGATAGAGGATAGGATAGGATAGAGGATAGTATAGGATAGAGGATAGGATAGAATAGAGAATAGGATAGGATAAAGGATAGGATAGGATAGAGGATAGGATAGGATAGGATAGAGGATAGGATAGGATAGGATAGAGGATAGGATAGGATAGAGGATAGGATGGGATAGATGATATTATAGGATAGATGATATTATAGGATAGAGTATACGATATTAAAGAGGATAGGGTAGGGTAGAGGATAGGATAGAGGATAGGATAGAGGATAGGATAAGATAGAGGATAGGATAGAGGATAGGATAGAGGATAGGATAGAGGATAGGATAGAGGATAGGATAGGATAAAGGATAGGATAGGATAGAGGATAGGATAGGATAGAGGATAGGATAGGATAGAGGATAGGATAGGATAGAGGATAGGATAGGATAGAGGATAGGATAGGATAGAGGATATAATAGGATTGAGGAAAGGATAGGATAGAGGATAGGATATGATAGAGTATAGGATAGGATAGAGGATAGGATAGAGGATAGGATAGAGGATAGGATAGAGGATAGGATAGTATATATGATATTATAGTATAGAGGATAGGATAGGATAGAGGATAGGATAGGATAGAAGAAAGGATAGGATTGAGGATAGGTTTGGATAGAGGATAGGACAGGATAGATGATAGGATAGAGGATAGGATAGAGGATAGGATAGGATAGAGGATACGATAGGGGATTGGATAGGATAGAGGATAGGATACGATACATGGTAGGATAGGATAGAGCATAGGATAGGATAGAGGATAGGATAGGAAAGAGGATAGGATAGGATAGAGGATAGTATAGGATAGAGGATAGGATAGGATAGAGGATAGGATAGGATAAAGGATAGGATAGGATAGAGGATAGGATAGGATAGAGGATAGGATAGGATAGAGGATAGGATAGGATAGAGGATAGGATAGGATAGAGGATAGGATAGAGGAGAGGGTAGAGGATAGATTGGATAGAGGATATAATAGGATAGGGGATAGTATAGGATAGAGGATAGGATAGAGGATAGAGTAGGATAGAGGATAGGATAGGATAAAGGATAGGATAGGATAGAGGATCTGATAAAGAATAGGATAGGATAGAGGATAGTATAGGATAGAGGATAGGATAGAATAGAGGATAGGATAGGATAAAGGATAGGATAGGATAGAGGATAGGATAGGATAGGATAGAGGATAGGATAGGATAGAGGATAGGATAGAATAGAGGATAGGATAGGATAGAGGATAGGATAGGATAGAGGATAGGATAGGATAGATGATATTATAGGATAGATGATATTATAGGATAGAGTATACGATATTAAAGAGGATAGGATAGGGTAGAGGATAGGATAGAGGATAGGATAGGATAGAGGATAGGATAGAGGATAGGATAGAGGATAGGATAGGATAAAGGATAGGATAGGATAGAGGATAGGATAGGATAGAGGATAGGATAGGATAGAGGATAGGATAGGATGGAGGATATGATACGATTGAGTATACGATATTAAAGAGGATAGGATAGGGTAGAGGATAGGATAGAGGATAGGATAGGATAGAGGATAGGATGAGATAGAGGATAGGATAGAGGATAGAATAGAGGATAGGATAGGGGATAGGATAGGATAGAGGATCGGATAGAGGATAGGATAGGATAGAGGAAAGGATAGGATAGAGGATAGGATAGGATAGAGGATAGGATAGGATAGAGGATAGGATAGGATAGAGGATAGGATAGGTAATTGGATAGAGGATAGGATAGGATAGAGGATAGGATAGGATAGAGTATAGGATAAGGTAGAGGATAGGATAGGATAGAGGATATAATAGGATAGGGGATAGTATAGGATTGAGGATAGGATAGAGGATAGAGTATAATAGAGGATAGGATAGGATAAAGGATAGGATTGGATAGAGGATCGGATAGAGGATAGGATAGGATAGAGGATAGTATAGGATAGAGGATAGGATAGAATAGAGGATAGGATAGGATAAAGGATAGGATAGGATAGAGGATAGGATAGTATAGGATTGAGGATAGGATAGAGGATAGAGTATAATAGAGGATAGGATAGGATAAAGGATAGGATTGGATAGAGGATCGGATAGAGGATAGGATAGGATAGAGGATAGTATAGGATAGAGGATAGGATAGAATAGAGGATAGGATAGGATAAAGGATAGGATAGGATAGAGGATAGGATAGGATAGGATAGAGGATAGGATAGGATAGGATAGAGGATAGGATAGGATAGAGGATAGGATGGGATAGATGATACTATAGGATAGATGATATTATAGGATAGAGTATACGATATTAAAGAGGATAGGATAGGGTAGAGGATAGGATAGAGGATAGGATAGAGGATAGGATAGGGGATAGGATAGGATAGAGGATCGGATAGAGGATAGGATAGGATAGAGGAAAGGATAGGATAGAGGATAGGATAGGATAGAGGATAGGATAGGATAGAGGATAGGATAGGATAGAGGATAGGATAGGTAATTGGATAGAGGATAGGATAGGATAGAGGATAGGATAGGATAGAGTATAGGATAAGGTAGAGGATAGGATAGGATAGAGGATATAATAGGATAGGGGATAGTATAGGATTGAGGATAGGATAGAGGATAGAGTATAATAGAGGATAGGATAGGATAAAGGATAGGATTGGATAGAGGATCGGATAGAGGATAGGATAGGATAGAGGATAGTATAGGATAGAGGATAGGATAGAATAGAGGATAGGATAGGATAAAGGATAGGATAGGATAGAGGATAGGATAGTATAGGATTGAGGATAGGATAGAGGATAGAGTATAATAGAGGATAGGATAGGATAAAGGATAGGATTGGATAGAGGATCGGATAGAGGATAGGATAGGATAGAGGATAGTATAGGATAGAGGATAGGATAGAATAGAGGATAGGATAGGATAAAGGATAGGATAGGATAGAGGATAGGATAGGATAGGATAGAGGATAGGATAGGATAGGATAGAGGATAGGATAGGATAGAGGATAGGATGGGATAGATGATACTATAGGATAGATGATATTATAGGATAGAGTATACGATATTAAAGAGGATAGGATAGGGTAGAGGATAGGATAGAGGATAGGATAGAGGATAGGATAAGATAGAGGATAGGATAGAGGATAGGATAGAGGATAGGATAGAGGATAGGATAGAGGATAGGATAGAGGATAGGATAGGATAAAGGATAGGATAGGATAGAGGATAGGATAGGATAGAGGATAGGATAGGATAGAGGATAGGATAGGATAGAGGATAGGATAGGATAGAGGATATAATAGGATTGAGGAAAGGATAGGATAGAGGATAGGATAGGATAGAGGATAGGATAGGATAGAGGATATGATAGGATTGAGTATACGATATTAAAGAGGATAGGATAGGGTAGAGGATAGGATAGAGGATAGGATAGGATAGAGGATAGGATAGAGGATAGGATAAGATAGAGGATAGGATAGAGGATAGAATAGAGGATAGGATAGGGGATAGGATAGGATAGAGGATCGGATAGAGGATAGGATAGGATAGAGGAAAGGATAGGATTGAGGATAGGATACGTAATTGGATAGGATAGAGGATAGGATAAGGTAGAGGATAGTATAGAGGATAGGATAAGGTAGAGGATAGTATAGAGGATAGGATAAGGTAGAGGATAGTATAGGATAGAGGATAGGATAGGATAGAGGATATAATAGGATAGGGGATAGTATAGGATTGAGGATAGGATAGAGGATAGAGTAGGATAGAGGATAGGATAGGATAAAGGATATGATTGGATAGAGGATCGGATAGAGGATAGGATAGGATAGAGGATAGTATAGGATAGAGGATAGGATAGAATAGAGGATAGGATAGGATAAAGGATAGGATAGGATAGAGGATAGGATAGAATAGAGGATAGGATAGGATAGAGGATAGGATAGGATAGAGGATAGGATAGGATAGAGGATAGGATAGGATAGAGGATATAATAGGATTGAGGAAAGGATAGGATAGAGGATAGGATAGGATAGAGGATAGAGTAGGATAGAGGATAGGATAGGATAAAGGATAGGATTGGATAGAGGATAGGATAGGATAGAGGATAGGATAGGATAGAGGATAGGATAGGATAGGATAGAGGATAGGATAGGATAGAGGATAGGATAGGATAGAAGATATAATAGGATTGAGGAAAGGATAGGATAGAGGATAGGATAGAATAGAGGATAGGATGGGATAAAAGATAGGATAGGATAGAGGATAGGATAGGATAGGATAGTGGATAGGATAGGATAGAGGATAGGATAGGATAGAGGATAGGATAGAGGATAGGATAGAGGATAGGATAGAGGATAGGATAGAGGATAGGATAGGATAGAGGATCGGATAAAGGATAGGATAGGATAGAGGATAGGATAGGATAGGATAGAGGATAGGATAGAGGATAGGATAGGATAGAGGATAGGATAGAGGATAGGATAAGATAGAGGATAGGATAGAGGATAGAATAGAGGATAGGATAGGGGATAGGATAGGATAGAGGATCGGATAGAGGATAGGATAGGATAGAGGAAAGGATAGGATAGAGGATAGGATAGGATAGAGGATAGGATAGGATAGAGGATAGGATAGGATAGAGGATAGGATAGGTAATTGGATAGAGGATAGGATAGGATAGAGGATAGGATAGGATAAAGGATAGGATAGGATAGAGGATAGGATAGGATAGAGGATAGGATAGGATAGAGGATAGGATAGGATAGAGGATAAGATAGGATAGAGGATAGGATAGAGGAGAGGGTAGAGGATAGGATAGGATAGAGGATATAATAGGATAGGGGATAGTATAGGATAGAGGATAGGATAGGATAGAGTATAGGATAAGGTAGAGGATAGGATAGGATAGAGGATATAATAGGATAGGGGATAGTATAGGATTGAGGATAGGATAGAGGATAGAGTATAATAGAGGATAGGATAGGATAAAGGATAGGATTGGATAGAGGATCGGATAGAGGATAGGATAGGATAGAGGATAGTATAGGATAGAGGATAGGATAGAATAGAGAATAGGATAGGATAAAGGATAGGATAGGATAGAGGATAGGATAGGATAGGATAGAGGATAGGATAGGATAGGATAGAGGATAGGATAGGATAGAGGATAGGATGGGATAGATGATATTATAGGATAGATGATATTATAGGATAGAGTATACGATATTAAAGAGGATAGGGTAGGGTAGAGGATAGGATAGAGGATAGGATAGAGGATAGGATAAGATAGAGGATAGGATAGAGGATAGGATAGAGGATAGGATAGAGGATAGGATAGAGGATAGGATAGGATAAAGGATAGGATAGGATAGAGGATAGGATAGGATAGAGGATAGGATAGGATAGAGGATAGGATAGGATAGAGGATAGGATAGGATAGAGGATAGGATAGGATAGAGGATATAATAGGATTGAGGAAAGGATAGGATAGAGGATAGGATATGATAGAGTATAGGATAGGATAGAGGATAGGATAGAGGATAGGATAGAGGATAGGATAGAGGATAGGATAGTATATATGATATTATAGTATAGAGGATAGGATAGGATAGAGGATAGGATAGGATAGAAGAAAGGATAGGATTGAGGATAGGTTTGGATAGAGGATAGGACAGGATAGATGATAGGATAGAGGATAGGATAGAGGATAGGATAGGATAGAGGATACGATAGGGGATTGGATAGGATAGAGGATAGGATACGATACATGGTAGGATAGGATAGAGCATAGGATAGGATAGAGGATAGGATAGGAAAGAGGATAGGATAGGATAGAGGATAGTATAGGATAGAGGATAGGATAGGATAGAGGATAGGATAGGATAAAGGATAGGATAGGATAGAGGATAGGATAGGATAGAGGATAGGATAGGATAGAGGATAGGATAGGATAGAGGATAGGATAGGATAGAGGATAGGATAGAGGAGAGGGTAGAGGATAGATTGGATAGAGGATATAATAGGATAGGGGATAGTATAGGATAGAGGATAGGATAGGATAGAGGATATAATAGGATAGGGGATAGTATAGGATTGAGGATAGGATAGAGGATAGAGTAGGATAGAGGATAGGATAGGATAAAGGATAGGATAGGATAGAGGATCGGATAAAGAATAGGATAGGATAGAGGATAGTATAGGATAGAGGATAGGATAGAATAGAGGATAGGATAGGATAAAGGATAGGATAGGATAGAGGATAGGATAGGATAGGATAGAGGATAGGATAGGATAGAGGATAGGATAGAATAGAGGATAGGATAGGATAGAGGATAGGATAGGATAGAGGATAGGATAGGATAGAGGATAGGATAGGATAGAGGATAGGATAGGATAGAGGATAGGATAGGATAGAGTATAGGATAAGGTAGAGGATAGGATAGGATAGAGGATATAATAGGATAGGGGATAGTATAGGATTGAGGATAGGATAGAGGATAGAGTATAATAGAGGATAGGATAGGATAAAGGATAGGATTGGATAGAGGATCGGATAGAGGATAGGATAGGATAGAGGATAGTATAGGATAGAGGATAGGATAGAATAGAGGATAGGATAGGATAAAGGATAGGATAGGATAGAGGATAGGATAGTATAGGATTGAGGATAGGATAGAGGATAGAGTATAATAGAGGATAGGATAGGATAAAGGATAGGATTGGATAGAGGATCGGATAGAGGATAGGATAGGATAGAGGATAGTATAGGATAGAGGATAGGATAGAATAGAGGATAGGATAGGATAAAGGATAGGATAGGATAGAGGATAGGATAGGATAGGATAGAGGATAGGATAGAGGATAGGATAAGATAGAGGATAGGATAGAGGATAGAATAGAGGATAGGATAGGGGATAGGATAGGATAGAGGATCGGATAGAGGATAGGATAGGATAGAGGAAAGGATAGGATTGAGGATAGGATACGTAATTGGATAGGATAGAGGATAGGATAAGGTAGAGGATAGTATAGAGGATAGGATAAGGTAGAGGATAGTATAGAGGATAGGATAAGGTAGAGGATAGTATAGGATAGAGGATAGGATAGGATAGAGGATATAATAGGATAGGGGATAGTATAGGATTGAGGATAGGATAGAGGATAGAGTAGGATAGAGGATAGGATAGGATAAAGGATATGATTGGATAGAGGATCGGATAGAGGATAGGATAGGATAGAGGATAGTATAGGATAGAGGATAGGATAGAATAGAGGATAGGATAGGATAAAGGATAGGATAGGATAGAGGATAGGATAGAATAGAGGATAGGATAGGATAGAGGATAGGATAGGATAGAGGATAGGATAGGATAGAGGATAGGATAGGATAGAGGATATAATAGGATTGAGGAAAGGATAGGATAGAGGATAGGATATGATAGAGTATAGGATAGGATAGAGGATAGGATAGAGGATAGGATAGAGGATAGGATAGAGGATAGGATAGTATATATGATATTATAGTATAGAGGATAGGATAGGATAGAGGATAGGATAGGATAGAAGAAAGGATAGGATTGAGGATAGGTTTGGATAGAGGATAGGACAGGATAGATGATAGGATAGAGGATAGGATAGAGGATAGGATAGGATAGAGGATACGATAGGGGATTGGATAGGATAGAGGATAGGATACGATACATGGTAGGATAGGATAGAGCATAGGATAGGATAGAGGATAGGATAGGAAAGAGGATAGGATAGGATAGAGGATAGTATAGGATAGAGGATAGGATAGGATAGAGGATAGGATAGGATAAAGGATAGGATAGGATAGAGGATAGGATAGGATAGAGGATAGGATAGGATAGAGGATAGGATAGGATAGAGGATAGGATAGGATAGAGGATAGGATAGAGGAGAGGGTAGAGGATAGATTGGATAGAGGATATAATAGGATAGGGGATAGTATAGGATAGAGGATAGGATAGGATAGAGTATAGGATAAGGTAGAGGATAGGATAGGATAGAGGATATAATAGGATAGGGGATAGTATAGGATTGAGGATAGGATAGAGGATAGAGTAGGATAGAGGATTTTTAGGATCCGAAATTATTTGGTCACCCGGTATGCACGCTAATTTTCAACTTAGCCCCCCCCCCCTTTTCGAGATAACAACACGGACAAGGGGAAGGAGCTGATTCTCGAAAAAACTTTCAACGAGGCAAGTTACGCATTCAACGAGGGCTTTACAAACATATAAGAATAAGTGGGGGTCAACTATCCAAAAACCCCCACTTCCCTCTTGCGAAATCCAGAAATTAGCAGAATTTTAGCATTTCTTAGCGTTTTTTCGTCACTTTCAGACGATTTTAGATAATTCGAAGCGATTTTAGAATTTTTCCCGTCGATCGCACGAGATTTCTTCAAAAATTCTTACAATTTTGCGAATTTCGTCAAATTTTCGTAGCTAGTAGGTAGAGAGAATATCGTAGCCGCTAAGTAGATTTCTGCGGACCTCGGCGATTCTGTGCGAATTTTAGATAAGATAGGTTAGGTTAATAGAAAAAATTAGAATTACAACTGTTTGTGTTGGTTTTTTTGGTTTTTGGTTAATAAGGTTTAGCTAGTAAATTTTTAGAGTTTAGGTTTTAGATTTGTAATCTTAGGGTTAATCTCGAGTTTAGTTACTTTAAGTGTTAGTATATATAAAATAGATTAAGTTTAAGCGAATCGATTAGATTAAATTAAATTAAGTACATGCGCGACCAGCGATAATAGATTTTTAACGATTTTGTAGAAATTGAAAAGTTAAATAGAGGCAAATACCTTTAAAAAAAAAAAAAAGGATAGGATAGAGGATCGGATAGAGGATAGGATAGGATAGAGGAAAGGATAGGATAGAGGATAGGATAGGATAGAGGATAGGATAGGATAGAGGATAGGATAGGATAGAGGATAGGATAGGTAATTGGATAGAGGATAGGATAGGATAGAGTATAGGATAAGGTAGAGGATAGGATCGGATAGAGGATATAATAGGATAGGGGATAGTATAGGATTGAGGATAGGATAGAGGATAGAGTATAATAGAGGATAGGATAGGATAAAGGATAGGATTGGATAGAGGATCGGATAGAGGATAGGATAGGATAGAGGATAGTATAGGATAGAGGATAGGATTGGATAGAGGATCGGATAGAGGATAGGATAGGATAGAGGATAGGATAGGATAGAGGATAGTATAGGATAGATGATATTATAGGATAGAGTATACGATATTAAAGAGGATAGGATAGGGTAGAGGATAGGATAGAGGATAGGATAGGATAGAGGATAGGATAGAGGATAGGATAAGATAGAGGGTAGGATAGAGGATAGGATAGAGGATAGGATAGAGGATAGGATAGAGGATAGGATAGAGGATAGGATAGGATAGAGGAAAGGATAGGATAGAGGATAGGATACGTAATTGGAGAGGATAGAGGATAGGATAAGGTAGAGGATAGGATAGGATAGAGGATATAATAGGATAGAGGATAGGATAGGATAGAGGATAGGATAGGATAGAGGATAGGATTGGATAGAGGATAGGATAGAGGATAGGATAGGATAGATGATAGGATAGGATAGAGAATAGGATAGGTAATTGGATAGGATAGAGTATAGGATAAGGTAGAGGATAGGGTAGGATAGAGGATATAATAGGATAGAGGATAGGATAGGATAGAGGATAGGATAGGAAAAAGGATAGGATAGGATAGAGGATAGGATAGGACAGAGGATGGGATAGAGGATAGGATAGGATAGAGGATAGGATAGGATAGAGGATAGGATAGGATAGAGGATAGGATAGGATAGACGATCGGATAGAGGATAGGATAGGATAGAGGAAAGGATAGGATAGAGGATAGGATACGTAATTGGATAGGATAGAGGATAGGATAAGGTAGAGGATAGGATAGGATAGAGGATATAATAGGATAGAGGATAGGATAGGATAGAGGATAGGATAGGATAGAGGATAGGATATAATAGAGGATAGGATAGAGGATAGGATAGGATAGAGGATAGGATAGGATAAAGGATAGGATTGGATAGAGGATAGGATAGGATAGAGGATAGGATTGGATAGAGGATAGGATAGGATAGGATAGAGGATAGGATAGGATAAGATAGAGGATAGGATAGGATAGAGGATAGGATAGGATAGAGGATAGGATAGGATAGAGGATAAGATAGGATAGAGGAAAGGATAGGATAGAGGATAGGATAGGATAGAGGATAGGATAGGATAGAGGATAGGATAGGATAGAGGATAGGATAGGATAGAGGATAGGATAGGATAGAGGATAGGATAGGATAGAGGATATAATAGGATTGAGGAAAGGATAGGATAGAGGATAGGATAGGATAGAGGATAGGATAGGATAGAGGATATGATAGGATTGAGGAAAGGATAGGATAGAGGATAGGATAGGATAGAGGATAGGATAGGAAAGAGGATAGGATAGGATAGAGGATAGTATAGGATAGAGGATAGGATAGAATAGAGGATAGGATAGGATAAAGGATAGGATAGGATAGAGGATAGGATAGGATAGGATAGGATAGAGGATAGGATGGGATAGATGATATTATAGGATAGATGATATTATAGGATAGAGTATACGATATTAAAGAAGATAGGATAGGGTTTAGGATAGGATAGAGGATAGGATAGAGGATAGGATAAGATAGAGGATAGGATAGAGGATAGGATAGAGGATAGGATAGAGGATAGGATAGAGGATAGGATAGGATAAAGGATAGGATAGGATAGAGGATAGGATAGGATAGAGGATAGGATAGGATAGAGGATAGGATAGGATAGAGGATAGGATAGGATAGAGGATAGGATAGGATAGAGGATAGGATAGGATAGAGGATAGGATAGAGGAGAGGGTAGAGGATAGGATAGGATAGAGGATATAATAGGATAGGGGATAGTATAGGATAGAGGATAGGATAGAGGATAGAGTAGGATAGAGGATAGGATAGGATAAAGGATAGGATTGGATAGAGGATCGGATAGAGGATAGGATAGGATAGAGGATAGTATAGGATAGAGGATAGGATAGAATAGAGGATAGGATAGGATAAAGGATAGGATAGGATAGAGGATAGGATAGGATAGGATAGAGGATAGGATAGGATAGGATAGAGGATAGGATAGGATAGGATAGAGGATAGGATGGGATAGATGATATTATAGGATAGATGATATTATAGGATAGAGTATACGATATTAAAGAGGATAGGATAGGGTAGAGGATAGGATAGAGGATAGGATAGAGGATAGGATAAGATAGAGGATAGGATAGAGGATAGGATAGGATAGAGGATAGGATAGGATAGAGGATAGGATAGGATAGAGGATATAATAGGATTGAGGAAAGGATAGGATAGAGGATAGGATAGGATAGAGGATAGGATAGGATAGAGGATATGATAGGATTGAGTATACGATATTAAAGAGGATAGGATAGGGTAGAGGATAGGATAGAGGATAGGATAGGATAGAGGATAGGATAGAGGATAGGATAAGATAGAGGATAGGATAGAGGATAGAATAGAGGATAGGATAGGGGATAGGATAGGATAGAGGATCGGATAGAGGATAGGATAGGATAGAGGAAAGGATAGGATAGAGGATAGGATACGTAATTGGATAGGATAGAGGATAGGATAAGGTAGAGGATAGTATAGAGGATAGGATAAGGTAGAGGATAGTATAGTATAGAGGATAGGATAGGATAGAGGATAGGATAGGATAAAGGATAGGATAGGATAGAGGATAGGATAGGATAGAGGATAGGAGAGGATAGAGGATAGGATAGGATAGAGGATAGGATAGGATAGAGGATAGGATAGAGGATAGGATAGGATAGAGGATATAATAGGATAGGTTATAGTATAGGATAGAGGATAGGATAGGATAGAGTATAGGATAAGGTAGAGGATAGGATAGGATAGAGGATATAATAGGATAGGGGATAGTATAGGATAGAGGATAGGATAAAGGATAGGATAGAATAGAGAATAGGATAGGATAAAGGATAGGATAGGATAGAGGATAGGGTAGGATAGGATAGAGGATAGGATAGGATAGAGGATAGGATAGAGGATAGGATAGAGGATAGGATCGGATAGAGGATAGGATAGGATAGAGGATAGGATAGGATAGAGGATAGGATAGGATAGAGGATAGGATAGGATAGAGGATAGGATAGGATAGAGGATAGGATAGGATAGAGGATAGGATAGGATAGAGGATATAATAGGATTGAGGAAAGGATAGGATAGAGGATAGGACAGGATAGAGGATAGGATAGGATAGAGGATAGGATAGACTAGAGGATAGGATAGGATAAAGGATATAATAGGATAGAGGATAGGATAGGATAGGATAGAGAATAGGATAGGATAGAGGATAGGATAGGATAGAGGATAGGATAGGATAGAGGATCGGATAGACGATAGGATAGGATAGAGGAAAGGATAGGATAGAGGATAGGATACGTAATTGGATAGGATACGTAATTGGATAGGATAGAGGATAGGATAAGGTAGAGGATAGTATAGGATAGAGGATAGGATAGGATAGAGGATAGGATAGGATAAAGGATAGGATAGGATAGAGGAGAGGATAGGATAGGATAGGATAGAGGATAGGATAGGATAGAGGATAGGATAGGATAGAGGATAGGATAGGATAGAGGATAGGATAGGATAGAGGATAGGATAGGTAATTGGATAGGATAGAGTATAGGATAAGGTAGAGGATAGGATAGGATAGAGGATATAATAGGATAGAGGATAGGATAGGATAGAGGATAGGATAGGAAAGAGGATAGGATAGGGTAGAGGATAGGATAGGATAGAGGATAGGATAGGATAAAGGATAGGATAGGATAGAGGATAGGATAGGATAGGATAGAGGATAGGATAGAGGATAGGATAGGATAGAGGATCGGATAGAGGATAGGATAGGATAGACGAAATGATAGGATAGAGGATAGGATAGGATAGAGGATAGGATAGGATAGAGGATAGGATAGGATAGAGGATATAATAGGATTGAGGAAAGGATAGGATAGAGGATAGGATAGGATAGAGGATAGGATAGGATAGAGGATAGGATAGGATAGAGGATAGGATAGGATAGAGGATAGGATAGGATAGAGGATAGGATAGGATAGAGGATAGGATAGGATAGAGGATAGGATAGGATAGAGGATAGGATAGAGGATAGGATAGAGGATAGGATAGGATAGAGGATAGGATAGAGGATAGGATAGAGGGTAGGATAGAGGATAGGATAGGATAGAGGATCGGATAGAGGATAGGATAGGATAGAGGATCGGATAGAGGATAGGATAGGATACAGGAAAGGATAGGATAGAGGATAGGATACGTAATTGGATAGGATAGAGGATAGGATAAGGTAGAGGATAGTATAGGATAGAGGATAGGATAGGATAGAGGACAGGATAGGGTAACGGATAGGATAGGATAGAGGAAATGATAGGATAGAGGATAGGATACGTAATTGGATAGGATAGAGGATAGGATAAGGTAGAGGATAGTATAGGATAGAGGATAGGATAGGATAGAGGATAGGATAGGATAAAGGATAGGATAGGATAGAGGATAGGATAGGATAGAGGATAGGAGAGGATAGAGGATAGGATAGGATAGAGGATAGGATAGGATAGAGGATAGGATAGAGGATAGGATAGGATAGAGGATATAATAGGATAGGTTATAGTATAGGATAGAGGATAGGATAGGATAGAGTATAGGATAAGGTAGAGGATAGGATAGGATACAGGATATAATAGGATAGGGGATAGTATAGGATAGAGGATAGGATAAAGGATAGGATAGAATAGAGGATATGATAGGATAAAGGATAGGATAGGATAGAGGATCGGATAGAGGATAGGATAGGATAGAGGATAGGATAGGATAGAGGATAGGATAGGATAGAGGATATAATAGGATTGAGGAAAGGATAGGATAGAGGATAGGATAGGATAGAGGATATAATAGGATAGAGGATAGGATAGGATAGAGGATAGGATAGGAAAGAGGATAGGATAGGGTAGAGGATAGGATAGGATAGAGGATAGGATAGGATAAAGGATAGGATAGGATAGAGGATAGGATAGGATAGGATAGAGGATAGGATAGAGGATAGGATAGGATAGAGGATCGGATAGAGGATAGGATAGGATAGAGGAAATGATAGGATAGAGGATAGGATAGGATAGAGGATAGGATAGGATAGAGGATAGGATAGGATAGAGGATATAATAGGATTGAGGAAAGGATAGGATAGAGGATAGGATAGGATAGAGGATAGGATAGGATAGAGGATAGGATAGGATAGAGGATAGGATAGGATAGAGGATAGGATAGGATAGAGGATAGGATAGGATAGAGGATAGGATAGGATAGAGGATAGGATAGGATAGAGGATAGGATAGAGGATAGGATAGAGGGTAGGATAGAGGATAGGATAGGATAGAGGATCGGATAGAGGATAGGATAGGATAGAGGATCGGATAGAGGATAGGATAGGATACAGGAAAGGATAGGATAGAGGATAGGATACGTAATTGGATAGGATAGAGGATAGGATAAGGTAGAGGATAGTATAGGATAGAGGATAGGATAGGATAGAGGACAGGATAGGGTAGCGGATAGGATAGGATAGAGGAAATGATAGGATAGAGGATAGGATACGTAATTGGATAGGATAGAGGATAGGATAAGGTAGAGGATAGTATAGGATAGAGGATAGGATAGGATAGAGGATAGGATAGGATAAAGGATAGGATAGGATAGAGGATAGGATAGGATAGAGGATAGGAGAGGATAGAGGATAGGATAGGATAGAGGATAGGATAGGATAGAGGATAGGATAGAGGATAGGATAGGATAGAGGATATAATAGGATAGGTTATAGTATAGGATAGAGGATAGGATAGGATAGAGTATAGGATAAGGTAGAGGATAGGATAGGATACAGGATATAATAGGATAGGGGATAGTATAGGATAGAGGATAGGATAGAATAGAGGATATGATAGGATAAAGGATAGGATAGGATAGAGGATAGGATAGGATATGATAGAGGATAGGATAGGATAGAGGATAGGATAGAGGATAGGATAGAGGGTAGGATAGAGGATAGGATAGGATAGAGGATCGGATAGAGGATAGGATAGGATAGAGGATCGGATAGAGGATAGGATAGGATAGAGGAAAGGATAGGATACGTAATTGGATAGGATTGAGGATAGGATAAGGTAGAGGATAGTATAGGATAGAGGATAGGATAGGATAGAGGACAGGATAGGATAAAGGATAGGATAGGATAGAGGATAGGATAGGATAGAGGATAGGATAGGATAGAGGATAGGATAGGATAGAGGATAGGATAGGTTAGAGGATAGGATAGGATATAGGATAGGATAGGTAATTGGATAGGATAGAGTATAGGATAAGGTAGAGGATAGGATAGGATAGGATAGAGGATATAATATGATAGAGGATAGGATAGGATAGAGGATAGGATAGGAAAGAGGATAGGATAGGATAGAGGATAGGATAGGAAAGAGGAAATGATAGGATAGAGGATAGGATACGTAATTGGATAGGATAGAGGATAGGATAAGGTAGAGGATAGTATAGGATAGAGGATAGGATAGGATAGAGTATAGGATAAGGTAGAGGATAGGATAGGATAGATGATATAATAGGATAGGGGATAGTATAGGATAGAGGATAGGATAAAGGATAGGATAGAATAGAGGATAGGATAGGATAAAGGATAGGATAGGATAGAGGATAGGATAGGATAGGATAGAGGATAGGATAGAGGATAGGATAGAGGATAGGATAGGATAGAGGATCGGATAGAGGATAGGATAGGATAGAGGAAAGGATAGGATAAAGGATAGGATACGTAATTGGATAGGATAGAGGATAGTATAGGATAGAGGATAGGATAGGATAAAGGATAGGATAGGATAGAGGATAGGATAGGATAGGATAGAGGATAGGATAGAGGATAGGATAGAGGATAGGATAGGATAGAGGATCGGATAGAGGATAGGATAGGATAGAGGAAAGGATAGGATAAAGGATAGGATACGTAATTGGATAGGATAGAGGATAGGATAAGGTAGAGGATAGTATAGGATAGAGGATAGGATAGGATAGAGTATAGGATAAGGTAGAGGATAGGATAGGATAGATGATATAATAGGATAGGGGATAGTATAGGATAGAGGATAGGATAAAGGATAGGATAGAATAGAGGATAGGATAGGATAAAGGATAGGATAGGATAGAGGATAGGATAGGATAGGATAGAGGATAGGATAGAGGATAGGATAGAGGATAGGATAGGATAGAGGATCGGATAGAGGATAGGATAGGATAGAGGATAGGATAGGATAGAGGATAGGATAGGATAGAGGATATAATAGGATTGAGGAAAGGATAGGATAGAGGATAGGATAGGATAGAGGATAGGATAGGATAGAGGATAGGATAGGATAGAGGATAGGATAGGATAGAGGATAGGATAGGATAGAGGATAGGATAGGATAGAGGATAGGATAGGATAGATGATAGGATAGGATAGAGGATAGGATAGGATAGAGGATAGGATAGGATAGAGGATAGGATAGGATAGAGGATAGGATAGAGGATAGGATAGAGGGTAGGATAGAGGATAGGATAGGATAGAGGATCGGATAGAGGATAGGATAGGATAGAGGATCGGATAGAGGATATGATAGGATAGAGGAAAGGATAGGATAGAGGATAGGATACGTAATTGGATAGGATAGAGGATAGGATAAGGTAGATGATAGTATAGGATAGAGGATAGGATAGGATAGAGGACAGGATAGGATAAAGGATAGGATAGGATAGAGGATAGGATAGGATAGAGGATAGGAGAGGATAGAGGATAGGATAGGATAGAGGATAGGATAGGATAGAGGATAGGATAGAGGATAGGATAGGATAGAGGATATGATAGGATAGGTTATAGTATAGGATAGAGGATAGGATAGGATAGAGTATAGGATAAGGTAGAGGATAGGATAGGATACAGGATATAATAGGATAGGGGATAGTATAGGATAGAGGATAGGATAAGGGATAGGATAGAATAGAGGATATGATAGGATAAAGGATAGGATAGGATAGAGGATAGGATAGGATAGGATAGAGGATAGGATAGAGGATAGGATAGAGGGTAGGATAGAGGATAGGATAGGATAGAGGATCGGATAGAGGATAGGATAGGATAGAGGATCGGATAGAGGATAGGATAGGATAGAGGAAAGGATAGGATACGTAATTGGATAGGATAGAGGATAGGATAAGGTAGAGGATAGGATACGTAATTGGATAGGATAGAGGATAGGATAAGGTAGAGGATAGTATAGGATAGAGGATAGGATAGGATAGAGGACATGATAAGATAAAGGATAGGATAGGATAGAGGATAGGATACGATAGAGGATAGGATAGGATAGAGGATAGGATAGGATAGAGGATAGGATAGGATATAGGATAGGATAGGTAATTGGATAGGATAGAGTATAGGATAAGGTAGAGGATAGGATAGTATAGGATAGAGGATATAATATGATAGAGGATAGGATAGGATAGAGGATAGGATAGGAAAAAGGATAGGATAGGATAGAGGATAGGATAGGATACAGGATAGGATAGAGGATAGGATAGAGGATAGGATAGGATAGAGGATAGGATAGGATAGAGGATAGGATAGGATAGAGGATAGGATAGGATAGAGGATAGGATAGGATAGAGGATAGGATAGGATAGAGGATAGGATAGGATAGAGGATAGGATAGAGGATAGGATAGAGGGTAGGATAGAGGATAGGATAGGATAGAGGATCGGATAGAGGATAGGATAGGATAGAGGATCGGATAGAGGATATGATAGGATAGAGGAAAGGATAGGATAGAGGATAGGATACGTAATTGGATAGGATACGTAATTGGATAGGATAGAGGATAGGATAAGGTAGAGGATAGTATAGGATAGAGGATAGGATAGGATAGAGGATAGGATAGGATAAAGGATAGGATAGGATAGAGGAGAGGATAGGATAGGATAGGATAGAGGATAGGATAGGATAGAGGATAGGATAGGATAGAGGATAGGATAGGATAGAGGATAGGATAGGATAGAGGATAGGATAGGTAATTGGATAGGATAGAGTATAGGATAAGGTAGAGGATAGGATAGGATAGAGGATATAATAGGATAGAGGATAGGATAGGATAGAGGATAGGATAGGAAAGAGGATAGGATAGGGTAGAGGATAGGATAGGATAGAGGATAGGATAGGATAAAGGATAGGATAGGATAGAGGATAGGATAGGATAGGATAGAGGATAGGATAGAGGATAGGATAGGATAGAGGATCGGATAGAGGATAGGATAGGATAGAGGAAATGATAGGATAGAGGATAGGATAGGATAGAGGATAGGATAGGATAGAGGATAGGATAGGATAGAGGATATAATAGGATTGAGGAAAGGATAGGATAGAGGATAGGATAGGATAGAGGATAGGATAGGATAGAGGATAGGATAGGATAGAGGATAGGATAGGATAGAGGATAGGATAGGATAGAGGATAGGATAGGATAGAGGATAGGATAGGATAGAGGATAGGATAGGATAGAGGATAGGATAGAGGATAGGATAGAGGGTAGGATAGAGGATAGGATAGGATAGAGGATCGGATAGAGGATAGGATAGGATAGAGGATCGGATAGAGGATAGGATAGGATACAGGAAAGGATAGGATAGAGGATAGGATACGTAATTGGATAGGATAGAGGATAGGATAAGGTAGAGGATAGTATAGGATAGAGGATAGGATAGGATAGAGGATAGGATAAGGTAGAGGATAGTATAGGATAGAGGATAGGATAGGATAGAGGATAGGATAGGATAAAGGATAGGATAGGATAGAGGATAGGATAGGATAGAGGATAGGAGAGGATAGAGGATAGGATAGGATAGATGATAGGATAGGATAGAGGATAGGATAGAGGATAGGATAGGATAGAGGATATGATAGGATAGGTTATAGTATAGGATAGAGGATAGGATAGGATAGAGTATAGGATAAGGTAGAGGATAGGATAGGATACAGGATATAATAGGATAGGGGATAGTATAGGATAGAGGATAGGATAAGGGATAGGATAGAATAGAGGATATGATAGGATAAAGGATAGGATAGGATAGAGGATAGGATAGGATAGGATAGAGGATAGGATAGGATAGAGGATAGGATAGAGGATAGGATAGAGGGTAGGATAGAGGATAGGATAGGATAGAGGATCGGATAGAGGATAGGATAGGATAGACGATCGGATAGAGGATAGGATAGGATAGAGGAAAGGATAGGATACGTAATTGGATAGGATAGAGGATAGGATAAGGTAGAGGATAGGATACGTAATTGGATAGGATAGAGGATAGGATAAGGTAGAGGATAGTATAGGATAGAGGATAGGATAGGATAGAGGACAGGATAAGATAAAGGATAGGATAGGATAGAGGATAGGATACGATAGAGGATAGGATAGGATAGAGGATAGGATAGGATAGAGGATAGGATAGGATATAGGATAGGATAGGTAATTGGATAGGATAGAGTATAGGATAAGGTAGAGGATAGGATAGTATAGGATAGAGGATATAATATGATAGAGGATAGGATAGGATAGAGGATAGGATAGGAAAAAGGATAGGATAGGATAGAGGATAGGATAGGATACAGGATAGGATAGAGGATAGGATAGAGGATAGGATAGGATAGAGGATAGGATAGGATAGAGGATAGGATAGGATAGAGGATAGGATATGATAGAGGATAGGATCGGATAGAGGATCGGATAGAGGATCGGATAGAGGATAGGATAGGATAGAGGATAGGATAGGATAGAGGATAGGATAGGAAAGAGGATAGGATAGGATAGAGGATAGGATAGGATAGAGGATAGGATAGGATAGAGGATAGGATAGGATAGAGGATAGGATGGGATAGAGGATAGGATAGAGGATAGGATAGGATAGAGGATAGGATAGGATAAAGGATAGGATAGGATAGAGGATAGGATAGGATAGAGGATAGGATAGGATAGGATAGAGAATAGGATAGGATAGAGGATAGGATAGGATAGAGGATAGGATAGAGGATAGGATAGAGGATAGGATAGAGGATAGGATAGGATAGAGGATCGGATAGAGGATAGGATAGGATAGAGGATAGGATAGAGGATAGGATAGGATAGAGGATCGGATAGAGGATAGGATAGGATAGAGGATAGGATAGGATAGAGGATAGGATAGGATAGAGGATAGGATAGGATAGAGGATAGGATAGGATAGAGGATAGGATAGGATAGAGGATAGGATAGGATAGAGGATAGGATAGGATAGAGGATATAATAGGATTGAGGAAAGGATAGGATAGAGGATAGGACAGGATAGAGGATAGGATAGGATAGAGGATAGGATAGGATAGAGGATAGGATAGGATAGAGGATAGGATAGGTAATTGGATAGGATAGAGTATAGGATAAGGTAGAGGATAGTATAGGATAGAGGATAGGATAGGATAGAGGACAGGATAGGATAAAGGATAGGATAGGATAGAGGATAGGATAGGATAGAGGATAGGATAGGATAGAGGATAGGATAGGATAGAGGATAGGATAGGATAGAGGATAGGATAGGATAGAGTATAGGATAAGGTAGAGGATAGGATAGGATAGAGGATATAATAGGATAGGGGATAGTATAGGATAGAGGATAGGATAAAGGATAGGATAGACTAGAGGATAGGATAGGATAAAGGATAGGATAGGATAGAGGATAGGATAGGATAGGATAGAGAATAGGATAGGATAGAGGATAGGATAGGATAGAGGATAGGATAGGATAGAGGATCGGATAGAGGATAGGATAGGATAGAGGAAAGGATAGGATAGAGGATAGGATACGTAATTGGATAGGATAGAGGATAGGATAAGGTAGAGGATAGTATAGGATAGAGGATAGGATAGGATAGAGGATAGGATAGGATAAAGGATAGGATAGGATAGAGGAGAGGATAGGATAGGATAGGATAGAGGATAGGATAGGATAGAGGATAGGATAGGATAGAGGATAGGATAGGATAGAGGATAGGATAGGATAGAGGATAGGATAGGATAGAGGATAGGATAGGATAGAGGATAGGATAGGATAGAGGATAGGATAGGATAGAGGATAGGATAGGTAATTGGATAGGATAGAGTATAGGATAAGGTAGAGGATAGGATAGGATAGAGGATATAATAGGATAGAGGATAGGATAGGATAGAGGATAGGATAGAGGATAGGATAGAGGGTAGGATAGAGGATAGGATAGGATAGAGGATCGGATAGAGGATAGGATAGGATAGAGGATCGGATAGAGGATAGGATAGGATAGAGGAAAGGATAGGATACGTAATTGGATAGGATAGAGGATAGGATAAGGTAGAGGATAGGATACGTAATTGGATAGGATAGAGGATAGGATAAGGTAGAGGATAGTATAGGATAGAGGATAGGATAGGATAGAGGACAGGATAAGATAAAGGATAGGATAGGATAGAGGATAGGATACGATAGAGGATAGGATAGGATAGAGGATAGGATAGGATAGAGGATAGGATAGGATATAGGATAGGATAGGTAATTGGATAGGATAGAGTATAGGATAAGGTAGAGGATAGGATAGTATAGGATAGAGGATATAATATGATAGAGGATAGGATAGGATAGAGGATAGGATAGGAAAAAGGATAGGATAGGATAGAGGATAGGATAGGATACAGGATAGGATAGAGGATAGGATAGAGGATAGGATAGGATAGAGGATAGGATAGGATAGAGGATAGGATAGGATAGAGGATAGGATATGATAGAGGATAGGATCGGATAGAGGATCGGATAGAGGATCGGATAGAGGATAGGATAGGATAGAGGATAGGATAGGATAGAGGATAGGATAGGAAAGAGGATAGGATAGGATAGAGGATAGGATAGGATAGAGGATAGGATAGGATAGAGGATAGGATAGGATAGAGGATAGGATGGGATAGAGGATAGGATAGAGGATAGGATAGGATAGAGGATAGGATAGGATAAAGGATAGGATAGGATAGAGGATAGGATAGGATAGAGGATAGGATAGGATAGGATAGAGAATAGGATAGGATAGAGGATAGGATAGGATAGAGGATAGGATAGAGGATAGGATAGAGGATAGGATAGAGGATAGGATAGGATAGAGGATCGGATAGAGGATAGGATAGGATAGAGGATAGGATAGAGGATAGGATAGGATAGAGGATCGGATAGAGGATAGGATAGGATAGAGGATAGGATAGGATAGAGGATAGGATAGGATAGAGGATAGGATAGGATAGAGGATAGGATAGGATAGAGGATAGGATAGGATAGAGGATAGGATAGGATAGAGGATATAATAGGATTGAGGAAAGGATAGGATAGAGGATAGGACAGGATAGAGGATAGGATAGGATAGAGGATAGGATAGGATAGAGGATAGGATAGGATAGAGGATAGGATAGGTAATTGGATAGGATAGAGTATAGGATAAGGTAGAGGATAGTATAGGATAGAGGATAGGATAGGATAGAGGACAGGATAGGATAAAGGATAGGATAGGATAGAGGATAGGATAGGATAGAGGATAGGATAGGATAGAGGATAGGATAGGATAGAGGATAGGATAGGATAGAGGATAGGATAGGATAGAGTATAGGATAAGGTAGAGGATAGGATAGGATAGAGGATATAATAGGATAGGGGATAGTATAGGATAGAGGATAGGATAAAGGATAGGATAGACTAGAGGATAGGATAGGATAAAGGATAGGATAGGATAGAGGATAGGATAGGATAGGATAGAGAATAGGATAGGATAGAGGATAGGATAGGATAGAGGATAGGATAGGATAGAGGATCGGATAGAGGATAGGATAGGATAGAGGAAAGGATAGGATAGAGGATAGGATACGTAATTGGATAGGATAGAGGATAGGATAAGGTAGAGGATAGTATAGGATAGAGGATAGGATAGGATAGAGGATAGGATAGGATAAAGGATAGGATAGGATAGAGGAGAGGATAGGATAGGATAGGATAGAGGATAGGATAGGATAGAGGATAGGATAGGATAGAGGATAGGATAGGATAGAGGATAGGATAGGATAGAGGATAGGATAGGATAGAGGATAGGATAGGATAGAGGATAGGATAGGATAGAGGATAGGATAGGATAGAGGATAGGATAGGTAATTGGATAGGATAGAGTATAGGATAAGGTAGAGGATAGGATAGGATAGAGGATATAATAGGATAGAGGATAGGATAGGATAGAGGATAGGATAGGAAAGAGGATAGGATAGGGTAGAGGATAGGATAGGATAGAGGATAGGATAGGATAAAGGATAGGATAGGATAGAGGATAGGATAGGATAGGATAGAGGATAGGATAGAGGATAGGATAGGATAGAGGATCGGATAGAGGATAGGATAGGATAGAGGAAATGATAGGATAGAGGATAGGATAGGATAGAGGATAGGATAGGATAGAGGATAGGATAGGATAGAGGATATAATAGGATTGAGGAAAGGATAGGATAGAGGATAGGATAGGATAGAGGATAGGATAGGATAGAGGATAGGATAGGATAGAGGATAGGATAGGATAGAGGATAGGATAGGATAGAGGATAGGATAGGATAGAGGATAGGATAGGATAGAGGATAGGATAGGATAGAGGATAGGATAGGATAGAGGATAGGATAGAGGATAGGATAGAGGGTAGGATAGAGGATAGGATAGGATAGAGGATCGGATAGAGGATAGGATAGGATAGAGGATCGGATAGAGGATAGGATAGGATAGAGGAAAGGATAGGATAGAGGATAGGATACGTAATTGGATAGGATAGAGGATAGGATAAGGTAGAGGATAGTATAGGATAGAGGATAGGATAGGATAGAGGACAGGATAGGATAAAGGATAGGATAGGATAGAGGAAATGATAGGATAGAGGATAGGATACGTAATTGGATAGGATAGAGGATAGGATAAGGTAGAGGATAGTATAGGATAGAGGATAGGATAGGATAGAGGATAGGATAGGATAAAGGATAGGATAGGATAGAGGATAGGATAGGATAGAGGATAGGAGAGGATAGAGGATAGGATAGGATAGAGGATAGGATAGGATAGAGGATAGGATAGAGGATAGGATAGGATAGAGGATATAATAGGATAGGTTATAGTATAGGATAGAGGATAGGATAGGATAGAGTATAGGATAAGGTAGAGGATAGGATAGGATACAGGATATAATAGGATAGGGGATAGTATAGGATAGAGGATAGGATAAAGGATAGGATAGAATAGAGGATATGATAGGATAAAGGATAGGATAGGATAGAGGATAGGATAGGATATGATAGAGGATAGGATAGGATAGAGGATAGGATAGAGGATAGGATAGAGGGTAGGATAGAGGATAGGATAGGATAGAGGATCGGATAGAGGATAGGATAGGATAGAGGATCGGATAGAGGATAGGATAGGATAGAGGAAAGGATAGGATACGTAATTGGATAGGATAGAGGATAGGATAAGGTAGAGGATAGTATAGGATAGAGGATAGGATAGGATAGAGGACAGGATAGGATAAAGGATAGGATAGGATAGAGGATAGGATAGGATAGAGGATAGGATAGGATAGACTATAGGATAGGATAGAGGATAGGATAGGTTAGAGGATAGGATAGGATATAGGATAGGATAGGTAATTGGATAGGATAGAGTATAGGATAAGGTAGAGGATAGGATAGGATAGGATAGAGGATATAATATGATAGAGGATAGGATAGGATAGAGGATAGGATAGGAAAGAGGATAGGATAGGATAGAGGATAGGATAGGATACAGGATAGGATAGAGGATAGGATAGAGGATAGGATAGGATAGAGGATAGGATAGGATAGAGGATAGGATAGGATAGAGGATAGGATATGATAGAGGATAGGATCGGATAGAGGATCGAATAGAGGATCGGATAGAGGATAGGATAGGATAGAGGATAGGATAGGATAGAGGATAGGATAGGAAAGAGGATAGGATAGGATAGAGGATAGGCTAGGATAGAGGATAGGATAGGATACAGGATAGGATGGGATAGAGGATAGGATAGAGGATAGGATAGGGTAGAGGATAGGATAGGATAAAGGATAGGATAGGATAGAGGATAGGATAGGATGGGATAGAGAATAGGATAGGATAGAGGATAGGATAGGATAGAGGACAGGATAGAGGATAGGATAGAGGATAGGATAGAGGATAGGATAGGATAGAGGATAGGATAGAGGATAGGATAGGATAGAGGATCGGATAGAGGATAGGATAGGATAGAGGAAAGGATAGGATAGAGGATAGGATACGTAATTGGATAGGATAGAGGATAGGATAGGATAGAGGATAGGATAGGATAGAGGATAGGATAGGATAGAGTATAGGATAAGGTAGAGGATAGGATAGGATAGAGGATATAATAGGATAGGGGATAGTATAGGATAGAGGATAGGATAAAGGATAGGATAGACTAGAGGATAGGATAGGATAAAGGATAGGATAGGATAGAGGATAGGATAGGATAGGATAGAGAATAGGATAGGATAGAGGATAGGATAGGATAGAGGATAGGATAGGATAGAGGATCGGATAGAGGATAGGATAGGATAGAGGAAAGGATAGGATAGAGGATAGGATACGTAATTGGATAGGATAGAGGATAGGATAAGGTAGAGGATAGTATAGGATAGAGGATAGGATAGGATAGAGGATAGGATAGGATAAAGGATAGGATAGGATAGAGGAGAGGATAGGATAGGATAGGATAGAGGATAGGATAGGATAGAGGATAGGATAGGATAGAGGATAGGATAGGATAGAGGATAGGATAGGATAGAGGATAGGATAGGATAGAGGATAGGATAGGATAGAGGATAGGATAGGATAGAGGATAGGATAGGATAGAGGATAGGATAGGTAATTGGATAGGATAGAGTATAGGATAAGGTAGAGGATAGGATAGGATAGAGGATATAATAGGATAGAGGATAGGATAGGATAGAGGATAGGATAGAGGATAGGATAGAGGGTAGGATAGAGGATAGGATAGGATAGAGGATCGGATAGAGGATAGGATAGGATAGAGGATCGGATAGAGGATAGGATAGGATAGAGGAAAGGATAGGATACGTAATTGGATAGGATAGAGGATAGGATAAGGTAGAGGATAGGATACGTAATTGGATAGGATAGAGGATAGGATAAGGTAGAGGATAGTATAGGATAGAGGATAGGATAGGATAGAGGACAGGATAAGATAAAGGATAGGATAGGATAGAGGATAGGATACGATAGAGGATAGGATAGGATAGAGGATAGGATAGGATAGAGGATAGGATAGGATATAGGATAGGATAGGTAATTGGATAGGATAGAGTATAGGATAAGGTAGAGGATAGGATAGTATAGGATAGAGGATATAATATGATAGAGGATAGGATAGGATAGAGGATAGGATAGGAAAAAGGATAGGATAGGATAGAGGATAGGATAGGATACAGGATAGGATAGAGGATAGGATAGAGGATAGGATAGGATAGAGGATAGGATAGGATAGAGGATAGGATAGGATAGAGGATAGGATATGATAGAGGATAGGATCGGATAGAGGATCGGATAGAGGATCGGATAGAGGATAGGATAGGATAGAGGATAGGATAGGATAGAGGATAGGATAGGAAAGAGGATAGGATAGGATAGAGGATAGGATAGGATAGAGGATAGGATAGGATAGAGGATAGGATAGGATAGAGGATAGGATGGGATAGAGGATAGGATAGAGGATAGGATAGGATAGAGGATAGGATAGGATAAAGGATAGGATAGGATAGAGGATAGGATAGGATAGAGGATAGGATAGGATAGGATAGAGAATAGGATAGGATAGAGGATAGGATAGGATAGAGGATAGGATAGAGGATAGGATAGAGGATAGGATAGAGGATAGGATAGGATAGAGGATCGGATAGAGGATAGGATAGGATAGAGGATAGGATAGAGGATAGGATAGGATAGAGGATAGGATAGGATAGAGGATCGGATAGAGGATAGGATAGGATAGAGGATAGGATAGGATAGAGGATAGGATAGGAAAGAGGATAGGATAGGATAGAGGATAGGATAGGATAGAGGATAGGATAGGATAGAGGATAGGATAGGATAGAGGATAGGATGGGATAGAGGATAGGATAGAGGATAGGATAGGATAGAGGATAGGATAGGATAGAGGATAGGATAGGATAGAGGATAGGATAGAGGATAGGATAGGATAGAGGATAGGATAGGATAGAGGATAGGATAGGTAATTGGATAGGATAGAGTATAGGATAAGGTAGAGGATAGGATAGGATAGGATAGAGGATATAATATGATAGAGGATAGGATAGGATAGAGGATAGGATAGGAAAGAGGATAGGATAGGATAGAGGATAGGATAGGATAGAGGATAATATAGAGGATAGGATAGGATAGAGGATAGGATAGGATAGAGGATAGGATAGAGGATAGGATAGAGGATAGGATAGGATAGAGGATAGGATAGGATAGAGGATAGGATAGGATAGAGGATAGGATAGGATAGAGGATAGGATAGGATAGAGGATAGGATAGGTAATTGGATAGGATAGAGTATAGGATAAGGTAGAGGATAGTATAGGATAGAGGATAGGATAGGATAGAGGACAGGATAGGATAAAGGATAGGATAGGATAGAGGATAGGATAGGATAGAGGATAGGATAGGATAGAGGATAGGATAGGATAGAGGATAGGATAGGTTAGAGGATAGGATAGGATATAGGATAGGATAGGTAATTGGATAGGATAGAGTATAGGATAAGGTAGAGGATAGGATAGGATAGGATAGAGGATATAATATGATAGAGGATAGGATAGGATAGAGGATAGGATAGGAAAGAGGATAGGATAGGATAGAGGATAGGATAGGATACAGGATAGGATAGAGGATAGGATAGAGGATAGGATAGGATAGAGGATAGGATAGGATAGAGGATAGGATAGGATAGAGGATAGGATATGATAGAGGATAGGATCGGATAGAGGATCGAATAGAGGACCGGATAGAGGATAGGATAGGATAGAGGATAGGATAGGATAGAGGATAGGATAGGAAAGAGGATAGGATAGGATAGAGGATAGGCTAGGATAGAGGATAGGATAGGATACAGGATAGGATGGGATAGAGGATAGGATAGAGGATAGGATAGGGTAGAGGATAGGATAGGATAAAGGATAGGATAGGATAGAGGATAGGATAGGATGGGATAGAGAATAGGATAGGATAGAGGATAGGATAGGATAGAGGACAGGATAGAGAATAGGATAGAGGATAGGATAGAGGATAGGATAGGATAGAGGATCGGATAGAGGATAGGATAGGATAGAGGATAGGATAGAGGATAGGATAGGATAGAGGATCGGATAGAGGATAGGATAGGATAGAGGAAAGGATAGGATAGAGGATAGGATACGTAATTGGATAGGATAGAGGATAGTATAGGATAGAGGATAGGATAGGATAGAGGACAGGATAGGATAAAGGATAGGATAGGAAAGAGGAAATGATAGGATAGAGGATAGGATAGGATAGAGGATAGGATAGGATAGAGGAAAGGATAGGATAGAGGATAGGATACGTAATTGGATAGGATAGAGGATAGGATAAGGTAGATGATAGTATAGGATAGAGGATAGGATAGGATAGAGGACAGGATAGGATAAAGGATAGGATAGGATAGAGGATAGGATAGGATAGAGGATAGGAGAGGATAGAGGATAGGATAGGATAGAGGATAGGATAGGATAGAGGATAGGATAGAGGATAGGATAGGATAGAGGATATGATAGGATAGGTTATATTATAGGATAGAGGATAGAATAGGATAGAGTATAGGATAAGGTAGAGGATAGGATAGGATACAGGATATAATAGGATAGGGGATAGTATAGGATAGAGGATAGGATAAGGGATAGGATAGAATAGAGGATATGATAGGATAAAGGATAGGATAGGATAGAGGATAGGATAGGATAGGATAGAGGATAGGATAGGATAGAGGATAGGATAGAGGATAGGATAGAGGGTAGGATAGAGGATAGGATAGGATAGAGGATCGGATAGAGGATAGGATAGGATAGAGGATAGGATAGAGGATAGGATAAGGTAGAGGATAGTATAGGATAGAGGATAGGATAGGATAGAGGACAGGATAGGATAAAGGATAGGATAGGATAGAGGATAGGATAGGATAGAGGATAGGATAGGATAGAGGATAGGATAGGATAGAGGATAGGATAGGATATAGGATAGGATAGGTAATTGGATAGGATAGAGTATAGGATAAGGTAGAGGATAGGGGAGGATAGGATAGAGGATATAATATGATAGAGGATAGGATAGGATAGAGGATAGGATAGGAAAAAGGATAGGATAGGATAGAGGATAGGATCGGATAGAGGATCGGATAGAGGATCGGATAGAGGATAGGATAGGATAGAGGATAGGATAGGATAGAGGATAGGATAGGAAAGAGGATAGGATAGGATAGAGGATAGGATAGGATAGAGGATAGGATAGGATAGAGGATAGGATAGGATAGAGGATAGGATGGGATAGAGGATAGGATAGAGGATAGGATAGGATAGAGGATAGGATAGGATAAAGGATAGGATAGGATAGAGGATAGGATAGGATAGGATAGAGAATAGGATAGGATAGAGGATAGGATAGGATAGAGGATAGGATAGAGGATAGGATAGGATAGAGGATAGGATAGGATAGAGGATAGGATAGGATAGAGGATAGGATATGATAGAGGATAGGATCGGATAGAGGATCGGATAGAGGATCGGATAGAGGATAGGATAGGATAGAGGATAGGATAGGATAGAGGATAGGATAGGAAAGAGGATAGGATAGGATAGAGGATAGGATAGGATAGAGGATAGGATAGGATAGAGGATAGGATAGGATAGAGGATAGGATGGGATAGAGGATAGGATAGAGGATAGGATAGGATAGAGGATAGGATAGGATAAAGGATAGGATAGGATAGAGGATAGGATAGGATAGGATAGAGAATAGGATAGGATAGAGGATAGGATAGGATAGAGGATAGGATAGAGGATAGGATAGAGGATAGGATAGAGGATAGGATAGGATAGAGGATCGGATAGAGGATAGGATAGGATAGAGGATAGGATAGAGGATAGGATAGGATAGAGGATCGGATAGAGGATAGGATAGGATAGAGGAAAGGATAGGATAGAGGATAGGATACGTAATTGGATAGGATAGAGGATAGGATAAGGTAGAGGATAGTATAGGATAGAGGATAGGATAGGATAGAGGATAGGATAGGATAAAGGATAGGATAGGATAGAGGATAGGATAGGATAGAGGATAGGATAGGATAGAGGATAGGATAGGATAGAGGATAGGATAGAGGATAGGATAGGATAGAGGATAGGATAGGATAGAGGATAGGATAGGTAATTGGATAGGATAGAGTATAGGATAAGGTAGAGGATAGGATAGGATAGGATAGAGGATATAATATGATAGAGGATAGGATAGGATAGAGGATAGGATAGGAAAGAGGATAGGATAGGATAGAGGATAGGATAGGATAGAGGATAGGATAGAGGATAGGATAGAGGATAGGATAGGATAGAGGATAGGATAGGATAGAGGATAGGATAGGATAGAGGATAGGATAGGATAGAGGATAGGATAGGATAGAGGATAGGATAGGTAATTGGATAGGATAGAGTATAGGATAAGGTAGAGGATAGTATAGGATAGAGGATAGGATAGGATAGAGGACAGGATAGGATAAAGGATAGGATAGGATAGAGGATAGGATAGGATAGAGGATAGGATAGGATAGAGGATAGGATAGGATAGAGGATAGGATAGGTTAGAGGATAGGATAGGATATAGGATAGGATAGGTAATTGGATAGGATAGAGTATAGGATAAGGTAGAGGATAGGATAGGATAGGATAGAGGATATAATATGATAGAGGATAGGATAGGATAGAGGATAGGATAGGAAAGAGGATAGGATAGGATAGAGGATAGGATAGGATACAGGATAGGATAGAGGATAGGATAGAGGATAGGATAGGATAGAGGATAGGATAGGATAGAGGATAGGATAGGATAGAGGATAGGATATGATAGAGGATAGGATCGGATAGAGGATCGAATAGAGGACCGGATAGAGGATAGGATAGGATAGAGGATAGGATAGGATAGAGGATAGGATAGGAAAGAGGATAGGATAGGATAGAGGATAGGCTAGGATAGAGGATAGGATAGGATACAGGATAGGATGGGATAGAGGATAGGATAGAGGATAGGATAGGGTAGAGGATAGGATAGGATAAAGGATAGGATAGGATAGAGGATAGGATAGGATGGGATAGAGAATAGGATAGGATAGAGGATAGGATAGGATAGAGGACAGGATAGAGAATAGGATAGAGGATAGGATAGAGGATAGGATAGGATAGAGGATCGGATAGAGGATAGGATAGGATAGAGGATAGGATAGAGGATAGGATAGGATAGAGGATCGGATAGAGGATAGGATAGGATAGAGGAAAGGATAGGATAGAGGATAGGATACGTAATTGGATAGGATAGAGGATAGTATAGGATAGAGGATAGGATAGGATAGAGGACAGGATAGGATAAAGGATAGGATAGGAAAGAGGAAATGATAGGATAGAGGATAGGATAGGATAGAGGATAGGATAGGATAGAGGAAAGGATAGGATAGAGGATAGGATACGTAATTGGATAGGATAGAGGATAGGGTAAGGTAGATGATAGTATAGGATAGAGGATAGGATAGGATAGAGGACAGGATAGGATAAAGGATAGGATAGGATAGAGGATAGGATAGGATAGAGGATAGGAGAGGATAGAGGATAGGATAGGATAGAGGATAGGATAGGATAGAGGATAGGATAGAGGATAGGATAGGATAGAGGATATGATAGGATAGGTTATATTATAGGATAGAGGATAGAATAGGATAGAGTATAGGATAAGGTAGAGGATAGGATAGGATACAGGATATAATAGGATAGGGGATAGTATAGGATAGAGGATAGGATAAGGGATAGGATAGAATAGAGGATATGATAGGATAAAGGATAGGATAGGATAGAGGATAGGATAGGATAGGATAGAGGATAGGATAGGATAGAGGATAGGATAGAGGATAGGATAGAGGGTAGGATAGAGGATAGGATAGGATAGAGGATCGGATAGAGGATAGGATAGGATAGAGGATCGGATAGAGGATAGGATAGGATAGAGGAAAGGATAGGATACGTAATTGGATAGGATAGAGGATAGGATAAGGTAGAGGATAGTATAGGATAGAGGATAGGATAGGATAGAGGACAGGATAGGATAAAGGATAGGATAGGATAGAGGATAGGATAGGATAGAGGATAGGATAGGATAGAGGATAGGATAGGATAGAGGATAGGATAGGATATAGGATAGGATAGGTAATTGGATAGGATAGAGTATAGGATAAGGTAGAGGATAGGGGAGGATAGGATAGAGGATATAATATGATAGAGGATAGGATAGGATAGAGGATAGGATAGGAAAAAGGATAGGATAGGATAGAGGATAGGATCGGATAGAGGATCGGATAGAGGATCGGATAGAGGATAGGATAGGATAGAGGATAGGATAGGATAGAGGATAGGATAGGAAAGAGGATAGGATAGGATAGAGGATAGGATAGGATAGAGGATAGGATAGGATAGAGGATAGGATAGGATAGAGGATAGGATGGGATAGAGGATAGGATAGAGGATAGGATAGGATAGAGGATAGGATAGGATAAAGGATAGGATAGGATAGAGGATAGGATAGGATAGGATAGAGAATAGGATAGGATAGAGGATAGGATAGGATAGAGGATAGGATAGAGGATAGGATAGGATAGAGGATAGGATAGGATAGAGGATAGGATAGGATAGAGGATAGGATAGGATAGAGGATAGGATATGATAGAGGATAGGATCGGATAGAGGATCGGATAGAGGATCGGATAGAGGATAGGATAGGATAGAGGATAGGATAGGATAGAGGATAGGATAGGAAAGAGGATAGGATAGGATAGAGGATAGGATAGGATAGAGGATAGGATAGGATAGAGGATAGGATAGGATAGAGGATAGGATGGGATAGAGGATAGGATAGAGGATAGGATAGGATAGAGGATAGGATAGGATAAAGGATAGGATAGGATAGAGGATAGGATAGGATAGGATAGAGAATAGGATAGGATAGAGGATAGGATAGGATAGAGGATAGGATAGAGGATAGGATAGAGGATAGGATAGAGGATAGGATAGGATAGAGGATCGGATAGAGGATAGGATAGGATAGAGGATAGGATAGAGGATAGGATAGGATAGAGGATCGGATAGAGGATAGGATAGGATAGAGGAAAGGATAGGATAGAGGATAGGATACGTAATTGGATAGGATAGAGGATAGGATAAGGTAGAGGATAGTATAGGATAGAGGATAGGATAGGATAGAGGATAGGATAGGATAAAGGATAGGATAGGATAGAGGATAGGATAGGATAGAGGATAGGATAGGATAGAGGATAGGATAGGATAGAGGATAGGATAGAGGATAGGATAGGATAGAGGATAGGATAGGATAGAGGATAGGATAGGTAATTGGATAGGATAGAGTATAGGATAAGGTAGAGGATAGGATAGGATAGGATAGAGGATATAATATGATAGAGGATAGGATAGGATAGAGGATAGGATAGGAAAGAGGATAGGATAGGATAGAGGATAGGATAGGATAGAGGATAATATAGAGGATAGGATAGGATAGAGGATAGGATAGGATAGAGGATAGGATAGAGGATAGGATAGAGGATAGGATAGGATAGAGGATAGGATAGGATAGAGGATAGGATAGGATAGAGGATAGGATAGGATAGAGGATAGGATAGGATAGAGGATAGGATAGGTAATTGGATAGGATAGAGTATAGGATAAGGTAGAGGATAGGATAGGATAGAGGATATAATAGGATAGGGGATAGTATAGGATAGAGGATAGGATAAAGGATAGGATAGAATAGAGGATAGGATAGGATAAAGGATAGGATAGGATAGAGGATAGGATAGGATAGGATAGAGAATAGGATAGGATAGAGGATAGGATAGGATAGAGGATAGGATAGAGGATAGGATAGAGGATAGGATAGAGGATAGGATAGAGGATAGGATAGGATAGAGGATCGGATAGAGGATAGGATAGGATAGAGGAAAGGATAGGATAGAGGACAGGAGACGATAGAGGGTAGGATAGGGTAGAAGAAAGGATAGGATTGAGGATATGATAGAGGATATAATAGAGGATAGGATAAGGGATGGGATAGGATAGAGGATAGGATAGGATAGAGGATAGGACAGGATAGAGGATAGGATAGGATAGAGGTTAGGACAAGATAGAGGATAGGATACGGGATTGGATAGGATAGAGGATAGGATAGGATAGAGGATAGGATAGGATAGACAATAGGATAGGATAGATGATATTATAGGAGAGCGGATAGGATAGATGATATTATAGGAAAGAGGATAGTATATCATAGAGGATACGATATTATAGAGGATAGAATAGGATAGAGGATAGGATAGGGGATTGGATTGTATTGAGGTTAGGATAGGATAGAGAATAGGATAGGATAGATGATATTATAGGAAAGAAGATAGGATACGATAGGATAGAGGATAGGATATAGGATTGGATTTGACAGAGGATAGGATATAATAGAGGATAGGATAGGATTGTGGATAGGATAGGATAGAGGATAGGTTAGGACAGGATAGATGATAGGATAGGAGATTGGAAAGGATAGAGGATATTATAGGATAGAGGATAGGATAGGATAGAGGATCGGATAGGATAGAGAATAGGATAGGATAGATGACCTTCTAGGATAGAGGATAGGATATGATGATGGTTATGATATTATAGAGGATAGGATAGGATACAGTATAGGATATAATAGAGGATAGGATAGGAGTGTGGATAGGATAGTATAGAGGATAGGATAGGATAGAAGATAGGACAGAGGATAGGAATGGGGATTGGATAGGATAGAGGATAGGATAGGATAGAGGATAGTATAGTATAGAGGATAGGATAGGATACAGGATAGGACAGAGGATACGATATTATAGAGGATAGGATAGGATAGAGGATAGGATAGCATAGAGTATAGGATAGGATAGAGGATAGGATAGGGGATTCGATAGGATAGAGAATAGGATAGGATAGAGGATAGCATAAGTTAGAGGATAGAATAGGATAGAGAATAGGATAGGATAGATGATAATATAGGAAAGAGGATAGGATAGCGGATAGGATAGGATTGAGGATAGGGTAGGATAGAGGATAGGATAGGGGATTGGATAGGATAGAGGATAGGATAGGGGATTGGATAGGATAGAGGATAGGATAGTATAGAAAATAGGATAAGTTAGAGGATAGGATAAGTTAGAGGATAGGATAGGATAGAGGATAGGATAGGGGATTGGATAGGATACAGGATAGGATAGGATTGAGGATAGCATACAATAGAGGATAGGATAGGTTAGCGGATAGGATACGATATAGGATTGGATAAGATAGAGGATGGCATACGATAGAGGATAGGATAGGGGATTGGATAGGATTGAGGATAGGATAGGGGATTGGATAGCATAGAGGATAGGATAGTATAGAAGATAGTATAAGTTAGAGGATAGGATAGTATAGAGGATAGGATGGGTGATTGGATAGGATAGAGGATAGGATAGGATTGAGGAGAGGGTATGATAGAGGATATGATATTATAGAGGATAGGATAGGATAGAGGATAGGATAGTATTGAGGATGTGATAGAAAAGTGGATAGGATAGGATAGAGGATAGCATAGGATTGACGATATGATAGAAAAGAGGATAGGATAGGATAGAGGATAGGTTGGGGATTGGATAGGATAGAGGATAGGATAGGGGATTGGATAGGATAGAGGATAGGATAGGGGATTGGATAGGATAGAGGATAGGATAGTATAGAAAATAGGATAAGTTAGAGGATAGGATAGGATAGAGGATAGGATAGGGGATTGGATAGGATACAGGATAGGATAGGATTGAGGATAGCATACAATAGAGGATAGGATAGGATAGAGGATAGGATAGGATAGAGGACAGGATAGGATAGAGGATACGATATTATAGAGGATAGGGTAGGATAGAGGATATTATAGGATAGAGAATAGGATAGGTTAGCTCATAGGATACGATATAGGATTGGATAAGATAGAGGATGGCATACGATAGAGGATAGGATAGGGGATTGGATAGGATAGAGGATAGGATAGGGGATTGGATAGCATAGAGGATAGGATAGTATAGAAGATAGGATAAGTTAGAGGATAGGATAGGATAGAGGATAGGATGGGTGATTGGATAGGATAGAGGATAGGATAGGATTGAGGATAGGATAGGATAGATGATATTATAGGATAGAGGATAGGATAGGATGGAGGATACGATATTATAGAGGATAGGATAGGATAGAGTATAGGATAGGATAGAGTATAGGATAGGATAGAGGATAGGATAGGGGTTTGGATAGGATAGAGAATAGGAAAGGATAGAGGATAGCATAAGTTAGAGGATAGAATAGGATAGAGAATAGGATAGGATAGATGATAATATAGGCAAGAGGATAGGATAGCGGATAGGATAGGATTGAGGATAGGGTGGGATAGAGGATAGGATAGGGGATTGGATAGGATAGAGGATAGGATAGTATAGAAGATAGGAAAAGTTAGAGGATAGGATAGGATAGAGGATAGGATAGGGGATTGGATAGGATAGAGGATAGGATAGGGGATTGGATAGGATAGAGGAGAGGATAGTATAGAAGATAGGATAAGTTAGAGGATAGGATAGGATAGAGGATAGGATGAGGGATTGGATAGGATAGAGGTTAGGATAGGATTGAGGGTAGGATATGATAGAGGACAGGATAGGGGTTTGGATAGGATAGAGTATACGATATTATAGAGGATAGGATAGGATAGAGTATAGGATAGGATAGAGGACAGGATAGGGGTTTGGATAGGATAGAGAATAGGATAAGATAGAGGATAGCATAAGTTAGAGGATAGAATAGGATAGAGAATAGGATAGGATAGATGATAATATAGGAAAGAGGATAGGATAGCGGATAGGATAGGATTGAGGATAGGGTAGGATAGAGGATAGGATAGGGGATTGGATAGGATAGAGGATAGGATAGTATGGAAGATAGGA
This sequence comes from Halictus rubicundus, assembly GCF_050948215.1. Classification (NCBI taxonomy): domain Eukaryota; kingdom Metazoa; phylum Arthropoda; class Insecta; order Hymenoptera; family Halictidae; genus Halictus; species Halictus rubicundus. The sequence goes on from NW_027488656.1 coordinate 610,042, forward strand.
AAAGTTAGAGGATAGGATAGGATAGAGGATAGGACAGGGGATTGGATAGGATAGAGGATAGGATACGATAGAGGGTAGGATGAGGGATTGGATAGGATAGAGGATAGGATAGGATTGATGATAGGATATGATAGAGGATATGATATTATAGAGGATAGGATAGGATAGAGGATAGGATAGGATAGAGGATAGGATAGGATAGAGGATACGAATAGAGGATTGGATATGATAGAGGATAGGATAGAGGATAGAATAGGATAGATGATATTATAGGATAGAGGATAGGATATGATAGAGTAAACGATATTAAAGAGGATAGGATAGGGTAGAGGATACGAAAGAAGATAGGATAGGATAGAGGATAGGATAGAGGATAGGATAGAGGATAGGATAAGATCGAGGATAGGATAGGATAGAGGATCGGATAGAGGATAGGATGGGATAGAGGATAGGATAGGATAGAGGATAGGATAGGAAAGAGGGTAGGATAGGATAGAGGATAGGATAGGATAAAGGATAGGATAGGATAGAGGATATGATAGAGGATAGGATAGAGGATAGGATAAGATAGAGGATAGGATAGGATAGAGGATAGGATAGGATAGAGGATCGGATAGGATACAGGATAGGATAGGATAGAGGATAGGATAGGATAGAGGATAGGATGGGATAGAGGATAGGATAGGATAGAGGATAGGATAGAGGATAAGATAGGGGATCGGATAGAATAGAGGATAGGATGGGATAAAGGGTACGATATTATAGAGGATACGATATTATAGAGGATAGGATAGGATAGAGGATAGGATTGAGGATTGGATATCATAGAGGATACGATATTATAGAGGATTGGATAGGATAGGGGATATTATAGGATAGAGAATAAGATAGGATAGCAGATAAGGTAGGGGATCGAATAGAATAGAGAATAGGATAGGATAGAGGATAGGATAGGGGATTGGATAGGATAGAGGATAGGATAGGATTGAGGAAAGCATACAATAGAGGATAGGATAGGATAGAGGATAGGATAGGATAGAGGATAGGATAGGATAGAGTATAGGATAGAGGATAAGATAGGGGATCGGATAGAATAGAGGATAGGATGGGATAAAGGGTACGATATTATAGAGGATACGATATTATAGAGGATAGGATAGGATAATTTATAGGATAGGATAGAGGATATGATAGGAGAGAGGATACGATAGGATTGAGGATAGGATAGAGAATAGGATAGGATAGAGGATAGGATAGGGGATTGGATAGGATAGAGGATAGGATAAGATTGAGGATATGATAGGAAAGAGGATAGGATAGGATAGAGGATAAGATAGGCGATCGGATAGAATAGAGGAGAGGATGGGATAAAGGGTACGATATTATAGAGGATACGATATTATAGAGGATAGGATAGGATAGAGGATAGGATGGGGGATTGGATAGGATAGGATAGAGGATAGAATAGGGGATTGGATAGGATTGAGGATTGGATATCATAGGGGATACGATATTATAGAGGATTGGATAGGATAGGGGATATTATAGGATAGAGAATAAGATAGGATAGCAGATAAGGTAGGGGATCGAATAGAATAGAGAATAGGATAGGATAGAGGATAGGATAGGGGATTGGATAGGATAGAGGATAGGATAGGATTGAGGAAAGCATACAATAGAGGATAGGATAGGATAGAGGATAGGATAGGATAGAGGATACGACATTATAGAGGATAGGGTACTATAGAGGATAGGATAGGTTAGAGTATAGGATAGGATAGAGGATACTATAGGATAGAGGATACGATAGGATTGAGGATAGTATAGGATAGCGGATAGGATAGGATAGACTATAGGATAGGATAGAGGATAGGATAGGGGATTGGATAGGATAGAGAATAGGATAGGATAGAGGATAGCATAAGTTAGAGGATAGAATAGGATAGAGAATAGGATAGGATAGATGATAATATAGGGAAGAGGATAGGATAGCGGATAGGATAGGGTAGATAATAGGATAGGACAGAGGATATGATAGGATAGAGGTTAGGATAGGATAGAGGATAGGATAGAGGATTGGATAGGATATAGGACAGGGTACGATAGAGGATAGGATAGGATAGAGGATAGGATAGAGGATAGGATAGAGGATAGGATAGAGGACAGGATACGATAGAGGATAGGATAGGATAGAGGATAGGATAGGATCGAGGATAGGATAGGATAGAATATACGATATTATAGAGGATAGGATAGGATAGAGTATAGGATTGCATAGAGTATAGGGTAGAGGATATTATAGGATAGTGGATAGGATAGGATTGAGGATAGGATAGGATAGAAGATAGGATAGTGGATAGGATAGGATAGAGGATAGAGAATAGGATAGGATATAGGATAGGATAGGATAGAGGATAGGAAAGGAAGGAGGATATGATAGGATAGAGGATAGGATGGAGGATAGGATAGGATAGCGGATAGGTTAGGATTGAGGGTAGGATTGGATAGAGGATAGGATAGGATGGAGGATTGGATAGGATAGAGGATAGGATAGGATAGAGGCTAGGCTAGGATAGAGGATATTATAGTATAGAGTATAGGATAGGATACAGAATAGGATAGGATATAGGATAGAGAATAGGATAGGGGATATAGGATAGAGAATAGGATAGGATATAGGATAGATAATAGGTTAGGATATAGGATAGGATAGGATAGAGGATAGGACAGGATAGAGGATAGGATAGGATAGAGGATAGGATGGAGGATAGGATAGGATAAAGGATAGAGGATAGGATGGATGATAGGATATGATAGAGGATAGGATAGGATAGTGAATACGATAGGATTGAGGATAGGATAGGATGGAGGATAGGATAGGATTGAGGGTAGGATTGGATAGAGGATAGGATAGGATGGAGGATAGAATAGGGTAGAGGATAGGATAGGATAGAGTATAGGATAGAGGATGGAGGATAGGATAGGATAGAGGATAAGATAGGATAAAGGATAGGATAGGATAGAAGATAGGATAGAGGATAGGATAGGATAGTGGATAGGATAGGATTGAGGGTAGGATTGGATAGAGGATAGGATAGGATAGAGGATAGGATAGGATAGGATAGACGATAGAGGATAGGATGGATGATAGGATATGATAGAGGATATAATAGGAAAGAGGATAGGATAGCATAGTGAATAGGATAGGATTGAGGATAGGATAGGAAGGGGGATAGGATAGGATTGAGGGTAGGATTGGATAGAGGATAGGATAGGATGGAGGATAGGTTAGGATAGAGTATAGGATGGAGGATGGAGGATAGATTAGGATAGAGGATAGGATAGGATAGAGGATAGGATAGAGGATAGGATAGAGGATAGGATAGGATAGAGGATAGGAAAGGATACAGAATAGGGTAGGGGATTGGATAGGATAGAGGGCAGGATACGATAGAGGATAGGATAGGATAGAGGATATGGTAGGATAGAGAATAGGATAGGAAAGAGGATAGGATAGGATAGAGGATAGGATAGGATTGAGGATGGGATAGGATTGAGGATAGGATAGGATAGAGGATAGGATAGGATTGATGATAGGATAGGATAGAGGATTGGATAGGATATAGGACAGGGTACGATAGAGGATAGGATAGGATAGAGGGTAGGATAGAGGATAGGATGGAGGATAGGATAGAGGATAGGATAGGATAGAGGATAGGAAAGGATCCAGAATAGGGTATGGGATTGGATAGGATAGAGGACAGGATACGATAGAGGATAGGATATGATAGAGGATATAATAGGAAAGAGGATAGGATAGCATAGTGAATAGGATAGGATTGAGGATAGGATAGGAAGGGGGATAGGATAGGATTGAGGGTAGGATTGGATAGAGGATAGGATAGGATGGAGGATAGGTTAGGATAGAGTATAGGATGGAAGATGGAGGATAGATTGGGATAGAGGATAGGATAGGATAGAGGATAGGATAGAGGATAGGATAGAGGATAGGATAGGATAGAGGATAGGAAAGGATACGGAATAGGGTAGGGGATTGGATAGGATAGAGGGCAGGATACGATAAAGGATAGGATAGGATAGAGGATAGGGTAGGATAGAGAATAGGATACGAAAGAGGATAGGATAGGTTAGAGGATAGGATAGGATTGAGGATGGGATAGGATTGAGGATAGGATAGGATAGAGGATAGGATAGAGGATTGGATAGGATAGAGGACAGGATACGATAGAGGATAGGATAGGATAGAGGATAAGATAGGATAGAGAATAGGACAGGAAAGAGGATAGGATAGGATTGATGATAGGATAGGATAGAGGATAGGATAGAGGATTGGATAGGATATAGGACAGGGTACGTTAGAGGATAGGATAGGATAGAGGATAGGATAGAGGATAGGATAGAGGATAGGGTAGAGGATAGGATAGAGGATAGGATAGGATAGAGGATAGGAAAGGATACAGAATAGGGTAGGGGATTGGATAGGTTAGAGGACAGGATACGATAGAGGATAGGATAGGATAGAGGATAGGGTAGGATAGAGAATAGGATAGGAAAGAGGATAGGATAGTATAGAGGATAGGATAGGACTGAGGATGGGATAGGATTGAGGATAGGATAGGATAGAGGATAGGATAGAGGATTTAATAGGATAGAGGACAGGATACGATAGAGGATAGGATAGGATAGAGGATAGGATAGGATAGAGGATAGGATGGGATAGAGGATAGGATAGGATAGAGGATAGGATAGGATGGAGGATAGGATAGAGGACAGGATACGATAGAGGATAGGATAGGATAGAGGACAGGATAGGATAGAGAATAGGACAGGAAAGATAATAGGATAGGATTGATGATAGGATAGGATAGAGGATAGGATAGGATAGAAGATAGGATAGGATAGAGGATAGGATAGGATAGAGGATAGGATATAGGATAGGATAGAATAGAATATACGATATTATAGAGGATAGGATAGGATAGAAGATAGGATAGAGGATAGGATAGGATAGAGGATCGGATAGGATACAGGATAGGATAGGATAGAGGATAGGATAGAATAGAGGATAGGATAGGATAGAGGATAGGATAGAGGATAAGATAGGGGATCGGATAGAATAGTGGATACAATGGGATAAAGGGTACGATATTATAGAGGATACGATATTATAGAGGATAGGATAGGATAATTTATAGGATAGGATAGAGGATATGATAGGAGAGAGGATACGATAGGATTGAGGATAGGATAGAGAATAGGATAGGATAAAGGATAGAGGATAGGATGGATGATAGGATATGATAGAGGATAGGATAGGATAGTGAATACGATAGGATTGAGGATAGGATAGGATGGAGGATAGGATAGGATTGAGGGTAGGATTGGATAGAGGATAGGATAGAATGGAGGATAGAATAGGGTAGAGGATAGGATAGGATAGAGTATAGGATAGAGGATGGAGGATAGGATAGGATAGAGGATAAGATAGGATAAAGGATAGGATAGGATAGAAGATAGGATAGAGGATAGGATAGGATAGTGGATAGGATAGGATAGAGGATAGAGAATATGATAGGATATAGGATAGAGAATAGGATAGGATATAATATAGGATAGGATAGATGATAGGAAAGGATAGAGGATATGATAGGATAGAGGATAGAATGGAGGATAGGATAGGATAAAGGATAGAGGATAGGATGGATGGTAGGATATGATAGAGCATAGGATATTATAGTGAATACGATAGGATTGAGGATAGGATAGGATGGAGGATAGGATAGGATTGAGGGTAGGATTGGATAGAGGATAGGATAGGATGGAGGATAGGATAGGGTAGAGGATAGGATAGGATAAAGGATAGGATAGGATGGATGATAGCATGTGTCAGAGGATAGGATAGTATAGAGTATAGGATTGGATAGAGAATAGGATAGGATATAGGATAGATAATAGGATAGGATATATGATATTATAGGATAGAGGATAGGATAGGATAGGATAGAGGATAGGATAGGATACAGGATAGGATAGGATACAGGATAGGATAGGATACAGGATAGGATGGAGGATAGGATAGGATAAAGGATAGAGGATAGGATGGATGATGGGATATGAAAGAGGATAGGATAGGATGGAGGATAGGATAGGATAGAGGATAAGATAGGATAAAGGATAGGATAGGATGGATGATAGGATAGTATAGAGTATAGGATTGGATAGTGAATAGGATAGGATATAGGATAGATAATAGGATAGAATATATGATATTATAGGATAGAGGATAGGATAGGATAAAGGATAGGATAGGATGGATGATAGCATGTGTCAGAGGATAGGATAGTATAGAGTATAGGATTGGATAGAGAATAGGATAGGATATAGGATAGATAATAGGATAGGATATATGATATTATAGGATAGAGGATAGGATAGGATAGGATAGAGGATAGGATAGGATACAGGATAGGATAGGATAGAGGATAGGATAGGATACAGGATAGGATGGAGGATAGGATAGGATAAAGGATAGAGGATAGGATGGATGATAGGATATGATAGAGGATAGGATAGGATAGAGGAGAGGATGGGATAGGATAGACGATAGAGGATAGGATGGAAGATAGGATATGATAGAGGATAATAGGATAGAGGATAGGATAGCATATTCAAAGGATAGGATTGAGGATAGGATAGGATGGAGGATAGGATAGGATTGAGGGTAGAATTGGATAGAGGATAGGATAGGATGGAGGATAGGATAGGATAGAGGATAGGATAGTATAGAGTATAGGATTGGATAGAGAATAGGATAGGATATAGGATAGATAATAGGATAGGATATAGGATATTATAGGATAGAGGATAGGATAGGATAGAGGATAGGATAGAATGGATGATAGGATATGCTAGAGGATAGGATAGGATAGGTTAGGATAGAGGATACGATAGCATGGATGGTAGGATATGATAGAGGATAGGATAGGATAGACGATAGAGGATATGATAGAGGATATAATAGGAAAGAGGATAGGATAGCATAGTGAATAGGATAGGATTGAGGATAGGATAGGAAGGGGGATAGGATAGGATTGAGGGTAGGATTGGATAGAGGATAGGATAGGATAGAGGATAGGATAGGATAGGATAGACGATAGAGGATAGGATGGATGATAGGATATGATAGAGGATATAATAGGAAAGAGGATAGGATAGCATAGTGAATAGGATAGGATTGAGGATAGGATAGGAAGGGGGATAGGATAGGATTGAGGGTAGGATTGGATAGAGGATAGGATAGGATGGAGGATAGGTTAGGATAGAGTATAGGATGGAGGATGGAGGATAGATTAGGATAGGATAGAGGATAGGATAGAGGATAGGATAGAGGATAGGATAGAGGATAGGATAGGATAGAGGATAGGAAAGGATACAGAATAGGGTAGGGGATTGGATAGGATAGAGGGCAGGATACGATAGAGGATAGGATAGGATAGAGGATATGGTAGGATAGAGAATAGGATAGGAAAGAGGATAGGATAGGATAGAGGATAGGATAGGATTGAGGATGGGATAGGATTGAGGATAGGATAGGATAGAGGATAGGATAGGATTGATGATAGGATAGGATAGAGGATTGGATAGGATATAGGACAGGGTACGATAGAGGATAGGATAGGATAGAGGGTAGGATAGAGGATAGGATGGAGGATAGGATAGAGGATAGGATAGGATAGAGGATAGGAAAGGATCCAGAATAGGGTATGGGATTGGATAGGATAGAGGACAGGATACGATAGAGGATAGGATATGATAGAGGATATAATAGGAAAGAGGATAGGATAGCATAGTGAATAGGATAGGATTGAGGATAGGATAGGAAGGGGGATAGGATAGGATTGAGGGTAGGATTGGATAGAGGATAGGATAGGATGGAGGATAGGTTAGGATAGAGTATAGGATGGAAGATGGAGGATAGATTAGGATAGAGGATAGGATAGGATAGAGGATAGGATAGAGGATAGGATAGAGGATAGGATAGGATAGAGGATAGGAAAGGATACGGAATAGGGTAGGGGATTGGATAGGATAGAGGGCAGGATACGATAAAGGATAGGATAGGATAGAGGATAGGGTAGGATAGAGAATAGGATACGAAAGAGGATAGGATAGGTTAGAGGATAGGATAGGATTGAGGATGGGATAGGATTGAGGATAGGATAGGATAGAGGATAGGATAGAGGATTGGATAGGATAGAGGACAGGATACGATAGAGGATAGGATAGGATAGAGGATAAGATAGGATAGAGAATAGGACAGGAAAGAGGATAGGATAGGATTGATGATAGGATAGGATAGAGGATAGGATAGAGGATTGGATAGGATATAGGACAGGGTACGTTAGAGGATAGGATAGGATAGAGGATAGGATAGAGGATAGGATAGAGGATAGGGTAGAGGATAGGATAGAGGATAGGATAGGATAGAGGATAGGAAAGGATACAGAATAGGATAGAGGGTACCACAGGATAGAGGAATAGGATAGGATAGAGGATAGGATACGATAGAGGATGGGATAGGATAGAGGATAGGATAGGATAGAGGATAGGATTGGATAGAGGATAGGATAGGGTCGAGGATAGGATAGGATACAGCATAGGTTGGGATAGAGGATAGGATAGGATAGATGGTAGGATAGGATAGAGGATAAGATAGGATGGAGGATAGGATGGGATAGAGGATATGATAAGATAGAAGATAGGATTGGATAGAGGATATGATAGGATAGAGGATAGGATAGGATAGAGGATAGGATACGATAGAGGATAGGATACGATAGAGGAGAGTATAGAGGATAGGAAAGGATAGACGATAGGATAGGGTAGAGGCTAGTATTGGATAGAGGATAGGATAGGATGGAGGATAGGATGTAATAGAGGATAGGATAGGATAGATGGTAGGATACGATAGAGGATAGGATACGATAGAGGATAGGATAGGTTAGAGGATAGGATAGGATAGAGGATAGGATTGGATAGAGGGTAGAATAGGATAGAGGATAGTATAGGATGGAGGATAGGATGGAATAGAGGATAGGATGCGTTAGAGGATAGGATAGGATAGAGGATAGGATAGGATAGAGGATAGTATAGGATGGAGGATAAGATGGGATGGAGGATAGGATGGGATGGAGGATAGTATAGGATAGAGGATAGGATAGGATAGAGGATAAGATACGATAGAGGAGAGTACAGAGGATAGGAAAGGATAGACGATAGGATAGGATAGAGCCTAGAATAGGATAGAGGATAGGATTGGACAGCGGATTGGATAGGATAGAGAATTGTATCGGATATATGGCAGGATGCGATAGAGGATAGGATAGGATAGAGGATAGTATAGGATAGAGGATAGGATAGGATGGAAGATAGGATGGGATAGAGGATATGATAAGACAGAAGGTAGGATAGGATAGAGGATAGGATAGGATGGAGGTTAGGATGAGATAGAGGATATGATAAGATAGAAGATAGGATAGGATAAGGTTTAGGATATGATAGAGGATAGGATAGGATAAAGGATAGGATACGATAGAGGATAGGATTGGATAGAGGATAGGATAGGATGGAGGATAGGATGGGCTAGAGGATAGGATAAGATAGAGGATAGGATAGAGGATAGAGGATAGGATAGGAGAGAGGATAGGATAGGATAGAGGATAGCATAGGATAGAGGAATAGGATAGGATAGAGTATAGGATTGGATAGAGGATAGGATAGAATAGAAGATAGGCTAGGATAGAGGATAGGACAGGATAGAGGATAGCATAGGATAGAGGAATAGGATAGGATAGAGTATAGGATTGGATGGAGGATGGGATGGGATAGAGGATAGGATAGGATAGATGGTAGGATAGGATAGAGGATAGGATACGGTAGAGGATAGAATAGGATAGAGGATAGGATAGGATAAACGATAGGATACGATAGAGGATGGGATAGGATAGAGGATAGGATAGGATAGAGGATAGGATTGGATAGAGGATAGGATAGGTTAGAGGATAGTATAGGATAGAGGATAGGATGGGATAGAGGATAGGATAGGATAGATGGTAGGATAGGATAGAGGATAGGATACGATAGAGGATAGGATTGGATAGATGATAGGATTGGATAGAGGATAGGATTGGATAGAGGATAGGATAGGATAGAGGATAGGATAGGATAGAGGAGAGGATAGGATGGAGGATAGGATGAGATAGAGGATATGATAAGATAGAAGATAGGATAGGATAGAAGATAGGATAGGATAGAGGATAATATAGGATGGAGGATAGGATGGGATAGAGTATAGGATAGGATAGAGGATAGGATAGGATAGAGGGTACCACAGGATAGAGGAATAGGATAGGATAGAGGATAGGATACGATAGAGTAATGGGATAGGATAGAGGATAGGATAGGATAGAGGATAGGATTGGATAGAGGATAGGATAGGGTCGAGGATAGGATAGGATACAGCATAGGTTGGGATAGAGGATAGGATAGGATAGATGGTAGGATAGGATAGAGGATAGGATATGATGGAGGATAGGATGGGATAGAGAATAGGATAAGATAGAGGATAGGATAGGACAGAGGATAGGATATGATAGAAGATAGGATAGGATAGATGGTAGGATAGGATAGAGGATAGGATAGGATAGAGGATAGTATTGGATAGAGGATAGGATAGGGTGGAGGATAGGATGGGATAGAGGATATGACAAGATAGTAGATAGGATAGGATAGAGGATAGGATAGGATAGAGGATAGGATTGGATAGAGGATAGGATGGGATAGAGGATATGATAAGATAGAAGATAGGATAGGATAGAGGATAGGATTGGATAGAGGATAGGATAGGATAGAGGATAGGATAGGATAGAGGATAGGATAGGATGGAGGATAGGATGAGATAGAGGATACGATAGGATAGATGGTAGGATACGATAGAGGATAGGATACGATAGAGGATAGGCTAGGATAGAGGATAGGATAGGATAGAGGATAGGATTGGATAGAGGGTAGAATAGGATAGCGGATAGTATAGGATGGAGGATAGGATGGAATAGAGGATAGGATGAGTTAGAGGATAGGATAGGATAGATGATAGGATAGGATAGAGGATAGGATAGGATAGAGGATAGTATAGGATGGAGGATAAGATGGGATGGAGGATAGGATGGGATAGAGGATAGTATAGGATAGAGGATAGGATAGGATAGAGGATAAGATACGATAGAGGAGAGTATAGAGGATAGGAAAGGATAGACGATAGGATAGGATAGAGCCTAGAATAGGATAGAGGATAGGATTGGACAGCGGATTGGATAGGATAGAGAATAGTATCGGATATATGGCAGGATGCGATAGAGGATAGGATAGGATAGAGGATAGTATAGGATAGATGATAGGATAGGATGGAAGATAGGATGGGATAGAGGATATGATAAGACAGAAGGTAGGATAGGATAGAGGATAGGATAGGATGGAGGATAGGATGAGATAGAGGATATGATAAGATAGAAGATAGGATAGGATAGAGGATAGGATATGATAGAGGATAGGATAGGATAAAGGATAGGATACGATAGAGGATAGGATTGGATAGAGGATAGGATAGGATGGAGGATAGGATGGGCTAGAGGATAGGATAAGATAGAGGATAGGATAGAGGATAGAGGATAGTATAGGAGAGAGGATGGGATAGGATAGAGGATAGCATAGGATAGAGGAATAGGATAGGATAGAGTATAGGATTGGATAGAGGATAGGATAGAATAGAAGATAGGATAGGATAGAGGATAGGATAGGATAGAGGATAGCATAGGATAGAGGAATAGGATAGGATAGAGTATAGGATTGGATGGAGGATGGGATGGGATAGAGGATAGGATAGGATAGATGGTAGGATAGGATAGAGGATAGGATACGGTAGAGGATAGAATAGGATAGAGGATAGGATAGGATAAACGATAGGATACGATAGAGGATGGGATAGGATAGAGTATAGGATTGGATAGAGGATAGGATAGAATAGAAGATAGGATAGGATAGAGGATAGGATAGGATAGAGGATAGCATAGGATAGAGGAATAGGATAGGATAGAGTATAGGATTGGATGGAGGATGGGATGGGATAGAGGATAGGATAGGATAGATGGTAGGATAGGATAGAGGATAGGATACGGTAGAGGATAGAATAGGATAGAGGATAGGATAGGATAAACGATAGGATACGATAGAGGATGGGATAGGATAGAGGATAGGATAGGATAGAGGATAGGATGGGATAGAGGATAGGATACGATAGATGGTAGGATAGGATAGAGGATAGGATACGATAGAGGATAGGATTGGATAGATGATAGGATTGGATAGAGGATAGGATTGGATAGAGGATAGGATAAGATAGAAGATAGGATAGGATAGAAGATAGGATTGGATAGAGGATAGGATAAGATAGAAGATAGGATAGGATAGAAGATAGGATAGGATAGAGGATAATATAGGATGGAGGATAGGATGGGATAGAGTATAGGATAGGATAGAGGATAGGATAGGATAGAGGGTACCACAGGATAGAGGAATAGGATAGGATAGAGGATAGGATACGATAGAGGATGGGATAGGATAGAGGATAGGATAGGATAGAGGATAGGATTGGATAGAGGATAGGATAGGGTCGAGGATAGGATAGGATACAGCATAGGTTTGGATAGAGGATAGGATAGGATAGATGGTAGGATAGGATAGAGGATAGGATATGATGGAGGATAGGATGGGATAGAGAATAGGATAAGATAGAGGATAGGATAGGACAGAGGATAGGATATGATAGAAGATAGGATAGGATAGATGGTAGGATAGGATAGAGGATAGGATAGGATAGAGGATAGTAGTGGATAGAGGATAGGATAGGGTGGAGGATAGGATGGGATAGAGGATATGACAAGATAGTAGATAGGATAGGATAGAGGATAGGATAGGATAGAGGATAGGATTGCATAGAGGATAGGATGGGATAGAGGATATGATAAGATAGAAGATAGGATAGGATAGAGGATAGGATTGGATAGAGGATAGGATAGGATAGAGGATAGGATAGGATGGAGGATAGGATGAGATAGAGGATACGATAGGATAGATGGTAGGATACGATAGAGGATAGGATACGATAGAGGATAGGCTAGGATAGAGGATAGGATAGGATAGAGGATAGGATTGGATAGAGGGTAGAATAGGATAGCGGATAGTATAGGATGGAGGATAGGATGGAATAGAGGATAGGATGAGTTAGAGGATAGGATAGGATAGATGATAGGATAGGATAGAGGATAGGATAGGATAGAGGATAGTATAGGATGGAGGATAAGATGGGATGGAGGATAGGATGGGATAGAGGATAGTATAGGATAGAGGATAGGATAGGATAGAGGATAAGATACGATAGAGGAGAGTATAGAGGATAGGAAAGGATAGACGATAGGATAGGATAGAGCCTAGAATAGGATAGAGGATAGGATTGGACAGCGGATTGGATAGGATAGAGAATAGTATCGGATATATGGCAGGATGCGATAGAGGATAGGATAGGATAGAGGATAGTATAGGATAGAGGATAGGATAGGATGGAAGATAGGGTTGGATAGAGTATATGATACGACAGAAGGTAGGATAGGATAGAGGATAGGATAGGATGGAGGAAAGGATGAGATAGAGGATATGATAAGATAGAAGATAGGATAGGATAGAGGATAGGATATGATAGAGGATAGGATAGGATAAAGGATAGGATACGATAGAGGATAGGATTGGATAGAGGATAGGATAGGATGGAGGATAGGATGGGCTAGAGGATAGGATAAGATAGAGGATAGGATAGAGGATAGAGGATAGGATAGGAGAGAGGATAGGATAGGATAGAAGATAGCATAGGATAGAGGAATAGGATAGGATAGATGGTAGGATAGGATAGAGGATAGGATAGGATGGAGGATAGGATGGGATAGAGGATATGATAAGATAGAAGATAGGATAGGATAGAGGATAGGATAGGATAGAGGATAGGATAGGATAGAGGATAGGATACGATAGAGGATAGCATAGGATAGAGGAATAGGATAGGATAGAGGATAGGATGGGATAGAGGATATGATGAGATAGAAGATAGGATAGGATAGAGGATAGGATAGGATAGAGGATAGGATAGGATAGAGGATAGCATAGGATAGAAGATAGGATAGGATAGAGGATAGGATAGGATAGAGGATAGGATAGGATACATGATAGGATCGGATAGAGGATAGGTTAGGATGGAGGATAGGATGGGATAGAGGATATTATAAGATGGAGGATAGGATGGGATAGAGGATAAGATCAGATAGAGGATAGGATAGGATTGAGAATAGGATATGATAGAGGATTGGATTGGATAGAGGATAGGATACGGTAGAGGATAGGATAAGATGCAGGATAGGATGGGATAGAGGATAGGATAAGATAGAGGATAGGATAGGATTGAGAATAGTTTATGATAGAGGATAGGATTGGATAGAGGATAGTATAGGATAGAGGATAGGATAGGATGGAATATAGGATGGGATAGAGGATATGATAAGACAGAAGGTAGGATAGGATAGAGGATAGGATAGGATGGAGGATAGGATGAGATAGAGGATATGATAAGATAGAAGATAGGATAGGATAGAGGATAGGATATGATAGAGGATAGGATAGGATAAAGGATAGGATACGATAGAGGATAGGATTGGATAGAGGATAGGATAGGATGGAGGATAGGATGGGCTAGAGGATAGGATAAGATAGAGGATAGGATAGAGGATAGAGGATAGGATAGGAGAGAGGATAGGATAGGATAGAGGATAGCATAGGATAGAGGAATAGGATAGGATAGAGTATAGGATTGGATGGAGGATGGGATGGGATAGAGGATAGGATAGGATAGATGGTAGGATAGGATAGAGGATAGGATACGGTAGAGGATAGAATAGGATAGAGGATAGGATAGGATAAACGGTAGGATACGATAGAGGATGGGATAGGATAGAGGATAGGATAGGATAGAGGATAGGATTGGATAGAGGATAGGATAGGTTAGAGGATAGTATAGGATAGAGGATAGGATGGGATAGAGGATAGGATAGGATAGATGGTAGGATAGGATAGAGGATAGGATACGATAGAGGATAGGATTGGATAGAGGATAGGATTGGATAGAGGATAGGATTGGATAGAGGATAGGATAGGATAGAGGATAGGATAGGATAGAGGAGAGGATAGGATGGAGGATAGGATGAGATAGAGGATATGATAAGATAGAAGATAGGATAGGATAGAAGATAGGATAGGATAGAGGATAGGATAGGATGGAGGATAGGATGGGATAGAGTATAGGATAGGATAGAGGATAGGATAGGATAGAGGGTACCACAGGATAGAGGAATAGGATAGGATAGAGGATAGGATACGATAGAGGATGGGATAGGATAGAGGATAGGATAGGATAGAGGATAGGATAGGATAGAGGATAGTATAGGATGGAGGATAAGATGGGATGCAGGATAGGATGGGATAGAGGATAGTATAGGATAGAGGATAAGATACGATAGAGGAGAGTATAGAGGATAGGAAAGGATAGACGATAGGATAGGATAGAGCCTAGAATAGGATAGAGGATAGGATTGGACAGCGGATTGGATAGGATAGAGAATAGTATCGGATATATGGCAGGATGCGATAGAGGATAGGATAGGATAGAGGATAGTATAGGATAGAGGATAGGATAGGATGGAAGACAGGATGGGATAGAGGATCTGATAAGACAGAAGGTAGGATAGGATAGAGGATAGGATTGGATAGAGGATAGGATGGGATAGAGGATATGATAAGATAGAAGATAGGATAGGATAGAGGATAGGATTGGATAGAGGATAGGATAGGATAGAGGATAGGATAGGATAGAGGATAGGATAGGATGGAGGATAGGATGAGATAGAGGATACGATAGGATAGATGGTAGGATACGATAGAGGATAGGATACGATAGAGGATAGGATAGGATAGAGGATAGGATAGGATAGAGGATAGGATTGGATAGAGGGTAGAATAGGATAGAGGATAGTATAGGATGGAGGATAGGATGGAATAGTGGATAGGATGAGTTAGAGGATAGGATAGGATAGAGGATAGGATTGGATAGAGGATAGGATAGGTTAGAGGATAGTATAGGATAGAGGATAGGATGGGATAGAGGATAGGATAGGATAGATGGTAGGATAGGATAGAGGATAGGATACGATAGAGGATAGGATTGGATAGAGGATAGGATTGGATAGAGGATAGGATTGGATAGAGGATAGGATAGGATAGAGGATAGGATAGGATAGAGGAGAGGATAGGATGGAGGATAGGATGAGATAGAGGATATGATAAGATAGAAGATAGGATAGGATAGAAGATAGGATAGGATAGAGGATAGGATAGGATGGAGGATAGGATGGGATAGAGTATAGGATAGGATAGAGGATAGGATAGGATAGAGGGTACCACAGGATAGAGGAATAGGATAGGATAGAGGATAGGATACGATAGAGGATGGGATAGGATAGAGGATAGGATAGGATAGAGGATAGGATAGGATAGAGGATAGTATAGGATGGAGGATAAGATGGGATGCAGGATAGGATGGGATAGAGGATAGTATAGGATAGAGGATAAGATATGATAGAGGAGAGTATAGAGGATAGGAAAGGATAGACGATAGGATAGGATAGAGCCTAGAATAGGATAGAGGATAGGATTGGACAGCGGATTGGATAGGATAGAGAATAGTATTGGATATATGGCAGGATGCGATAGAGGATAGGATAGGATAGAGGATAGTATAGGATAGAGGATAGGATAGGATGGAAGACAGGATGGGATAGAGGATATGATAAGACAGAAGGTAGGATAGGATAGAGGATAGGATTGGATAGAGGATAGGATGGGATAGAGGATATGATAAGATAGAAGATAGGATAGGATAGAGGATAGGATTGGATAGAGGATAGGATAGGATAGAGGATAGGATAGGATAGAGGATAGGATAGGATGGAGGATAGGATGAGATAGAGGATACGATAGGATAGATGGTAGGATACGATAGAGGATAGGATACGATAGAGGATAGGATAGGATAGAGGATAGGATTGGATAGAGGATAGGATTGGATAGAGGGTAGAATAGGATAGAGGATAGTATAGGATGGAGGATAGGATGGAATAGTGGGTAGGATGAGTTAGAGGATAGGATAGGATAGAGGATAGGATAGGATAGAGGATAGTATAGGATGGAGGATAAGATGGGATGGAGGATAGGATGGGATAGAGGATAGTATAGGATAGAGGATAGGATAGGATACAGGATAAGATACGATAGAGGAGAGTATAGAGGATAGGAAAGGATAGACGATAGGATAGGATAGAGCCTAGAATAGGATAGAGGATAGGATTGGACAGCGGATTGGATAGGATAGAGAATAGTATCGGATATATGGCAGGATGCGATAGAGGATAGGATAGGATAGAGGATAGTATAGGATAGAGGATAGGATAGGATGGAAGACAGGATGGGATAGAGGATATGATAAGACAGAAGGTAGGATAGGATAGAGGATAGGATTGGATAGAGGATAGGATGGGATAGAGGATATGATAAGATAGAAGATAGGATAGGATAGAGGATAGGATCGGATAGAGGATAGGATGGGATAGAGGATAGGATAAGGTGCAGGATAGGATGGGATAGAGGATAGGATAAGATGCAGGATAGGATGGGATAGAGGATATGATAAGATAGAAGATAGGATCGGATAGAGGATAGGTTAGGATGGAGGATAGGATGGGATAGAGGATAGGATAAGATGCAGGATAGGATGGGATAGAGGATATGATAAGATAGAAGATAGGATCGGATAGAGGATAGGTTAGGATGGAGGATAGGATGGGATAGAGGATAGGATAAGATGCAGGATAGGATGGGATAGAGGATAGGATAAGATAGAGAATGGGATAGGATTGAGAATAGGATATGATAGAGGATAGGATTGGATAGAGGATAGGATAGGATAGAGGATAGGATAGGATAGAGGATAGGATAGGATAGAGGATAGGATAGGGTAGAGGATAGCATAGGATAGAGGATAGGATAGGATAGAGTATAGGATAGGATAGAGGATAGGATAGGATAGGGGGTAGCATAGGATAGAGGAATAGGATATGATAGAGGATAGGATAGGATAGAGGATAGGATAGGATAGAGGATAGGATAGGATCGAGGTTAGGATAGGATAGAGGATAGCATAGGATAGAGGAATAGGATAGGATAGAGGATAGGATAGGATAGAGGATAGGATACGATAGAGGATAAGATTGGATAGGGGATAGGATAGGATCGAGGATAGGATAGGATAGAGCATAGGATGGGATAGAGGATAGGATAGGATGGAGGATAGGATGGGATAGAGGATATGATAAGATAGAAGATAGGATAGGATAGAGGATAGGATAGGATAGAGGAGAGGATAGGATAGAGGATAGGATAGGATAGAGGATAGCATAGGATAGAGGAATAGGATAGGATAGAGGATAGGATGGGATAGAGGATATGATAAGATAGAAGATGGGATAGGATAGAAGATAGGATAGGATAGAGGATAGGATAGGATGGAGGATAGGATGGGATAGAGGATATGATAAGATAGAAGATAGGATAGGATAGAGGATAGGATATGATAGAGTATAGGATAGGATAGAGGATAGGATAGGATAGAGGGTAGCACAGGATAGAGGAATAGGATAGGATAGAGGATAGGATAGAGGATAGGATAGGATAGAGGATAGGATTGGATAGAGGATAGGATAGGATAGAGGATAGGATTGGATAGAGGATAGGATAGGATAGAGGAGAGGATAGGATGGAGGATAGGATGAGATAGAGGATATGATAAGATAGAAGATAGGATAGGATAGAGGATAGGATAGGATAGAGGATAGGATAGGATAGAGGATAGGATAGGATAGAGGATAGGATTGGATAGAGGATTGGATGGGATAGAGGATATGATAAGATAGAAGATAGGATAGGATAGAGGATGGGATAGGATAGAGTATATGATAGGATAGAGGATAGGATAGGATAGAGGGTAGCATAGGATAGAGGAAGAGGATAGGATAGAGGATAGGATAGGATAGAGGATAGGATAGGATAGGGGATAGGATTGGATAGAGGATAGGATAGGATAGAGGATAGGATAGGATAGAGGATAGGATAGGATGGAGGATAGGATGAGATAGAGGATACGATAGGATAGAGGATAGGATTGGATAGAGGATAGGATAGGATCGAGGATAGGATAGGATAGAGGATAGCATAGGATAGAGGAATAGGATAGGATAGAGGATAGGATGGGATAGAGGATATGATAAGATAGAAGATAGGATAGGATAGAGGATAGGATAGGATAGAGGATAGGATAGGATAGAGGATAGGATAGGATAGAGGATAGCATAGGATAGAAGATAGGATGGGATAGATGGTAGGATACAGTAGAGGATAGGATAGGATAGAGGATAGTATAGGATAGAGGATAGGATAGGATGGAGGATAGGATGGGATAGAGGATATGACAAGATAGTAGATAGGATAGGATAGAGGATAGGATAGGATAGAGGATAGGATAGGATAGAGGATAGGATTGGATAGAGGATAGGATGGGATAGAGGATATGACAAGATAGTAGATAGGATAGGATAGAGGATAGGATAGGATAGAGGATAGGATAGGATAGAGGATAGGATAGGATAGAGGATAGGATTGGATAGAGGATAGGATAGGATAGAGGATAGGATAGGATAGAGGATAGGATTGGATAGAGGATAGGATAGGATCGAGGATAGGATAGGATAGAGGATAGCATAGGATAGAGGAATAGGATAGGATAGAGGATAGGATGGGATAGAGGATATGATAAGATAGAAGATAGGATAGGATAGAGGATAGGATAGGATAGACGATAGGATAGGATAGAGGATAGGATAGGATAGAGGATAGGATAGGATAGAGGATAGGATAGTATAGAGGATAGTATAGGATGGAGGATAAGATGGGATGGAGGATAGGATGGGATAGAGGATAGTATAGGATAGATGGTAGGATACGATAGAGTATAGGATAGATGGTAGGATACGATAGAGGATAAAATATGATAGAGGAGAGTATAGAGGATAGGAAAGGATAGACGATCGGATAGGATAGAGGCTAGAATAGGATAGAGGCTGGAATAGGATAGAGGATCGGATAGGACAGCGGATAGGATAGGATAGAGAATAGTATCGGACATATGGCAGGATGCGATAGAGGATAGGATAGGATAAATGATAGGATAGGGTAGAGGATAGGTTAGGATAGCGGATAGGATAGGATAGAGGATAGGATAGGATAGAGGATAGGATGCGATAGAGGATAGGATAGGATAGAGGATAGGATAGGATCGAGGATAGGATGGAATAGAGGATAGGATGAGATAGAGGATAGGATACGATAGAGGGTAGGATATGGTAGATGATAGGATAGGATAGAGGATAGGATATGATGGAGGATAGGTTGGGATAGAGGATACGATAAGATAGAGGATAGGATAGGACAGAGGATAGGATATGATAGAAGATAGGATAGGATAGATGGTAGGATACAGTAGGGGATAGTATAGGATAGAGGATAGGATAGGATGGAAGATAGGATGGGATAGAGGATACGATTGGATAGAGGATAGGATAGGATAGAGGCTAGAATAGGATAGAGGCTGGAATAGGATAGAGGATCGGATAGGGCATCGGATAGGATAGGTTAGAGAATAGTATCGGATATATGGCAGGATGCGATAGAGGATAGGATAGGATAAATGATAGGATAGGATAGAGGATATGATAAGATAGAAGATAGGATAGGATAGAGGATAGGATAGGATAGAGGTTAGGATAGGATAGAAGATAGGATTGGATAGAGGATAGGATGGGATAGAGGATATGATACGATAGAGGATGGGATAGGATAGAGGATAGGATAGGATAGAGGATAGGATTGGATAGAGGATAGGATAGGTTAGAGGATAGTATAGGATAGAGGATAGGATGGGATAGAGGATAGGATAGGATAGATGGTAGGATAGGATAGAGGATAGGATACGATAGAGGATAGGATTGGATAGATGATAGGATTGGATAGAGGATAGGATTGGATAGAGGATAGGATAGGATAGAGGATAGGATAGGATAGAGGAGAGGATAGGATGGAGGATAGGATGAGATAGAGGATATGATAAGATAGAAGATAGGATAGGATAGAAGATAGGATAGGATAGAGGATAATATAGGATGGAGGATAGGATGGTATAGAGTATAGGATAGGATAGAGGATATGATAAGATAGAAGATAGGATAGGATGGAGGATATGACAAGATAGTAGATAGGATAGGATAGAGGATAGGATAGGATAGAGGATAGGATAGGATAGAGGATAGGATAGGATAGAGGATAGCATAGGATAGAGTAATAGGATAGGATAGAGGATAGGATGAGATAGAGGATATGACAAGATAGTAGATAGGATAGGATAGAGGATAGGATAGGATAGAGGATAGGATAGGATAGAGGATAGCATAGGATAGAGGAATAGGATAGGATAGAGGATAGGATGGAATAGAGGATAGGATTGGATAGAGGATAGGATGGGATAGAGGATAGGATATGATAGAGGATAGGATAGGATAGAGGATAGGATAGGATAGATGATAGCATAGGATAGAAGATAGGATAGGATAGATGGTAGGATACAGTAGAGGATAGGATAGGATAGAGGATAGTATAGGATAGAGGATAGAATAGGATGGAGGATAGGATGGGATAGAGGATATGACAAGATAGTAGATAGGATAGGATAGAGGATAGGATAGGATAGAGGATAGGATAGGATAGAGGATAGCATAGGATAGAGGAATAGGATAGGATTGAGGATAGGATCGGATATAGGATAGGATAGGATAGAGGGTAGCATAGGATAGAGGAATAGGATAGGATAGAGGATAGGATAGGATAGAGGATAGGATAGGATAGAGCATAGGATTGGATAGAGGATAGGATAGGATAGAGGATAGCATAGGATAGAAGATAGGATAGGATAGATGGTAGGATACAGTAGAGGATAGGATAGGATAGAGGATAGTATAGGATAGAGGATAGGATAGGATGGAGGATAGGATGGGATAGAGGATATGACAAGATAGTACATAGGATAGGATAGAGGATAGGATAGGATAGAGGATAGGATAGGATAGAGGATAGCATAGGATAGAGGAATAGGATAGGATAGAGGATAGGATGGGATAGAGGATATGATAAGATAGAAGATAGGATAGGATAGAGGATAGGATAGGATAGAGGTTAGGATAGGATAGAGGATAGCATAGGATAGAGGAATAGGATAGGATAGAGGATAGGATGGGATAGAGGATATGATAAGATAGAAGATAGGATAGGATAGAGGATAGGATAGGATAGAGGTTAGGATAGGATAGAGGATAGGATTGGATAGAGGATATGATAAGATAGAGGATAGGATAAGATAGAGGATAGGATAGGATTGAGGATAGGATCGGATAGAGGATAGGATAGGATAGAGGATAGCATAGGATAGAGGAATAGGATAGGATAGAGGATAGGATTGGATAGAGGATAGGATGGGATAGAGGATATGATAAGATAGAGGATAGGATAAGATAGAGGATAGGATAGGATTGAGGATAGGATCGGATAGAGGATAGGATAGGATAGGGGGTAGCATAGGATAGAGGAATAGGATAGGATAGAGGATAGGATAGGATAGAGGATAGGATAGGATAGAGGATAGCATAGGATAGAAGATAGGATAGGATAGATGGTAGGATACAGTAGAGGATAGGATAGGATAGAGGATAGTATAGGATAGAGGATAGGATAGGATGGAGGATAGGATGGGATAGAGGATATGACAAGATAGTAGATAGGATAGGATAGAGGATAGGATAGGATAGAGGATAGGATAGGATAGAGGATAGGATTGGATAGAGGATAGGATGGGATAGAGGATATGACAAGATAGTAGATAGGATAGGATAGAGGATAGGATAGGATAGAGGATAGGATAGGATAGAGGATAGGATAGGATAGAGGATAGGATTGGATAGAGGATAGGATAGGATAGAGGATAGGATAGGATAGAGGATAGGATTGGATAGAGGATAGGATAGGATCGAGGATAGGATAGGATAGAGGATAGCATAGGATAGAGGAATAGGATAGGATAGAGGATAGGATGGGATAGAGGATATGATAAGATAGAAGATAGGATAGGATAGAGGATAGGATAGGATAGACGATAGGATAGGATAGAGGATAGGATAGGATAGAGGATAGGATAGGATAGAGGATAGGATAGTATAGAGGATAGTATAGGATGGAGGATAAGATGGGATGGAGGATAGGATGGGATAGAGGATAGTATAGGATAGATGGTAGGATACGATAGAGTATAGGATAGATGGTAGGATACGATAGAGGATAAAATATGATAGAGGAGAGTATAGAGGATAGGAAAGGATAGACGATCGGATAGGATAGAGGCTAGAATAGGATAGAGGCTGGAATAGGATAGAGGATCGGATAGGACAGCGGATAGGATAGGATAGAGAATAGTATCGGACATATGGCAGGATGCGATAGAGGATAGGATAGGATAAATGATAGGATAGGGTAGAGGATAGGTTAGGATAGCGGATAGGATAGGATAGAGGATAGGATAGGATAGAGGATAGGATGCGATAGAGGATAGGATAGGATAGAGGATAGGATAGGATCGAGGATAGGATGGAATAGAGGATAGGATGAGATAGAGGATAGGATACGATAGAGGGTAGGATATGGTAGATGATAGGATAGGATAGAGGATAGGATATGATGGAGGATAGGTTGGGATAGAGGATACGATAAGATAGAGGATAGGATAGGACAGAGGATAGGATATGATAGAAGATAGGATAGGATAGATGGTAGGATACAGTAGGGGATAGTATAGGATAGAGGATAGGATAGGATGGAAGATAGGATGGGATAGAGGATACGATTGGATAGAGGATAGGATAGGATAGAGGCTAGAATAGGATAGAGGCTGGAATAGGATAGAGGATCGGATAGGGCATCGGATAGGATAGGTTAGAGAATAGTATCGGATATATGGCAGGATGCGATAGAGGATAGGATAGGATAAATGATAGGATAGGATAGAGGATATGATAAGATAGAAGATAGGATAGGATAGAGGATAGGATAGGATAGAGGTTAGGATAGGATAGAAGATAGGATTGGATAGAGGATAGGATGGGATAGAGGATATGATACGATAGAGGATGGGATAGGATAGAGGATAGGATAGGATAGAGGATAGGATTGGATAGAGGATAGGATAGGTTAGAGGATAGTATAGGATAGAGGATAGGATGGGATAGAGGATAGGATAGGATAGATGGTAGGATAGGATAGAGGATAGGATACGATAGAGGATAGGATTGGATAGATGATAGGATTGGATAGAGGATAGGATTGGATAGAGGATAGGATAGGATAGAGGATAGGATAGGATAGAGGAGAGGATAGGATGGAGGATAGGATGAGATAGAGGATATGATAAGATAGAAGATAGGATAGGATAGAAGATAGGATAGGATAGAGGATAATATAGGATGGAGGATAGGATGGTATAGAGTATAGGATAGG
Source organism: Halictus rubicundus (assembly GCF_050948215.1). Classification (NCBI taxonomy): domain Eukaryota; kingdom Metazoa; phylum Arthropoda; class Insecta; order Hymenoptera; family Halictidae; genus Halictus; species Halictus rubicundus. The sequence goes on from NW_027488656.1 coordinate 634,975, forward strand.
ATAGAGGATATGATAAGATAGAAGATAGGATAGGATGGAGGATATGACAAGATAGTAGATAGGATAGGATAGAGGATAGGATAGGATAGAGGATAGGATAGGATAGAGGATAGGATAGGATAGAGGATAGCATAGGATAGAGTAATAGGATAGGATAGAGGATAGGATGAGATAGAGGATATGACAAGATAGTAGATAGGATAGGATAGAGGATAGGATAGGATAGAGGATAGGATAGGATAGAGGATAGCATAGGATAGAGGAATAGGATAGGATAGAGGATAGGATGGAATAGAGGATAGGATTGGATAGAGGATAGGATGGGATAGAGGATAGGATATGATAGAGGATAGGATAGGATAGAGGATAGGATAGGATAGATGATAGCATAGGATAGAAGATAGGATAGGATAGATGGTAGGATACAGTAGAGGATAGGATAGGATAGAGGATAGTATAGGATAGAGGATAGAATAGGATGGAGGATAGGATGGGATAGAGGATATGACAAGATAGTAGATAGGATAGGATAGAGGATAGGATAGGATAGAGGATAGGATAGGATAGAGGATAGCATAGGATAGAGGAATAGGATAGGATTGAGGATAGGATCGGATATAGGATAGGATAGGATAGAGGGTAGCATAGGATAGAGGAATAGGATAGGATAGAGGATAGGATAGGATAGAGGATAGGATAGGATAGAGCATAGGATTGGATAGAGGATAGGATAGGATAGAGGATAGCATAGGATAGAAGATAGGATAGGATAGATGGTAGGATACAGTAGAGGATAGGATAGGATAGAGGATAGTATAGGATAGAGGATAGGATAGGATGGAGGATAGGATGGGATAGAGGATATGACAAGATAGTACATAGGATAGGATAGAGGATAGGATAGGATAGAGGATAGGATAGGATAGAGGATAGCATAGGATAGAGGAATAGGATAGGATAGAGGATAGGATGGGATAGAGGATATGATAAGATAGAAGATAGGATAGGATAGAGGATAGGATAGGATAGAGGTTAGGATAGGATAGAGGATAGCATAGGATAGAGGAATAGGATAGGATAGAGGATAGGATGGGATAGAGGATATGATAAGATAGAAGATAGGATAGGATAGAGGATAGGATAGGATAGAGGTTAGGATAGGATAGAGGATAGGATTGGATAGAGGATATGATAAGATAGAGGATAGGATAAGATAGAGGATAGGATAGGATTGAGGATAGGATCGGATAGAGGATAGGATAGGATAGAGGATAGCATAGGATAGAGGAATAGGATAGGATAGAGGATAGGATTGGATAGAGGATAGGATGGGATAGAGGATATGATAAGATAGAGGATAGGATAAGATAGAGGATAGGATAGGATTGAGGATAGGATCGGATAGAGGATAGGATAGGATAGGGGGTAGCATAGGATAGAGGAATAGGATAGGATAGAGGATAGGATAGGATAGAGGATAGGATAGGATAGAGGATAGCATAGGATAGAAGATAGGATAGGATAGATGGTAGGATACAGTAGAGGATAGGATAGGATAGAGGATAGTATAGGATAGAGGATAGGATAGGATGGAGGATAGGATGGGATAGAGGATATGACAAGATAGTAGATAGGATAGGATAGAGGATAGGATAGGATAGAGGATAGGATAGGATAGAGGATAGGATTGGATAGAGGATAGGATGGGATAGAGGATATGACAAGATAGTAGATAGGATAGGATAGAGGATAGGATAGGATAGAGGATAGGATAGGATAGAGGATAGGATAGGATAGAGGATAGGATTGGATAGAGGATAGGATAGGATAGAGGATAGGATAGGATAGAGGATAGGATTGGATAGAGGATAGGATAGGATCGAGGATAGGATAGGATAGAGGATAGCATAGGATAGAGGAATAGGATAGGATAGAGGATAGGATGGGATAGAGGATATGATAAGATAGAAGATAGGATAGGATAGAGGATAGGATAGGATAGACGATAGGATAGGATAGAGGATAGGATAGGATAGAGGATAGGATAGGATAGAGGATAGGATAGTATAGAGGATAGTATAGGATGGAGGATAAGATGGGATGGAGGATAGGATGGGATAGAGGATAGTATAGGATAGATGGTAGGATACGATAGAGTATAGGATAGATGGTAGGATACGATAGAGGATAAAATATGATAGAGGAGAGTATAGAGGATAGGAAAGGATAGACGATCGGATAGGATAGAGGCTAGAATAGGATAGAGGCTGGAATAGGATAGAGGATCGGATAGGACAGCGGATAGGATAGGATAGAGAATAGTATCGGACATATGGCAGGATGCGATAGAGGATAGGATAGGATAAATGATAGGATAGGGTAGAGGATAGGTTAGGATAGCGGATAGGATAGGATAGAGGATAGGATAGGATAGAGGATAGGATGCGATAGAGGATAGGATAGGATAGAGGATAGGATAGGATCGAGGATAGGATGGAATAGAGGATAGGATGAGATAGAGGATAGGATACGATAGAGGGTAGGATATGGTAGATGATAGGATAGGATAGAGGATAGGATATGATGGAGGATAGGTTGGGATAGAGGATACGATAAGATAGAGGATAGGATAGGACAGAGGATAGGATATGATAGAAGATAGGATAGGATAGATGGTAGGATACAGTAGGGGATAGTATAGGATAGAGGATAGGATAGGATGGAAGATAGGATGGGATAGAGGATACGATTGGATAGAGGATAGGATAGGATAGAGGCTAGAATAGGATAGAGGCTGGAATAGGATAGAGGATCGGATAGGGCATCGGATAGGATAGGTTAGAGAATAGTATCGGATATATGGCAGGATGCGATAGAGGATAGGATAGGATAAATGATAGGATAGGATAGAGGATATGATAAGATAGAAGATAGGATAGGATAGAGGATAGGATAGGATAGAGGTTAGGATAGGATAGAAGATAGGATTGGATAGAGGATAGGATGGGATAGAGGATATGATACGATAGAGGATGGGATAGGATAGAGGATAGGATAGGATAGAGGATAGGATTGGATAGAGGATAGGATAGGTTAGAGGATAGTATAGGATAGAGGATAGGATGGGATAGAGGATAGGATAGGATAGATGGTAGGATAGGATAGAGGATAGGATACGATAGAGGATAGGATTGGATAGATGATAGGATTAGATAGAGGATAGGATTGGATAGAGGATAGGATAGGATAGAGGATAGGATAGGATAGAGGAGAGGATAGGATGGAGGATAGGGTGAGATAGAGGATATGATAAGATAGAAGATAGGATAGGATAGAAGATAGGATAGGATAGAGGATAATATAGGATGGAGGATAGGATGGTATAGAGTATAGGATAGGATAGAGGATATGATAAGATAGAAGATAGGATAGGATGGAGGATATGACAAGATAGTAGATAGGATAGGATAGAGGATAGGATAGGATAGAGGATAGGATAGGATAGAGGATAGGATAGGATAGAGGATAGCATAGGATAGAGTAATAGGATAGGATAGAGGATAGGATGAGATAGAGGATATGACAAGATAGTAGATAGGATAGGATAGAGGATAGGATAGGATAGAGGATAGGATAGGATAGAGGATAGCATAGGATAGAGGAATAGGATAGGATAGAGGATAGGATGGAATAGAGGATAGGATTGGATAGAGGATAGGATGGGATAGAGGATAGGATATGATAGAGGATAGGATAGGATAGAGGATAGGATAGGATAGATGATAGCATAGGATAGAAGATAGGATAGGATAGATGGTAGGATACAGTAGATTATAGGATAGGATAGAGGATAGTATAGGATAGAGGATAGAATAGGATGGAGGATAGGATGGGATAGAGGATATGACAAGATAGTAGATAGGATAGGATAGAGGATAGGATAGGATAGAGGATAGGATAGGATAGAGGATAGCATAGGATAGAGGAATAGGATAGGATTGAGGATAGGATCGGATATAGGATAGGATAGGATAGAGGGTAGCATAGGATAGAGGAATAGGATAGGATAGAGGATAGGATAGGATAGAGGATAGGATAGGATAGAGCATAGGATTGGATAGAGGATAGGATAGGATAGAGGATAGCATAGGATAGAAGATAGGATAGGATAGATGGTAGGATACAGTAGAGGATAGGATAGGATAGAGGATAGTATAGGATAGAGGATAGGATAGGATGGAGGATAGGATGGGATAGAGGATATGACAAGATAGTACATAGGATAGGATAGAGGATAGGATAGGATAGAGGATAGGATAGGATAGAGGATAGCATAGGATAGAGGAATAGGATAGGATAGAGGATAGGATGGGATAGAGGATATGATAAGATAGAAGATAGGATATGATAGAGGGTAGGGTAGGATCGAGGATAGGATAGGATAGAGCATAGGATGGGATAGAGGACAGGATAGGATAGATGGTAGGATAGGATAGAGGACAGGATACGATAGAGGATAGAATAGGATAGAGGATAGGATAGGATAGAGGATAGGATAGGATGGAGGATAGGATGGGATAGAGGATATGACAAGATAGTAGATAGGATAGGATAGAGGATAGGATAGGATAGAGGATAGGATAGGATAGAGGATAGGATAGGATAGAGGATAGCATAGGATAGAGGAATAGGATAGGATAGAGGATAGGATGGGATAGAGGATAGGATGGGATAGAGGATATGATAAGATAGAGGATAGCATAGGATAGAGGAATAGGATAGGATAGAGGATAGGATTGGATAGAGGATAGGATGGGATAGGATAGAGGATAGGATAGGATAGAGGATAGGATAGGATAGAGGATAGCATAGGATAGAGGAATAGGATAAGATAGAGGATAGGATAGGATTGAGGATAGGATCGGATAGAGGATAGGATAGGATAGAGGATAGCATAGGATAGAGGAATAGGATAGGATAGAGGATAGGATTGGATAGAGGATAGGATGGGATAGAGGATATGATAAGATAGAGGATAGGATAAGATAGAGGATAGGATAGGATTGAGGATAGGATCGGATAGAGGATAGGATAGGATAGGGGGTAGCATAGGATAGAGGAATAGGATAGGATAGAGGATAGGATAGGATAGAGGATAGGATAGGATAGAGGATAGCATAGGATAGAAGATAGGATAGGATAGATGGTAGGATACAGTAGAGGATAGGATAGGATAGAGGATAGTATAGGATAGAGGATAGGATAGGATGGAGGATAGGATGGGATAGAGGATATGACAAGATAGTAGATAGGATAGGATAGAGGATAGCACAGGATAGAGGAATAGGATAGGATAGAGGATAGGATGGGATAGAGGATATGATAAGATAGAAGATAGGATAGGATAGAGGATAGGATAGGATAGAGGTTAGGATAGGATAGAGGATAGGATAGGAGAGAGGGTAGCATAGGATAGAGGAATAGGATAGGATAGAGGATAGGATAGGATAGAGGATAGGATAGGACAGAGGATAGGATTGGATAGAGGATAGGATAGGATAGAGGATAGGATAGGAGAGAGGGTAGCATAGGATAGAGGAATAGGATAGGATAGAGGATAGGATAGGATAGAGGATAGGATAGGACAGAGGATAGGATTGGATAGAGGATAGGATAGGATAGAGGATAGGATAGGATACAGGATAGGATAGGATGGAGGATAGAATGAGATAGAGGATATGATAAGATAGAAGATAGGATAGGATAGAGGATAGGATAGGATCGAGGATAGGATAGGATAGAGCATAGGATGGGATAGAGGATAGGATAGGATAGATGGTAGGATAGGATAGAGGACAGGGTACGATAGAGGATAGAATAGGATAGAGGATAGGATAGGATAAAGGATAGGATACGATAGAGGATAGGATAGGGTGGAGGATAGGATGGGATAGAGGATATGATAAGATAGAAGATAGGATAGGATAGAGGATAGGATAGGATAGAGGATAGGATAGGATAAATGATAGGATCGGATAGAGGATAGGTTAGGATGGAGGATAGGATGGGATAGAGGATAGGATAAGATGGAGGATAGGATGGGATAGAGGATAGGATAAGATAGAGGATAGGATAGGATTGAGAATAGGATATGATAGAGGATAGGATTGGATAGAGGATAGGATACGGTAGAGGATAGGATAGGATGGAGGATAGGATTGGATAGAGGATAAGATAAGATAGAGGATAGCATAGGATAGAGGAATAGGATATGATAGAGGATAGGATAGGATAGAGGATAGGATAGGATAGAGGATAGCATAGGATAGAAGATAGGATAGGATGGAGGATAGGATGGGATAGAGGATATGACACGATAGTAGATAGGATAGGATAGAGGATATGACACGATAGTAGATAGGATAGGATAGAGGATAGGATAGGATAGAGGATAGGATAGGATAGAGCATAGGATGGGATAGAGGATAGGATAGGATAGATGGTAGGATAGGATAGAGGACAGGGTACGATAGAGGATAGAATAGGATAGAGGATAGGATAGGATAAAGGATAGGATACGATAGAGGATAGGATAGGGTGGAGGATAGGATGGGATAGAGGATATGATAAGATAGAAGATAGGATAGGATAGAGGATAGTATAGGATAGAGGATAGGATAGGATAGAGGATAGTATAGGATAGAGGATAGGATAGGATGGAGGATAGGATGGGATAGAGGATATGACACGATAGTAGATAGGATAGGATAGAGGATAGGATAGGATAGAGGATAGGATAGGATAGAGGATAGGATAGGATAGAGGATAGGATAGGATAGAGGATAGGATAGGATAGAGGATAGGATAGGATGGAGGATAGAATGAGATAGAGGATATGATAAGATAGAGGATAGGATAAGATAGAGGATATCATAGGATTGAGGATAGGATCGGATATAGGATAGGATAGGATAGAGGGTAGCATAGGATAGAGGAATAGGATAGGATAGAGGATAGGATAGGATAGAGGATAGGATAGGATAGAGCATAGGATTGGATAGGATAGAGGATAGGATAGGATGGAGGATAGAATGAGATAGAGGATATGATAAGATAGAAGATAGGATAGGATAGAGGATAGGATAGGATCGAGGATAGGATAGGATAGAGCATAGGATGGGATAGAGGATAGGATAGGATAGATGGTAGGATAGGATAGAGGACAGGATGGGATAGAGGATATGATAAGATAGAGGATAGGATAAGATAGAGGATAGGATAGGATTGAGGATAGGATTGGATAGAGGATAGGATAGGATAGAGGATAGGATAAGATAGAGGATAGGATAGGATTGACGATAGGATCGGATATAGGATAGGATAGGATAGAGGGTAGCATAGGATAGAGGAATAGGATAGGATAGAGGATAGGATAGGATAGAGGATAGGATAGGATAGAGCATAGGATTGGATAGAGGATAGGATAGGATAGAGGATAGGATAGGATAGAGGATAGGATAGGATGGAGGATAGAATGAGATAGAGGATATGATAAGATAGAAGTTAGGATAGGATAGAGGATAGGATAGGATCGAGGATAGGATAGGATAGAGCATAGGATGGGATAGAGGATAGGATAGGATAGATGGTAGGATAGGATAGAGGACAGGATGGGATAGAGGATATGATAAGATAGAGGATAGGATAAGATAGAGGATAGGATAGGATTGAGGATAGGATCGGATATAGGATAGGATAGGATAGAGGGTAGCATAGGATAGAGGAATAGGATAGGATAGAGGATAGGATAGGATAGAGGATAGGATAGGGTAGAGGATAGGATAGGATGGAGGATAGAATGAGATAGAGGATATGATAAGATAGAAGATAGGATAGGATAGAGGATAGGATAGGATCGAGGATAGGATAGGATAGAGCATAGGATGGGATAGAGGATAGGATAGGATAGATGGTAGGATAGGATAGAGGACAGGATGGGATAGAGGATATGATAAGATAGAGGATAGGATAAGATAGAGGATAGGATAGGATTGAGGATAGGATTGGATAGAGGATAGGATAGGATAGAGGATAGGATAAGATAGAGGATAGGATAGGATTGACGATAGGATCGGATATAGGATAGGATAGGATAGAGGGTAGCATAGGATAGAGGAATAGGATAGGATAGAGGATAGGATAGGATAGAGGATAGGATAGGATAGAGCATAGGATTGGATAGAGGATAGGATAGGATAGAGGATAGGATAGGATAGAGGATAGGATAGGATGGAGGATATGATAAGATAGAAGATAGGATAGGATAGAGGATAGGATAGGATCGAGGATAGGATAGGATAGAGCATAGGATGGGATAGAGGATAGGATAGGATAGATGGTAGGATAGGATAGAGGACAGGATGGGATAGAGGATATGATAAGATAGAGGATAGGATAAGATAGAGGATAGGATAGGATTGAGGATAGGATCGGATATAGGATAGGATAGGATAGAGGGTAGCATAGGATAGAGGAATAGGATAGGATAGAGGATAGGATAGGATAGAGGATAGGATAGGATAGAGCATAGGATTGGATAGAGGATAGGATAGGATAGAGGATAGGATAGGATGGAGGATAGAATGAGATAGAGGATATGATAAGATAGAAGATAGGATAGGATAGAGGATAGGATAGGATAGAGGATAGGATACGGTAGAGCATAGGATAGGATGGAGGATAGGATTGGATAGAGGATAGGATAGGATAGAGCATAGGATTGGATAGAGGATAGGATAGGATAGAGGATAGGATAGGATAGAGGAATAGGATAGGATAGAGGATAGGATGGGATAGAGGATATGATAAGATAGAAGATAGGATCGGATAGAGGATAGGTTAGGATGGACGATAGGATGGGATAGAGGATAGGATAAGATGCTGGATAGGATGGGATAGAGGATAGGATAAGATAGAGGATAGGATAGGAGTGAGAATAGGATATGATAGAGGATAGGATAGGATCGAGGATAGGATAGGATAGAGTATAGGATAGGATAGAGGATAGGATAGGATAGAGGATAGGATACGGTAGAGCATAGGATAGGATGGAGCATAGGATTGGATAGAGGATAAGATAAGATAGAGGATAGGATAGGATAGAGGATAGGATAGGATAGATTATACGATAGGATAGAGGATAGGATTGGATAGAGGGTAGAATAGGATAGAGGATAGTATAGGATTGAGGATAGGATGGAATAGAGGATAGGATGAGTTAGAGGATAGGATAGGATAGAGGATAGGATAGGATAGAGGATAGTATAGGATGGAGGATTAGATGGGATGGAGGATAGGATGGGATAGAGGATAGTATAGGATAGAGGATAGGATAGGATAGAGGATAAGATACGATAGAGGAGAGTATAGAGGATAGGAAAGGATAGACGATAGGATAGGATAGAGCCTAGAATAGGATAGAGGATAGGATTGGACAGCTGATTGGATAGGATAGAGAATAGTATCGGATATATGGCAGGATGCGATAGAGGATAGGATAGGATAAATGATAGGATAGGATAGAGGATAGGATAGGATAGAGGAATAGGATAGGATAGAGGATAGGATAGGATAAATGATAGGATAGGATAGAGGATAGGATAGGATAGAGGAATAGGATAGGATAGAGGATAGGATAGGATAAATGATAGGGTAGGATAGAGGATAGGATGGGATAGAGGATATGATAAGATGCTAGATAGGATGGGATAGAGGATAGGATAAGATAGAGGATAGGATAGGATTGAGAATAGGATATGATAGAGGATAGGATAGGATCGAGGATAGGATAGGATAGAGTATAGGATAGGATAGAGCATAGGATAGGATAGAGGATAGGATACGGTAGAGCATAGGATAGGATGGAGGATAGGATTGGATAGAGGATAAGATAAGATAGAGGATAGGATAGGATAGAGGATAGGATAGGATGGAGGATAGGATGGGATAGAGGATATGATAAGATAGAAGATAGGATAGGATAGAGTATAGGATAGGATAGAGGATAGGATAGGATAGAGGATAGGATACGGTAGAGCATAGGATAGGATGGAGCATAGGATTGGATAGAGGATAAGATAAGATAGAGGATAGGATAGGGTGGATGATAGGATGGGATAGAGGATATGATAAGATAGAAGATAGGATAGGATAGAGGATAGGATAGGATAGAGGATAGGATAGGATGGAGGATAGGATGGGATAGAGGATATGACAAGATAGAAGATAGGATAGGATAGAGGATAGGATAGGATAGAGGATAGGATAGGATAAATGATAGGATCGGATAGAGGATAGGTTAGGATGGAGGATAGGATGGGATAGAGGATAGGATAAGATGGAGGATAGGATGGGATAGAGGATAGGATAAGATAGAGGATAGGATAGGATTGAGAATAGGATATGATAGAGGATAGGATTGGATAGAGGATAGGATACGGTAGAGGATAGGATAGGATGGAGGATAGGATTGGATAGAGGATAAGATAAGATAGAGGATAGCATAGGATAGAGGAATAGGATATGATAGAGGATAGGATAGGATAGAGGATAGCATAGGATAGAGGAATAGGATAGGATAGAGGATGGGATGGGATAGAGGATAGGATAGGATAGAGGATAGGATTGGATAGAGGATAGGATAGGATAGAGGATAGGATAGGATAGAGGATAGGATAGGATGGAGGATAGGATGGGATAGAGGATATGACAAGATAGAAGATAGGATAGGATAGAGGATAGGATAGGATAGAGGATAGGATAGGATAAATGATAGGATCGGATAGAGGATAGGTTAGGATGGAGGATAGGATGGGATAGAGGATAGGATAAGATGGACGATAGGATGGGATAGAGGATAGGATAAGATAGAGGATAGGATAGGATTGAGAATAGGATATGATAGAGGATAGGATTGGATAGAGGATAGGATACGGTAGAGGATAGGATAGGATGGAGGATAGGATTGGATAGAGGATAAGATAAGATAGAGGATAGCATAGGATAGAGGAATAGGATATGATAGAGGATAGGATAGGATAGAGGATAGCATAGGATAGAGGAATAGGATAGGATAGAGGATGGGATGGGATAGAGGATAGGATAGGATAGAGGATAGGATTGGATAGAGGATAGGATAGGATAGAGGATAGGATAGGATAGAGGATAGGATAGGATGGAGGATAGGATGGGATAGAGGATATGACAAGATAGTAGATAGGTTAGGATAGAGGATAGGATAGGATAGATGGTAGGATAGGATAGAGGACAGGATACGATAGAGGATAGAATAGGATAGAGAATAGGATAGGATAAAGGATAGGATACGATAGAGGATAGGATAGGATAGAGGATAGGATAGGATAGAGGATAGCATAGGATAGAGGAATAGGATAGGATTGAGGATAGGATCGGATATAGGATAGGATAGGATAGAGGGTAGCATAGGATAGAGGAATAGGATAGGATAGAGGATAGGATAGGATAGAGGATAGGATAGGATAGAGCATAGGATTGGATAGAGGATAGGATAGGATAGAGGATAGGATAGGATAGAGGATAGGATAGGATGGAGGATAGAATGAGATAGAGGATATGATAAGATAGAAGATAGGATAGGATAGAGGACAGGATGGGATAGAGGATATGATAAGATAGAGGATAGGATAAGATAGAGGATAGGATAGGATTGAGGATAGGATTGGATAGAGGATAGGATAGGATAGAGGATAGGATAAGATAGAGGATAGGATAGGATTGACGATAGGATCGGATATAGGATAGGATAGGATAGAGGGTAGCATAGGATAGAGGAATAGGATAGGATAGAGGATAGGATCGGATAGAGGATAGGTTAGGATGGACGATAGGATGGGATAGAGGATAGGATAAGATGCTGGATAGGATGGGATAGAGGATAGGATAAGATAGAGGATAGGATAGGATTGAGAATAGGATATGATAGAGGATAGGATAGGATCGAGGATAGGATAGGATAGAGTATAGGATAGGATAGAGGATAGGATAGGATAGAGGATAGGATACGGTAGAGCATAGGATAGGATGGAGGATAGGATTGGATAGAGGATAAGATAAGATAGAGGATAGGATAGGATAGAGGATAGGATAGGATGGAGGATAGGATGGGATAGAGGATATGATAAGATAGAAGATAGGATAGGATAGAGTATAGGATAGGATAGGATAGAGGATAGGATACGGTAGAGCATAGGATAGGATGGAGGATAGGATTGGATAGAGGATAAGATAAGATAGAGGATAGGATAGGATAGAGGATAGGATAGGATGGAGGATAGGATGGGATAGAGGATATGATAAGATAGAAGATAGGATAGGATAGAGTATAGGATAGGATAGGATCGAGGATAGGATAGGATAGAGTATAGGATAGGATAGAGGATAGGATAGGATAGAGGATAGGATACGGTAGAGCATAGGATAGGATGGAGGATAGGATTGGATAGAGGATAAGATAAGATAGAGGATAGGATAGGATAGAGGATAGGATAGGATGGAGGATAGGATGGGATAGAGGATATGATAAGATAGAAGATAGGATAGGATAGAGTATAGGATAGGATAGAGGATAGGATAGGATAGAGGATAGGATACGGTAGAGCATAGGATAGGATGGAGCATAGGATTGGATAGAGGATAAGATAAGATATAGGATAGGATAGGATAGAGGATAGGATAGGATAGATTATACGATAGGATAGAGGATAGGATTGGATAGAGGGTAGAATAGGATAGAGGATAGTATAGGATGGAGGATAGGATGGAATAGAGGATAGGATGAGTTAGAGGATAGGATAGGATAGAGGATAGGATAGGATAGAGGATAGTATAGGATGGAGGATAAGATGGGATGGAGGATAGGATGGGATAGAGGATAGTATAGGATAGAGGATAGGATAGGATAGAGGATAAGATACGATAGAGGAGAGTACAGAGGATAGGAAAGGATAGACGATAGGATAGGATAGAGCCTAGAATAGGATAGAGGATAGGATTGGACAGCTGATTGGATAGGATAGAGAATAGTATCGGATATATGGCAGGATGCGATAGAGGATAGGATAGGATAAATGATAGGATAGGATAGAGGATAGGATAGGATAGAGGAATAGGATAGGATAGAGGATAGGATAGGATAAATGATAGGATAGGATAGAGGATAGGATAGGATAGAGGAATAGGATAGGATAGAGGATAGGATAGGATAAATGATAGGATAGGATAGAGGATAGGATGGGATAGAGGATATGATAAGATAGAAGATAGGATCGGATAGAGGATAGGTTAGGATGGACGATAGGATGGGATAGAGGATAGGATAAGATGCTGGATAGGATGGGATAGAGGATAGGATAAGATAGAGGATAGGATAGGATTGAGAATAGGATATGATAGAGGATAGGATAGGATCGAGGATAGGATAGGATAGAGTATAGGATAGGATAGAGGATAGGATAGGATAGAGGATAGGATACGGTAGAGCATAGGATAGGATGGAGGATAGGATTGGATAGAGGATAAGATAAGATAGAGGATAGGATAGGATAGAGGATAGGATAGGATGGAGGATAGGATGGGATAGAGGATATGATAAGATAGAAGATAGGATAGGATAGAGTATAGGATAGGATAGGATAGAGGATAGGATACGGTAGAGCATAGGATAGGATGGAGCATAGGATTGGATAGAGGATAAGATAAGATAGAGGATAGGATAGGGTGGAGGATAGGATAGGATAGAGGATAGTATAGGATAGAGGATAGGATAGGATGGAGGATAGGATGGGATAGAGGATATGACAAGATAGTAGATAGGATAGGATAGAGGATAGGATAGGATAGAGGATAGGATAGGATAGAGGATAGGATAGGATAGAGGATAGGATAGGATGGAGGATAGAATGAGATAGAGGATATGATAAGATAGAGGATAGGATAAGATAGAGGATAGGATAGGATTGAGGATAGGATCGGATATAGGATAGGATAGGATAGAGGGTAGCATAGGATAGAGGAATAGGATAGGATAGAGGATAGGATAGGATAGAGGATAGGATAGGATAGAGCATAGGATTGGATAGAGGATAGGATAGGATAGAGGATAGGATAGGATAGAGGATAGGATAGGATGGAGGATAGAATGAGATAGAGGATATGATAAGATAGAAGATAGGATAGGATAGAGGATAGGATAGGATCGAGGATAGGATAGGATAGAGCATAGGATGGGATAGAGGATAGGATAGGATAGATGGTAGGATAGGATAGAGGACAGGATGGGATAGAGGATATGATAAGATAGAGGATAGGATAAGATAGAGGATAGGATAGGATTGAGGATAGGATTGGATAGAGGATAGGATAGGATAGAGGATAGGATAAGATAGAGGATAGGATAGGATTGACGATAGGATCGGATATAGGATAGGATAGGATAGAGGGTAGCATAGGATAGAGGAATAGGATAGGATAGAGCATAGGATAGGATAGAGGATAGGATAGGATAGAGCATAGGATTGGATAGAGGATAGGATAGGATAGAGGATAGGATAGGATAGAGGATAGGATAGGATGGAGGATATGATAAGATAGAAGATAGGATAGGATAGAGGATAGGATAGGATCGAGGATAGGATAGGATAGAGCATAGGATGGGATAGAGGATAGGATAGGATAGATGGTAGGATAGGATAGAGGACAGGATGGGATAGAGGATATGATAAGATAGAGGATAGGATAAGATAGAGGATAGGATAGGATTGAGGATAGGATCGGATATAGGATAGGATAGGATAGAGGGTAGCATAGGATAGAGGAATAGGATAGGATAGAGGATAGGATAGGATAGAGGATAGGATAGGATAGAGCATAGGATTGGATAGAGGATAGGATAGGATAGAGGATAGGATAGGATAGAGGATAGGATAGGATGGAGGATAGAATGAGATAGAGGATATGATAAGATAGAAGATAGGATAGGATAGAGGATAGGATAGGATAGAGGATAGGATACGGTAGAGCATAGGATAGGATGGAGGATAGGATTGGATAGAGGATAGGATAGGATAGAGCATAGGATTGGATAGAGGATAGGATAGGATAGAGGATAGGATAGGATAGAGGAATAGGATAGGATAGAGGATAGGATGGGATAGAGGATATGATAAGATAGAAGATAGGATCGGATAGAGGATAGGTTAGGATGGACGATAGGATGGGATAGAGGATAGGATAAGATGCTGGATAGGATGGGATAGAGGATAGGATAAGATAGAGGATAGGATAGGATTGAGAATAGGATATGATAGAGGATAGGATAGGATCGAGGATAGGATAGGATAGAGTATAGGATAGGATAGAGGATAGGATAGGATAGAGGATAGGATACGGTAGAGCATAGGATAGGATGGAGGATAGGATTGGATAGAGGATAAGATAAGATAGAGGATAGGATAGGATAGAGGATAGGATAGGATGGAGGATAGGATGGGATAGAGGATATGATAAGATAGAAGATAGGATAGGATAGAGTATAGGATAGGATAGAGGATAGGATAGGATAGAGGATAGGATACGGTAGAGCATAGGATAGGATGGAGCATAGGATTGGATAGAGGATAAGATAAGATAGAGGATAGGATAGGATAGAGGATAGGATAGGATAGATTATACGATAGGATAGAGGATAGGATTGGATAGAGGGTAGAATAGGATAGAGGATAGTATAGGATGGAGGATAGGATGGAATAGAGGATAGGATGAGTTAGAGGATAGGATAGGATAGAGGATAGGATAGGATAGAGGATAGTATAGGATGGAGGATAAGATGGGATGGAGGATAGGATGGGATAGAGGATAGTATAGGATAGAGGATAGGATAGGATAGAGGATAAGATACGATAGAGGAGAGTATAGAGGATAGGAAAGGATAGACGATAGGATAGGATAGAGCCTAGAATAGGATAGAGGATAGGATTGGACAGCTGATTGGATAGGATAGAGAATAGTATCGGATATATGGCAGGATGCGATAGAGGATAGGATAGGATAAATGATAGGATAGGATAGAGGATAGGATAGGATAGAGGAATAGGATAGGATAGAGGATAGGATAGGATAAATGATAGGATAGGATAGAGGATAGGATAGGATAGAGGAATAGGATAGGATAGAGGATAGGATAGGATAAATGATAGGATAGGATAGAGGATAGGATAGGATAGAGGAATAGGATAGGATAGAGGATAGGATGGGATAGAGGAAATGATAAGATAGAAGATAGGATCGGATAGAGGATAGGTTAGGATGGAGGATAGGATGGGATAGAGGATAGGATAAGATGCAGGATAGGATGGGATAGAGGATAGGATAAGATAGAGGATAGGATAGGATTGAGAATAGGATATGATAGAGGATAGGATGGGATCGAGGATAGGATACGATAGAGGATAGGATACGATAGAGGAGAGTATAGAGGACAGGAAAGGATAGACGATAGGATAGGGTAGAGGCTAGTATTGGATAGAGGATAGGATAGGATGGAGGATAGGATGTAATAGAGGATAGGATAGGATAGATGGTAGGATACGATAGAGGATAGGATACGATAGAGGATAGGATAGGATAGAGGATACGATAGTATAGAGGATAGGATTGGATAGAGGGTAGAATAGGATAGAGGATAGTATAGGATGGAGGATAGGATGGAATAGAGGATAGGATGAGTTAGAGGATAGGATAGGATAAATGATAGGATAGGATAGAGGATAGGATAGTATAGAGGAATAGGATAGGATAGAGGATAGGATGGGATAGAGGATATGATAAGATAGAAGATAGGATCGGATAGAGGATAGGATGGGATAGAGGATAGGATAAGATGCAGGATAGGATGGGATAGAGGATAGGATAAGATGCAGGATAGGATGGGATAGAGGATATGATAAGATAGAAGATAGGATCGGATAGAGGATAGGTTAGGATGGAGGATAGGATGGGATAGAGGATAGGATAAGATGCAGGATAGGATGGGATAGAGGATATGATAAGATAGAAGATAGGATCGGATAGAGGATAGGTTAGGATGGAGGATAGGATGGGATAGAGGATAGGATAAGATACAGGATAGGATGGGATAGAGGATAGGATAAGATAGAGGATAGGATAGGATTGAGAATAGGATATGATAGAGGATAGGATTGGATAGAGGATAGGATACAGTAGAGGATAGGATAGGATGGAGGATAGGATTGGATAGAGGATAAGATAAGATAGAGGATAGGATAGGATAGAGGATAGGATAGGATGGAGGATAGGATGGGATAGAGGATATGATAAGATAGAAGATAGGATAGGATAGAGGATAGGATAGGATAGAGGATAGGATAGGATAGAGGATAGGATAGGGTAGAGGATAGCATAGGATAGAGGATAGGATAGGATAGAGTATAGGATAGGATAGAGGATAGGATAGGATAGGGGGTAGCATAGGATAGAGGAATAGGATATGATAGAGGATAGGATAGGATAGAGGATAGGATAGGATAGAGGATAGGATAGGATCGAGGTTAGGATAGGATAGAGGATAGCATAGGATAGAGGAATAGGATAGGATAGAGGATAGGATAGGATAGAGGATAGGATACGATAGAGGATAAGATTGGATAGGGGATAGGATAGGATCGAGGATAGGATAGGATAGAGCATAGGATGGGATAGAGGATAGGATAGGATAGAGGATAGGATTGGATAGAGGGTAGAATAGGATAGAGGATAGTATAGGATGGAGGATAGGTTGAATTAGAGGATAGGATAGGATAGAGGATAGGATAGGATAGAGGATAGTATAGGATGGAGGATAAGATGGGATGGAGGATAGGATGGGATAGAGGATAGTATGGGATAGAGGATAGTATAGGATAGAGGATAAGATACGATAGAGGAGAGTATAGAGGATAGGAAAGGATAGACGATAGGATAGGATAGAGCCTAGAATAGGATAGAGGATAGGATTGGACAGCGGATTGGATAGGATAGAGAATAGTATCGGATATATGGTAGGATGCGACAGAGGATAGGATAGGATAAATGATAGGATAGGATAGAGGATAGGATAGGATAGAGGATAGGATTGGATAGAGGATAGGATAGGATAGAGGAGAGGATAGGATGGAGGATAGGATGAGATAGAGGATATGATAAGATAGAAGATAGGATAGGATAGAAGATAGGATAGGATAGAGGATAGGATAGGATGGAGGATAGGATGGGATAGAGGATATGATAAGATAGAAGATAGGATAGGATAGAGGATAGGATAGGATAGAGTATAGGATAGGATAGAGGATAGGATAGGATAGAGGGTAGCACAGGATAGAGGAATAGGATAGGATACAGGATAGGATAGAGGATAGGATAGGATAGAAGATAGGATTGGATAGAGGATAGGATAGGATAGAGGATAGGATAGGATAGAGGATAGGATTGGATAGAGGATAGGATAGGATAGAGGATAGCATAGGATAGAGGATATGATAAGATAGAAGATAGGATAGGATAGAGGATAGGATAGGATAGAGGATAGGATAAGATAGAGGATAGGATAGGATAGAGGATAGGATTGGATAGAGGATTGGATGGGAGAAAGGATATGATAAGATAGAAGATAGGATAGGATAGAGGATGGGATAGGATAGAGTATATGATAGGATAGAGGATAGGATAGGATAGAGGGTAGCATAGGATAGAGGAATAGGATAGGATAGAGGATAGGATAGGATAGAGGATAGGATAGGATAGAGGATAGGATTGGATAGAGGATAGGATAGGATAGAGGATAGGATAGGATAGAGGATAGGATAGGATGGAGGATAGGATGAGATAGAGGATACGATAGGATAGAGGATAGGATTGGATAGAGGATAGGATAGGATCGAGGATAGGATAGGATAGAGGATAGCATAGGATAGAAGAATAGGATAGGATAGAGGATAGGATGGGATAGAGGATATGATAAGATAGAAGATAGGATAGGATAGAGGATAGGATAGGATAGAGGATAGGATAGGATAGAGGATAGGATTGGATAGAGGATAGGATAGGATAGAGGATAGGATAGGATAGAGGATAGGATAGGATGGAGGATAGGATGAGATAGAGGATACGATAGGATAGAGGATAGGATTGGATAGAGGATAGGATAGGATCGAGGATAGGATAGGATAGAGGATAGGATAGGATAGAGGATAGGATTGGATAGAGGATAGGATAGGATAGAGGATAGGATAGGATAGAGGATAGGATAGGATGGAGGATAGGATGAGATAGAGGATACGATAGGATAGAGGATAGGATTGGATAGAGGATAGGATAGGATCGAGGATAGGATAGGATAGAGGATAGCATAGGATAGAGGAATAGGATAGGATAGAGGATAGGATGGGATAGAGGATATGATAAGATAGAAGATAGGATAGGATAGAGGATAGGATAGGATAGAGGATAGGATAGGATAGAGGATAGGATAGGATAGAGGATAGGATAGGATAGAGGATAGCATAGGATAGGAGATAGGATGGGATAGATGGTAGGATACAGTAGAGGATAGGATAGGATAGAGGATAGTATAGGATAGAGGATAGGATAGGATGGAGGATAGGATGGGATAGAGGATATGACAAGATAGTAGATAGGATAGGATAGAGGATAGGATAGGATAGAGTATAGGATAGGATAGAGGATAGGATTGGATAGAGGATAGGATGGGATAGAGGATATGACAAGATAGTAGATAGGATAGGATAGAGGATAGGATAGGATAGAGGATAGGATACGGTAGAGCATAGGATTGGATGGAGGATAGGATTGGATAGAGGATAAGATAAGATAGAGGATAGGATAGGATAGAGGATAGGATAGGATGGAGGATAGGATGGGATAGAGGATATGATAAGATAGAAGATAGGATAGGATAGAGTATAGGTTAGGATAGAGGATAGGATAGGATAGAGGATAGGATACGGTAGAGCATAGGATAGGATGGAGGATAGGATTGGATAGAGGATAAGATAAGATAGAGGATAGGATAGGATAGAGGATAGGATAGGATGGAGGATAGGATGGGATAGAGGATATGATACGATAGAGGATAGGATACGATAGAGGAGAGTATAGAGGATAGGATAGGATAGAGGATAGGATAGGATAGAGGATAGGATAGGATAGAGGATAGCATAGGATAGAAGATAGGATAGGACAGAGGATAGGATATGATAGAGGATAGGATGGGATAGAGGATATGATAAGATAGAAGATAGGATAGGATAGAGTATAGGATAGGATAGAGGATAGGATAGGATAGAGGATAGGATACGGTAGAGCATAGGATAGGATGGAGGATAGGATTGGATAGAGGATAGGATAGGATAGAGGATAGGATAGGATTGAGAATAGGATATGATAGAGGATAGGATGGGATCGAGGATAGGATAGGATAGAGGATAGGATAGGATAGAGGATACGATGGGATAGAGGATATGATAAGATAGAAGATAGGATAGGATAGAGGATAGGATAGGATAGAGGATAGGATAGGATAGAGGATAGGATAGGGTAGAGGATAGCATAGGATAGAAGATAGGATAGGATAGAGGATAGGATAGGATAGAGCCTAGAATAGGATAGAGGATAGGATTGGACAGCTGATTGGATAGGATAGAGAATAGTATCGGATATATGGCAGGATGCGATAGAGGATAGGATAGGATAAATGATAGGATAGGATAGAGGATAGGATAGGATAGAGGAATAGGATAGGATAGAGGATAGGATAGGATAAATGATAGGATAGGATAGAGGATAGGATAGGATAGAGGAATAGGATAGGATAGAGGATAGGATGGGATAGAGGATATGATAAGATAGAAGATAGGATCGGATAGAGGATAGGTTAGGATGGAGGATAGGATGGGATAGAGGATAGGATAAGATGCAGGATAGGATGGGATAGAGGATAGGATAAGATAGAGGATAGGATAGGATTGAGAATAGGATATGATAGAGGATAGGATGGGATCGAGGATAGGATAGGATAGAGGATAGGATAGAATAGAGGATACGATGGGATAGAGGATATGATAAGATAGAAGATAGGATAGGATAGAGGATAGGATAGGATAGAGGATAGGATAGGATAGAGGATAGGATAGGGTAGAGCATAGGATGGGATAGAGGATAGGATACGATAGAGGAGAGTATAGAGGATAGGAAAGGATAGACGATAGGATAGGGTAGAGGCTAGTATTGGATAGAGGATAGGATACGATGGAGGATAGGATGTAATAGAGGATAGGATAGGATAGATGGTAGGATACGATAGAGGATAGGATACGATAGAGGATAGGATAGGATAGAGGATACGATAGTATAGAGGATAGGATTGGATAGAGGGATGAATAGGATAGAGGATAGTATAGGATGGAGGATAGGATGGAATAGAGGATAGGATGAGTTAGACGATAGGATAGGATAGAGCCTAGAATAGGATAGAGGATAGGATTGGACAGCTGATTGGATAGGATAGAGAATAGTATCGGATATATGGCAGGATGCGATAGAGGATAGGATAGGATAAATGATAGGATAGGATAGAGGATAGGATAGGATAGAGGAATAGGATAGGATAGAGGATAGGATACGATAGAGGAGAGTATAGAGGATAGGAAAGGATAGACGATAGGATAGGGTAGAGGCTAGTATTGGATAGAGGATAGGATAGGATGGAGGATAGGATGTAATAGAGGATAGGATAGAATAGATGGTAGGATACGATAGAGGATAGGATACGATAGAGGATAGGATAGGATAGAGGATAGGATAGGATAGAGGATAGGATTGGATAGAGGGTAGAATAGGATAGAGGATAGTATAGGATGGAGGATAGGTTGAATTAGAGGATAGGATGGGATAGAGGATATGATAAGATAGAAGATAGGATAGGATAGAGGATAGGATAGGATAGAGTATAGGATAGGATAGAGGATAGGATAGGATAGAGGGTAGCACAGGATAGAGGAATAGGATAGGATAGAGGATAGGATAGAGGATAGGATAGGATAGAAGATAGGATTGGATATAGGATAGGATAGGATAGAGGATAGGATAGGATAGAGGATAGGATTGGATAGAGGATAGGATAGGATAGAGGATAGCATAGGATAGAGGAATAGGATAGGATAGAGGATAGGATGGGATAGAGGATATGATAAGATAGAAGATAGGATAGGATAGTGGATAGGATAGGATAGAGGATAGGATAGGATAGAGGATAGGATAGGATAGAGGATAGGATTGGATAGAGGATTGGATGGGATAGAGGATATGATAAGATAGAAGATAGGATAGGATAGAGGATGGGATAGGATAGAGTATATGATAGGATAGAGGATAGGATAGGATAGAGGGTAGCATAGGATAGAGGAATAGGATAGGATAGAGGATAGGATAGGATAGAGGATAGGATAGGATAGAGGATAGGATTGGATAGAGGATAGGATAGGATAGAGGATAGGATAGGATAGAGGATAGGATAGGATGGAGGATAGGATGAGATAGAGGATACGATAGGATAGAGGATAGGATTGGATAGAGGATAGGATAGGATCGAGGATAGGATAGGATAGAGGATAGCATAGGATAGAGGAAGAGGATAGGATAGAGGATAGGATGGGATAGAGGATATGATAAGATAGAAGATAGGATAGGATGGAGGATAGGATTGGATAGAGGATAGGATAGGATAGAGGATAGGATAGGATTGAGAATAGGATATGATAGAGGATAGGATGGGATCGAGGATAGGATAGGATAGAGGATAGGATAGGATAGAGGATACGATGGGATAGAGGATATGATAAGATAGAAGATAGGATAGGATAGAGGATAGGATAGGATAGAGGAATAGGATAGGATAGAGGATAGGATGGGATAGAGGATATGATAAGATAGAAGATAGGATCGGATAGAGGATAGGATGGGATAGAGGATAGGATAAGATGCAGGATAGGATGGGATAGAGGATAGGATAAGATGCAGGATAGCATGGGATAGAGGATAGGATAAGATAGAGGATAGGATAGGATTGAGAATAGGATATGATAGAGGATAGGATTGGATAGAGGATAGGATACAGTAGAGGATAGGATAGGATGGAGGATAGGATTGGATAGAGGATAAGATAAGATAGAGGATAGGATAGGATAGAGGATAGTATAGGATAGAGGATAGGATTTGATGGAGGATAGGATGGGATAGAGGATATGACAAGATAGTAGATAGGATAGGATAGAGGATAGGATAGGATAGAGGATAGGATAGGATAGAGGATAGGATTGGATAGAGGATAGGATGGGATAGAGGATATGACAAGATAGTAGATAGGATAGGATAGAGGATAGGATAGGATAGAGGATAGGATAGGATAGAGGATAGGACAGGATAGAGGATAGGATAGGATAGAGGATAGGATTGGATAGAGGATAGGATAGGATAGAGGATAGGATAGGATAGAGGATAGGATTGGATAGAGGATAGGATAGGATCGAGGATAGGATAGGATAGAGGATAGGATGGGATAGAGGATATGATAAGATAGAAGATAGGATAGGATCGAGGATAGGATAGTATAGAGGTTAGGATAGGATAGAGGATAGGATTGGATAGAGGATAGGATAGGATAGAGGATATGATAAGATAGAAGATAGGATAGGATAGAGGATGGGATAGGATAGAGTATAGGATAGGATAGAGGATAGGATAGGATAGAGGATAGCATAGGATAGAAGATAGGATAGGACAGAGGATAGGATATGATAGAAGATAGGATGGGATAGAGGATATGATAAGATAGAAGATAGGATAGGATGGAGGATAGGATGAGATAGAGGATATGACAAGATAGTAGATAGGATAGGATAGAGGATAGGATAGGATAGAGGATAGGATAGGATAGAGGATAGCATAGGATAGAGGAATAGGATAGGATAGAGGATAGGATGGGATAGAGGATATGATAAGATAGAAGATAGGATAGGATCGAGGATAGGGTAGTATAGAGGTTAGGATAGGATAGAGGATAGGATTGGATAGAGGATAGGATAGGATAGAGGATATGATAAGATAGAAGATAGGATAGGATAGAGGATGGAATAGGATAGAGTATAGGATCGGATAGATGATAGGATAGGAGAGAGGGTAGCATAGGATAGAGGAATAGGATAGGATAGAGGATAGGATAGGATAGAGGATAGGATAGGATAGAGGATAGGATAGAAGATAGGATTGGATAGAGGATAGGATAGGATAGAGGATAGGATAGGATAGAGGATAGGATAGGATGGAGGATAGGATGAGATAGAGGATATGATAAGATAGAAGATAGGATAGGATAGAGGATAGGATAGGATCGAGGATAGGATTGGATCGAGGATAGGATAGGATAGAGCATAGGAGGGGATAGAGGATAGGATAGGATAGATGGTAGGATAGGATAGAGGACAGGATACGATAGAGGATAGAATAGGATAGAGAATAGGATAGGATAAAGGATAGGATACGATAGAGGATAGGATAGGATAGAGGATAGGATGCGATAGAGGATATGATAAGATAGAAGATAGGATAGGATAGAGGATAGGATAGGATAGAGGATAGGATAGGATAGAGGATAGGATAGGATAGAGGATAGCATAGGATAGAAGATAGGATAGGATAGATGGTAGGATACAGTAGAGGATAGGATAGGATAGAGGATAGTATAGGATAGAGGATAGGATAGGATGGAGGATAGGATGGGATAGAGGATATGACAAGATAGTATATAGGATAGGATAGAGGATAGGATAGGATAGAGGATAGGATAGGATAGAGGATAGCATAGGATAGAGGAATAGGATAGGATAGAGGATAGGATGGGATAGAGGATATGATAAGATAGAAGATAGGATAGGATAGAGGATAGGATAGGATAGAGGTTAGGATAGGATAGAGGATAGGATTGGATAGAGGATAGGATGGGATAGAGGACATGATAAGATAGAAGATAGGATAGGATAGAGGATGGGATAGGATAGAGTATAGGATCCGATAGAGGATAGGATAGGATACAGGGTAGCATAGGGTAGAGGAATAGGATAGGATAGAGGATAGGGTAGATTAGAGGATAGGATAGGACAGAGGATAGGATTGGATAGAGGATAGGATAGGATAGGATAGAGGATAGGATAGGATAGAGGATAGGATAGGATGGAGGATAGAATGAGATAGAGGATATGATAAGATAGAAGATAGGATAGGATAGAGGATAGGATAGGATCGAGGATAGGATAGGATAGAGGATAGGATAGGAAAAAGGGTAGGATAGGATAGAGGATAGGATAGGATAGAGGATGGGATAGGATGGAGGATAGGACGGGATAAAGGAGAGGATAGAGGATTGGATAGGATAGAGCATAGGATAGAGGAAAGGATAGACTATAGAATAGGATAGAGGATAGGATAGGATAGAGGATAGGATAGGATTGAGGATAGGATAGAATAGGATAGAGGATCGGATAGGGGATTCGATAGGATAGAGGATAAGAGACGATAGAGGATAGGATAGGGGATTGGATAGGATAGAGGACAGGAGACGATAGAGGATAGCATACGATAGAGGTTAGGATAGGATAGAGGATAGGATAGGATAGAGGATAGGATAGGATAGAGGATAGGATAGGATGGAGGATAGGATAGGGGGTTGGACAGGACAGAGGATATGATAGGATAGAGGATAGGATAGGATAGTGGATTGGATAGGATAGAGGATAGGATAGGGTTGAGGATAGGATAGGATAGAGGATAGGATAGGATAGAGGATCGGATAGTGGATTGGATAGGATAGAGGATAGGATAGGGTTGAGGATAGGATAGGATAGAGGATAGGATAGGGTAGAGGATCGGATAGGGGATTTGATAGGATAGAGGATAGGAGACGATAGAGGATAGGATAGGGGATTGGATAGGATAGAGGACAGGTGACGATAGAGGATAGGATAGAATAGAGGATAGGATAATATACAGGATATGATAGGATAGAGGATAGGATAGGATTGAGGATAGGACGGGATAAAGGAGAGGATAGAGGATTGGATAGGGGATTGGATAGTATAGAGGATAAATAGGATAGAGGATAGGATAGGATAGAGGATAGGATAGGATAGAGGATAGGGTAGGATAGAGGGTAGGATAGGATAGAGGATAGGATAGGATAGAGGATGGGATAGGATGGAGGATAGGATAGGATAGAGGATAGGATAGGATAGAGGATAGGATAGAGGATAGGATAGGATAGAGGATCGGATAGGATAGAGGATAGGATAGAGGATAAAATCGGATAGAGGATAGGATAGAGGATTGGATAGGGCAGAGGATAAGATAGGATAGAGGATAGGATAGCATAGGACAGTGGATTGGATAGTATAGAGTATAGAATAGGATACAGGATAGGATAGGATAGTGGATCGAATAGGGGATTGGATAGGATACAGGATAGGAGACGATAGAGGATAGGATAGGGGATTGGATAGGATAGAGGACAGGAGACGATAGAGGATAGGATTGAATAGAGGATAGGATAGGATACGGGATAGGATAGGATAGAGGATAGGATAGGATAGAGGATAGGATAGGATAGAGGATAGGATAGGATAGAGGATAGGATAGGATAGAGGATAGGATAGGATAGAGGATAGGATAGAGGATAGGATCGGATAGAGGATAGGATAGGGGATTGGATAGGATAGAGGATAGGATAGGATAGAGGATAGGATAGGATAGAGGATAGGATAGGATAGGATAGAGGATAGGATATGATAGAGGATAGTATAGGATAGAGGATAGGATAGGATAGAGGATAGGATAGAGGATAGGATAGGGGATTGGATAGGATAGGGGATTGGATAGGATAGAGGATAGGATAGGATCGAGAATATAATAGGATGGAGGATAGGATAGGACCGAGGATAGGATATAATAGAGGATAGGATCGGATAGAGGATAGGATAGGATAGAGGATCGAATAGGGGATTGGATAGGATACAGGATAGGATCGGATAGAGGATAGGATAGGGGATTGGATAGGATAGAGGACAGGAGACGATAGAGGATAGGATTGAATAGAGGATAGGATAGGATACGGGATAGGATAGGATAGAGGATAGGATAGAGGATAGGATAGAGGATAGGATAGGGCAGAGGATAGGATATAATAGAGGATAGGATCGGATAGAGGATAGGAAAGGTGTTTGGCTGGTACAGAGGATATGATAGGATAGAGGATAGGATAGGATAGTGGATTGGATAGGATAGAGGATAGGATAGGGTTGAGGATAGGATAGGATAGAGGATAGGATATAATAGAGGATAGGATCGGATAGAGGATAGGATAGGATAGAGGATCGAATAGGGGATTGGATAGGATACAGGATAGGATCGGATAGAGGATAGGATAGGGGATTGGATAGGATAGAGGACAGGAGACGATAGAGGATAGGATTGAATAGAGGATAGGATAGGATAGAGGATAGGATAGAGGATAGGATAGGATAGAGGATAGGATAGGACAGAGGATAGGATATAATAGAGGATAGGATCGGATAGAGGATAGGAAAGGTGTTTGGATGGTACAGAGGATATGATAGGATAGAGGATAGGATAGGATAGTGGATTGGATAGGATAGAGGATAGGATAGGGTTGAGGATAGGATAGGATAGAGGATAGGATAGGATAGATGATCGAATAGGGGATTGGATAGGATACAGGATAGGAGACGATAGAGGATAGGATAGGGGATTGGATAGGATAGAGGACAGGAGACGATAGAGGATAGGATTGAATAGAGGATAGGATAGGATACAGGATATGATAGGATAGAGGATAGGTTAGGATTGAGGATAGGACAGGATAGAGGATACCATAGGATAGGGGATAGGATAGGATAGAGGATAGAATAGAGGATAGGATCGGATAGAGGATAGGATAGGATAGAGGATAGGATAGGATAGAGCATGGGATAGGATGGAGGATAGGATAGGATGGAGGATAGGATAGGATAGAAGATAGGATAGGATAGAGGATAGGATCGGATAGAGGATAGGAGAGGGGATTGGACAGGACAGAGGATATGATAGGATAGAGGATAGGATGGGATAGTCGATTGGATAGGATAGAGGATAGGATAGGGTTGAGGATAGGATAGAGGATAGGATAGGATAGAGAATAGGATAGGATAGAGAATATCATAGGATAGATGATATTATAGGAAAGAGGATAGGATATGATAGAGGATACGATATTATAGAGGATAGGATAGGATAGAGGATAGGATAGGATAGTGGATTGGATAGGATAGAGGATAGGATAGGGTTGAGGATAGGATAGGATAGAGGATAGGATAGGATCGAGAATATAATAGGATGGAGGATAGGATAGGACCGAGGATAGGATATAATAGAGGATAGGATCGGATAGAGGATAGGATAGGATCTAGGATCGAATAGGGGATTGGATAGGATACAGGATAGGATCGGATAGAGGATAGGATAGGGGATTGGATAGGATAGAGGACAGGAGACGATAGAGGATAGGATTGAATAGAGGATAGGATAGGATACGGGATAGGATAGGATAGAGGATAGGATAGAGGATAGGATAGGATAGAGGATAGGATAGGACAGAGGATAGGATATAATAGAGGATAGGATCGGATAGAGGATAGGAAAGGTGTTTGGATGGTACAGAGGATATGATAGGATAGAGGATAGGATAGGATAGTGGATTGGATAGGATAGAGGATAGGATAGGGTTGAGGATAGGATAGGATAGAGGATAGGATATAATAGAGGATAGGATCGGATAGAGGATAGGATAGGATAGAGGATCGAATAGGGGATTGGATAGGATACAGGATAGGATCGGATAGAGGATAGGATAGGGGATTGGATAGGATAGAGGACAGGAGACGATAGAGGATAGGATTGAATAGAGGATAGGATAGGATACGGGATAGGATACGGGATAGGATAGGATAGAGGATAGGATAGAGGATAGGATAGGATAGGACAGAGGATAGGATATAATAGAGGATAGGATCGGATAGAGGATAGGAAAGGTGTTTGGATGGTACAGAGGATATGATAGGATAGAGGATAGGATAGGATAGTGGATTGGATAGGATAGAGGATAGGATAGGGATGAGGATAGGATAGGATAGAGGATAGGATAGGATAGAGGATCGAATAGGGGATTAGATAGGATACAGGATAGGAGACGATAGAGGATAGGATAGGGGATTGGATAGGATAGAGGATAGGATAGGATCGTGGATATAATAGGATGGAGGATAGGATAGGATAGAGGATAGGATATAATAGATGATAGGATCGGATAGAGGATAGGATAGGGGATTGGATAGGGGATTGGATAGGATAGAGGATAGGACAGGATAGAGAATACGATAGGATAGAGGATAGGATAGGATAGAGGATAGAATAGAGGATAGGATCGGATACAGGATAGGATATAATAGAGGATAGGATCGGATAGAGGATAGGAAAGGTGTTTGGATGGTACAGAGGATATGATAGGATAGAGGATAGGATAGGATAGTGGATTGGATAGGATAGAGGATAGGATAGGGTTGAGGATAGGATAGGATAGAGGATAGGATATAATAGAGGATATGATCGGATAGAGGATAGGATAGGATAGAGGATCGAATAGGGGATTGGATAGGATACAGGATAGGATCGGATAGAGGATAGGATAGGGGATTGGATAGGATAGAGGACAGGAGACGATAGAGGATAGGATTGAATAGAGGATAGGATAGGATACGGGATAGGATACGGGATAGGATAGGATAGAGGATAGGATAGAGGATAGGATAGGATAGGACAGAGGATAGGATATAATAGAGGATAGGATCGGATAGAGGATAGGAAAGGTGTTTGGATGGTACAGAGGATATGATAGGATAGAGGATAGGATAGGATAGTGGATTGGATAGGATAGAGGATAGGATAGGGTTGAGGATAGGATAGGATAGAGGATAGGATAGGATAGAGGATCGAATAGGGGATTAGATAGGATACAGGATAGGAGACGATAGAGGATAGGATAGGGGATTGGATAGGATAGAGGATAGGATAGGATCGTGGATATAATAGGATGGAGGATAGGATAGGATAGAGGATAGGATATAATAGAGGATAGGATCGGATAGAGGATAGGATAGGATAGAGGATGGGATAGGATGGAGGATAGGATAGGATAGAGGATAGGATAGGATAGGATATTGGATAGGATAGGATAGAGGATAGGATAGGAAAGAGGATAGGATAGAGGATAGGATCGGATAGAGGATAGGATAGGGGATTGGATAGGATAGAGGATAGGATAGGATCGTGGATATAATAGGATGGAGGATAGGATAGGATAGAGGATAGGATATAATAGATGATAGGATCGGATAGAGGATAGGATAGGGGATTGGATAGGGGATTGGATAGGATAGAGGATAGGATAGGATAGAGAATACGATAGGATAGAGGATAGGATAGGATAGAGGATAGAATAGAGGATAGGATCGGATAGAGGATAGGATATAATAGAGGATAGGATCGGATAGAGGATAGGAAAGGTGTTTGGATGGTACAGAGGATATGATAGGATAGAGGATAGGATAGGATAGTGGATTGGATAGGATAGAGGATAGGATAGGGTTGAGGATAGGATAGGATAGAGGATAGGATATAATAGAGGATAGGATCGGATAGAGGATAGGATAGGATAGAGGATCGAATAGGGGATTGGATAGGATACAGGATAGGATCGGATAGAGGATAGGATAGGGGATTGGATAGGATAGAGGACAGGAGACGATAGAGGATAGGATTGAATAGAGGATAGGATAGGATAGGATACGGGATAGGATAGGATAGAGGATAGGATAGAGGATAGGATAGGATAGAGGATAGGATAGGACAGAGGATAGGATATAATAGAGGATAGGATCGGATAGAGGATAGGAAAGGTGTTTGGATGGTACAGAGGATATGATAGGATAGAGGATAGGATAGGATAGTGGATTGGATAGGATAGAGGATCGAATAGGGGATTGGATAGGATACAGGATAGGAGACGATAGAGGATAGGATAGGGGATTGGATAGGATAGAGGACTCGAGACGATAGAGGATAGGATTGAATAGAGGATAGGATAGGATACAGGATATGATAGGATAGAGGATAGGTTAGGATTGAGGATAGGACAGGATAGAGGATACCATAGGATAGGGGATAGGATAGGATAGAGGATAGAATAGAGGATAGGATCGGATAGAGGATAGGATAGGATAGAGGATTGGATAGGATAGAGCATGGGATAGGATGGAGGATAGGATAGGATGGAGGATAGGATAGGATAGAAGATAGGATAGGATAGAGGATAGGATCGGATAGAGGATAGGAGAGGGGATTGGACAGGACAGAGGATATGATAGGATAGAGGATAGGATGGGATAGTCGATTGGATAGGATAGAGGATAGGATAGGGTTGAGGATAGGATAGAGGATAGGATAGGATAGAGGATAGGATAGAGGATAGGATCGGATAGAGGATAGGATAGGGGATTGGATGGGATAGAGGATAGGATAGGATCGAGAATATAATAGGATGGAGGATAGGATAGGACAGATGATAGGATATAATAGAGGATAGGATCGGATAGAGGATAGGAAAGGTGTTTGGATGGTACAGAGGATATGATAGGATAGAGGATAGGATAGGATAGTGGATTGGATAGGATAGAGGATAGGATAGGGTTGAGGATAGGATAGGATAGAGGATAGGATAGGATAGAGGATCGAATAGGGGATTGGATAGGATACAGGATAGGAGACGATAGAGGATAGGATAGGGGATTGGATAGGATAGAGGACAGGAGACGATAGAGGATAGGATTGAATAGAGGATAGGATAGGATACAGGATATGATAGGATAGAGGATAGGTTAGGATTGAGGATAGGACAGGATAGAGGATACCATAGGATAGGGGATAGGATAGGATAGAGGATAGAATAGAGGACAGGATCGGATAGAGGATAGGATAGGATAGAGGATAGGATAGGATAGAGCATGGGATAGGATGGAGGATAGGATAGGATGGAGGATAGGATAGGATAGAAGATAGGATAGGATAGAGGATAGGATCGGATAGAGGATAGGAGAGGGGATTGGACAGGACAGAGGATATGATAGGATAGAGGATAGGATGGGATAGTCGATTGGATAGGATAGAGGATAGGATAGGGTTGAGGATAGGATAGAGGATAGGATAGGATAGAGGATAGGATAGAGGATAGGATCGGATAGAGGATAGGATAGGGGATTGGATAGGATAGAGGATAGGATAGGATCGAGAATATAATAGGATGGAGGATAGGATAGGACAGATGATAGGATATAATAGAGGATAGGATCGGATAGAGGATAGGAAAGGTGTTTGGATGGTACAGAGGATATGATAGGATAGAGGATAGGATAGGATAGTGGATTGGATAGGATAGAGGATAGGATAGGGTTGAGGATAGGATAGGATAGAGGATAGGATAGGATAGAGGATCGAATAGGGGATTGGATAGGATACAGGATAGGAGACGATAGAGGATAGGATAGGGGATTGGATAGGATAGAGGACAGGAGACGATAGAGGATAGGATTGAATAGAGGATAGGATAGGATACAGGATATGATAGGATAGAGGATAGGTTAGGATTGAGGATAGGACAGGATAGAGGATACCATAGGATAGGGGATAGGATAGGATAGAGGATAGAATAGAGGATAGGATCGGATAGAGGATAGGATAGGATAGAGGATAGGATAGGATAGAGCATGGGATAGGATGGAGGATAGGATAGGATGGAGGATAGGATAGGATAGAAGATAGGATAGGATAGAGGATAGGATCGGATAGAGGATAGGAGAGGGGATTGGACAGGACAGAGGATATGATAGGATAGAGGATAGGATGGGATAGTCGATTGGATAGGATAGAGGATAGGATAGGGTTGAGGATAGGATAGAGGATAGGATAGGATAGAGGATAGGATAGAGGATAGGATCGGATAGAGGATAGGATAGGGGACTGGATAGGATAGAGGATAGGATAGGATCGAGAATATAATAGGATGGAGGATAGGATAGGACAGAGGATAGGATATAATAGAGGATAGGATCGGATAGAGGATAGGAAAGGTGTTTGGATGGTACAGAGGACATGATAGGATAGAGGATAGGATAGGGGATTGGATAGGATACAGGATAGGAGACGATAGAGGATAGGATAGGGGATTGGATAGGATAGAGGACAGGAGACGATAGAGGATAGGATTGAATAGAGGATAGGATAGGATACAGGATATGATAGGATAGAGGATAGGTTAGGATTGAGGATAGGACAGGATAGAGGATACCATAGGATAGGGGATAGGATAGGATAGAGGATAGAATAGAGGATAGGATCGGATAGAGGATAGGATAGGATAGAGGATAGGATAGGATAGAGCATGGGATAGGATGGAGGATAGGATAGGATGGAGGATAGGATAGGATAGAAGATAGGATAGGATAGAGGATAGGATCGGATAGAGGATAGGAGAGGGGATTGGACAGGACAGAGGATATGATAGGATAGAGGATAGGATGGGATAGTCGATTGGATAGGATAGAGGATAGGATAGGGTTGAGGATAGGATAGGATAGAGGATAGGATAGGATAGAGGATAGGATAGGATAGAGGATAGGATAGAGGATAGGATAGAGGATAGAATAGGATAGAGGATAGCATACGATACAGGATAGGATAGGATAGAGGATAGGATAGGATAGAGGATAGGATACGCTAGAGGATAGGATAGGATAGAGTATAGGATACGATAGAGGATATGATAGGATAGAGGATAGGATAGGATAGAGGATAGGATAGGATAGAGGATAGGATAGGATGGAGGATAGGATAGGATAGAGGATAGGATAGGATAGAGGATAGGATAGGATAGAGGATAGGATAGAGGATAGGATAGAGGATAGGATAGGATAGAGGATAGGATAGAGGATAGGATCGGATAGAGGATAGGATAGCGGATTGGATAGGACAGAGGATAGGATAGGATCGTGGATATAATAGGATGGAGGATAGGATAGGATAGAGGATAGGATATAATAGAGGATAGGATCGGATAGAGGATAGGAGAGGGGATTGGACAGGACAGAGGATATGATAGGATAGAGGATAGGATAGGATAGAGGATGGGATAGGATGGAGGATAGGATAGGATGGAGGATAGGATAGGATAGAGGATAGGATAGGATAGAGGATAGGATAGGATAGAGGATTGGATAGGATAGAGTATAGGATAGGATAGAGGATAGGATAGGATAGAGGATAGGATAGGATAGAGGATAGGATAGGATAGAGGATAGGATAGGATAGAGGATAGGATAGGATAGAGGATAGGATAGAGGATAGGATCGGATAGAGGATAGGATAGGGGATTGGATAGGATAGAGGATAGGATAGGATCGGGGATATAATAGGATGGAGGATAGGATAGGATAGAGGATAGGATATAATAGAGGATAGGATCGGATAGAGGATAGGATAGGGGATTGGATAGGGGATTGGATAGTATAGAGGATACGATAGGATAGAGGATAGGATAGGATAGAGGATAGAATAGAGGATAGGATCGGATAGAGGATAGGATAGGATAGAGGATAGGATATAATAGAGGATAGGATCGGATAGAGGATAGGATAGGGGATTGGATAGGGGATTGGATAGTATAGAGGATACGATAGGATAGAGGATAGGATAGGATAGAGGATAGAATAGAGGATAGGATCGGATAGAGGATAGGATAGGATAGATGATAGGATAGGATAGAGGATAGGGTAGGATAGAGGATAGAATAGAGGATAGAATAGAGGATAGGATCGGATAGAGGATAGGATAGGATAGAGGATAGGATAGGATAGAGCATGGGATAGGATGGAGGATAGGATAGGATGGAGGATAGGATAGGATAGAAGATAGGATAGGATAGAGGATAGGATCGGATAGAGGATAGGAGAGGGGATTTGACAGGACAGAGGATATGATAGGATAGAGGATAGGATGGGATAGTCGATTGGATAGGATAGAGGATAGGATAGGTTTGAGGATAGGATAGAGGATAGGATAGGATAGAAGATAGGATAGAGCATAGGATCGGATAGAGGATAGGATAGGGGATTGGATAGGATAGAGGATAGGATAGGATCGAGAATATAATAGGATGGAGGATAGGATAGGAGAGAGGATAGGATATAATAGAGGATAGGATCGGATAGAGGATAGGAAAGGTGTTTGGATGGTACAGAGGATATGATAGGATAGATGATAGGATAGGATAGTGGATTGGATAGGATAGAGGATAGGATAGGGTTGAGGATAGGATAGGATAGAGGATAGGATAGGATAGAGGATCGAATAGGGGATTGGATAGGATACAGGATAGGAGACGATAGAGGATAGGATAGGGGATTGGATAGGATAGAGGACAGGAGACGATAGAGGATAGGATTGAATAGAGGATAGGTTAGGATACAGAATATGATAGGATAGAGGATAGGTTAGGATTGAGGATAGGACAGGATAGAGGATACCATAGGATAGGGGATAGGATAGGAAAGAGGATAGAATAGAGGATAGGATCGGATAGAGGATAGGATAGGATAGAGGATAGGATAGGATGGAGGATAGGATAGGAAAGAGGATAGGATAGATGATAGGATCGGATAGAGGATAGGATAGGGGATTGGATAGGATAGAGGATAGGATAGGATCGTGGATAGGATACGATTGAGGATAGGATAGGATAGAGGATAGGATAGGGGTTTGGATAGGATAGAGTATAGGATAGGATAGAGGAGAGGATAGGATGGAGGATACGATAGGATAGAGGATAGGATATAATAGAGGATAGGATCGGATAGAGGATTGGATAGGGGTTTGGATAGGACAGAGGATATGATAGGATAGAGGATAGGATAGGATAGGACAGTGGATTGGATAGTATAGAGTATAGAATAGGATACAGGATAGGATAGGATAGTGGATAGGATAGGATTGAGGATAGGATAGGATAGAGGATAGGATAGGATGGAGGATAGGATAGGATAGAGGATAGGATATAATAGAGGATAGGATCGGATAGAGGATAGGATAGGGGATTGGACAGGAAAGAGGATATGATAGGATAGAGGATAGGATAGAGGATGGGATAGGATAGAGGATAGGATAGGATATTGTATTGTATAGGATAGAGGCTAGGATAGCATAGAGGATAGGATATAATACAGGATACGATAGGATAGAGGATAGGATAGGATTGAGGATAGGATAGAGGATGGGATAGGATAGAGCATAGGAGAGGATAGAGGATAGGATAGGATAGAGTATAGGATAGGATTGAGAATAGAGCATGGGATAGAGGATAGGATAGGATTGAGGATAGGACAGGATAGAGGATAGGATAGGATAGAGGATAGGATAGGATAGAGGATGGGATAGGATAGAGGATAGGATAGGATATTGTATTGTATAGGATAGAGGCTAGGATAGCATAGAGGATAGGATATAATACAGGATATGATAGGATAGAGGATAGGATAGGATTAAGGATAGGACGGGATAGAGGAGAGGATATAGGATTGGATAGGGCATTGGATAGTATAGAGGATAGGATACGATAGAGGGTAGGATAGGATAGATGATAGGATAGGATTGAGGATAGGATAGGATAGAGGATAGGATAGGATTGAGGATAGGATAGAGGATGGGATAGGATAGAGGATAGGAGAGGATAGAGGATAGGATAGGATAGAGTATAGGATAGGATTGAGAATAGAGCATGGGATAGAGGATAGGATAGGATTGAGGATAGGACAGGATAGAGGATAGGATAGGATAGAGGATAGGATAGGATAGAGGATAGGATAGAGGATAGGATCGGATAGAGGATAGGATAGGGGATTGGATAGAATAGAGGATAGGATAGGATCGTGGATATAATAGGATGGAGGATAGGATAGGATAGAGGATAGGATATAATAGAGGATAGGATCGGATAGAGGATAGGATAGGGGATTGGATAGGGGATTTGATAGTATAGAGGATACGATAGGATAGAGGATAGGATAGGATAGAGGATAGAATAGAGGATAGGATCGGATAGAGGATAGGATAGGATAGAGGATAGGATAGGATAGAGGATGGGATAGGATGGAGGACAGGAGACGATAGAGGATAGCATACGATACAGGATAGGATAGGATAGAGGATAGGATAGGCTAGAGGATAGGATAGGATAGAGGATAGGATACGATAGAGGATAGGACAGGATAGAGGATAGGATAGGATAGAGGATATGATAGGATAGAGGATAGGATAGGATAGAGGATAGGATAGGACAGAGGATAGGATAGGATAGAGGATAGGATAGGGTTGAGGATAGGATAGAGGATAGGATCGGATAGAGGATAGGATAGGATAGAGGATAGGATAGGATAGAGCATGGGATAGGATGGAGGATAGGATAGGATGGAGGATAGGATAGGATAGAAGATAGGATAGGATAGAGGATAGGATCGGATAGAGGATAGGAGAGGGGATTGGACAGGACAGAGGATATGATGGGATAGAGGATAGGATGGGATAGTCGATTGGATAGGATAGAGGATAGGATAGGGTTGAGGATAGGATAGGATAGAGGATAGGATAGGATAGAGGATAGAATAGAGGATAGGAACGGATAGAGGATAGGATAGGATAGAGGATAGGATAGGATAGAGGATGGGATAGGATGGAGGACAGGAGACGATAGAGGATAGCATACGATACAGGATAGGATAGGATAGAGGATAGGATAGGATAGAGGATAGGATAGGATAGAGGATAGGATAGGATAGAGGATAGGATAGGATAGAGGATAGGATAGGATAGAGGATAGGATAGGATAGAGGATAGGATAGGATAGAGGATAGGATAGACTATAGGATCGGATAGAGGATAGGATAGCGGATTGGATAGGATAGAGGATAGGAAAGGATCGTGGATATAATAGGATGGAGGATAGGATAGGATAGAGGATAGGATATAATAGAGGATAGGATCGGATAGAGGATAGGAGAGGGGATTGGACAGGACAGAGGATATGATAGGATAGAGGATAGGATAGGATAGTGGATTGGATAGGATAGAGGATAGGATAGGATAGAGGGTAGGATAGGATAGAGGATAGGATAGGATAGAGTATCGGATAGGGGATTGGATATGATAGAGGATAGGAGACGATAGAAGATAGGATAGGGGATTGGATAGGATAGAGGACTGGAGACGATAGAGGATAGCATACGATACAGGATAGGATAGGATAGAGGATAGGATAGGATAGAGGATAGGATAGGATAGAGGGTAGGATAGGATAGAAGATAGGATAGGATAGAGGATGGGATAGGATGGAGGATAGGATAGGATAGAGGATAGGATAGGTTAGAGGATAGGATAGGATCGAGGATCGGATAGGATAGAGGATAGGATAGAAGATAATATCGGATAGAGTATAGGATAGAGGATTGGATAGGGCAGAGGATATGATAGGATAGAGGATAGGATAGCAAAGGACAGTGGATTGGATAGTATAGAGTATAGAATAGGATACAGGATAGGATAGGATAGTGGATAGGATAGGATTGAGGATAGGATAGGATAGAGGATAGGATAGGATGGAGGATAGGATAGGATAGAGGATATGATATAATAGAGGATAGGATATAATAGAGGATAGGATAGGGGATTGGATATGACAGAGGATATGATAGGATAGAGGATAGGATAGGATAGAGGATAGGATAGGATAGGATAGAGGATAGGATAGGATAGAGGATAGGATAGGATACAGTATATGATAGAATAGAGAATAGGATAGGATTGAGGATAGGACGGGATAGAGGAGAGGATAGAGGATTGGATTGGGGATTGGATAGTATAGAGGATAGGATAGCATAGACGATAGGATAGGACAGAGGATATGATAGGATAGAGGATAGGATAGAGGATTGGATCGGATAGAGGATAGGATAGGGGATTGGTTAGGATAGAGGATAGGATAGGATCGAGGATATAATAGGATGGAGGATAGGATAGGATATAATAGAGGATACGATCGGATAGAGGATATGATAGGGGATTGGATATAATAGAGGATAGGATCGGATAGAGGATAGGATAATGGATTGCATAGGACAGAGGATAGGATAGGATAGAGGATAGGATAGAGGATAGGATCGGATAGAGGATAGGATAGGGGATTGGATAGGATAGAGGATAGGATAGGATAGTGGATTGGATAGGATAGAGGATAGGATAGGGTTGAGGATAGGATAGGATAGAGGATAGGATAGGATAGAGGATCGAATAGGGGATTGGATAGGATACAGGAGAGGAGACGCTAGAGGATAGGATAGGGGATTGGATAGGATAGAGGACAGGAGACGATAGAGGATAGGATTGAATAGAGGATAGGATAGGATACAGGATATGATAGGATAGAGGATAGGTTAGGATTGATGATAGGACAGGATAGAGGATTGGATAGGATAGAGGATAGGATAGGATAGAGGATACCATAGGATAGCGGATAGGATAGGATAGAGGATAGAATAGAGGATAGGATCGGATAGAGGATAGGATAGGATATAGGATAGGATAGGATAGAGGATGGGATAGGATGGAGGATAGGATAGGATGGAGGATAGGATAGGATAGAGGATAGGATAGGATAGAGGATAGGATAGGATAGAGGATTGGATAGGATAGAGGATAGGATAGGATAGAGGATAGGATAGGATAGAGGATAGGATAGAGGATAGGATCGGATAGAGGATAGGATAGGGGATTGGATAGGATAGAGGATAGGATAGGATCGTGGATATAATAGGATGGAGGATAGGATAGGATAGAGGATAGGATATAATAGAGGATAGGATCGGATAGAGGATAGGATAGGGGATTGGATAGGGGATTGGATAGTATAGAGGATACGATAGGATAGAGGATAGGATAGGATAGAGGATAGAATAGAGGATAGGATCGGATAGAGGATAGGATAGGATAGAGGATAGGATAGGATAGGGCAGTGGATTGGATAAGATAGAGTATAGAATAGGATAGAGGATAGGATAGGATAGTGGGTAGGGCAGGATTGAGGATAGGATAGGATAGAGGATAGGATAGGATGGAGGATAGGATAGGATAGAGGATAGGATAGGATAGAGGATAGGAATAGGATAGAGGATCGGATAGGGGATTGGATAGGATAGAGGATAGGAGACGATATAGGATTGGATAGGGGATTGAATAGAATCGAGGACAGGAAACGATAGAGGATAGGATAGGATAGAGGATAGGATAGGATATGATAGAGGATAGGATAGGATA
Source organism: Halictus rubicundus (assembly GCF_050948215.1). Lineage (NCBI taxonomy): Eukaryota > Metazoa > Arthropoda > Insecta > Hymenoptera > Halictidae > Halictus > Halictus rubicundus. Next base: position 675,709 of record NW_027488656.1, read on the forward strand.
GAGGATAGGACGGGATAAAGGAGAGGATAGAGGATTGGATAGGATAGAGCATAGGATAGAGGAAAGGATAGACTATAGAATAGGATAGAGGATAGGATAGGATAGATGATAGGATAGGATTGAGGATACTATAGGACAGGATAGAGGATCGGATAGGAGATTCGATAGGATAGAGGATAGGAGACGATAGAGGATAGGATAGGGGATTGGATAGGATAGAGGACAGGAGGCGATAGAGGATAGCATACGATAGAGGTTAGGATAGGATAGAGGATAGGATAGGATAGAGGATAGTATAGGATAGCGGATAGGATAGGATAGAGGATAGGATAGGATAGGATAGGGGATAGGATAGGATAGACGATAGGATAGGACAGAGGATAGGATAGGATAGAGGATAGGATAGGATAGACGATAGGATAGGACAGAGGATAGGATAGGATAGAGGATAGGATAGAGGATAGGATCGGATAGAGGATAGGATAGGGGATTGGATAAGATAGAGGATAGGATAGGATCGAGGATATAATAGGATGGAGGATAGGATAGGATATAATAGAGGATACGATCGGATAGAGGATAGGATAGGGGATTGGATAGGACAGAGGATATGATAGGATAGAGGATAGGATAGGATAGGGCAGTGGATTGGATAAGATAGAGTATAGAATAGGATAGAGGATAGGATAGGATAGTGGATAGGGCAGGATTGAGGATAGGATAGGATAGAGGATAGGATAGGATGGAGGATAGGATAGGATAGAGGATAGGATAGGATAGAGGATAGGAATAGGATAGAGGATCGGATAGGGGATTGGATAGGATAGAGGATAGGAGACGATATAGGATTGGATAGGGGATTGAATAGAATCGAGGACAGGAAACGATAGAGGATAGGATAGGATAGAGGATAGGATAGGATAGGATAGAGGATAGGATAGGATAGAGGATAGGATAGGATACAGTATATGATAGAATAGAGAATAGGATAGGATTGAGGATAGGACGGGATAGAGGAGAGGATAGAGGATTGGATTGGGGATTGGATAGTATAGAAGATAGGATAGCATAGAAGATAGGATAGGACAGAGGATATGATAGGATAGAGGATAGGATAGAGGATTGGATCGGATAGAGGATAGGATAGGGGATTGGTTAGGATAGAGGATAGGATAGGATCGAGGATATAATAGGATGGAGGATAGGATAGGATATAATAGAGGATACGATCGGATAGAGGATATGATAGGGGATTGGATATAATAGAGGATAGGATCGGATAGAGGATAGGATAATGGATTGCATAGGACAGAGGATAGGATAGGATAGAGGATAGGATGGAGGATAGGATCGGATAGAGGATAGGATAGGGGATTGGATAGGATAGAGGATAGGATAGGATAGTGGATTGGATAGGATAGAGGATAGGATAGGGTTGAGGATAGGATAGGATAGAGGATAGGATAGGATAGAGGATCGAATAGGGGATTGGATAGGATACAGGAGAGGAGACGCTAGAGGATAGGATAGGGGATTGGATAGGATAGAGGACAGGAGACGATAGAGGATAGGATTGAATAGAGGATAGGATAGGATACAGGATATGATAGGATAGAGGATAGGTTAGGATTGATGATAGGACAGGATAGAGGATTGGATAGGATAGAGGATAGGATAGGATAGAGGATACCATAGGATAGCGGATAGGATAGGATAGAGGATAGAATAGAGGATAGGATCGGATCGAGGATAGGATAGGATAGAGGATAGGATAGGATAGAGGATGGGATAGGATGGAGGATAGGATAGGATGGAGGATAGGATAGGATAGAGGATAGGATAGGATAGAGGATAGGATAGGATAGAGGATTGGATAGGATAGAGTATAGGATAGGATAGTGGATAGGGCAGGATTGAGGATAGGATAGGATAGAGGATAGGATAGGATGGAGGATAGGATAGGATAGAGGATAGGATAGGATAGAGGATAGGAATAGGATAGAGGATCGGATAGGGGATTGGATAGGATAGAGCATAGGATAGAGGAAAGGATAGACTATAGAATAGGATAGAGGATAGGATAGGATAGATGATAGGATAGGATTGAGGATACTGTAGGACAGGATAGAGGATCGGATAGGAGATTCGATAGGATAGAGGATAGGAGACGATAGAGGATAGGATAGGGGATTGGATAGGATAGAGGACAGGAGGCGATAGAGGATAGCATACGATAGAGGTTAGGATAGGATAGAGGATAGGATAGGATAGAGGATAGTATAGGATAGAGGATAGGATAGGATAGAGGATAGGATAGGATAGTGGATAGGGCAGGATTGATGATAGGACAGGATAGAGGATCGGATAGGAGATTCGATAGGATAGAGGATAGGAGACGATAGAGGATAGGATAGGGGATTGGATAGGATAGAGGACAGGAGGCGATAGAGGATAGCATACGATAGAGGTTAGGATAGGATAGAGGATAGGATAGGATAGAGGATAGTATAGGATAGAGGATAGGATAGGATAGAGGATAGGATAGGATAGTGGATAGGGCAGGATTGATGATAGGATAGGATAGAGGATAGGATAGGATAGAGGATAGGATAGGATAGAGGATAGGATAGGATAGAGGATAGGATAGGATTGAGGATGGGATAGGATAGAGGATAGGATAGGATATACGATGGGATAGGATAGAGTATAGGATAAGATTGTGGATATGATAGAGTAGAGGATTTGATAGGATAGTGCATAGGATAGGGGATTGGATAGGATAGAGGATAGGATAGGGGATTGGATATGATAGAGGATAGGATAGGATAGAGGATAGGATCGGATAGAAGATAGGATAGGATAGAGGATACCATATTATAGCGGATAGGACAGGATAGAGGATAGGATAGGGGATTGGATAGGATAGAGGATAGGATAGGGGATTGGATAGGATAGAGGATAGGATAGGATTGAGGATAGGATAGAGAATAGGATAGGATAGATGATATTATAGGATAGAGGATAGAATATGATAGAGGATACGATATTATAGGGAAAGGATAGGATAGAGTATAGGATACGGGATTGGATAGGATACAGGATAGGATAGGATGGAGGATAGGATAGGATAGAGAATAGGATAGGATAGAGGATAGGATAGGATAGAGGATAGGATAGGGGATTGGATAGGATAGAGGATAGGAGACGATAGAGAATAGGATAGGATAGAGCATAGGATAGGATAGAGCATAGGATAGGATAGAGTATAGGAGACGATAGAGGATAGGATAGGGGATTGGATAGGATAGAGGACAGGAGGCGACAGAGGATAGCATACGATAGAGGTTAGGATAGAATAGAGGATAGGATAGGATAGAGGATAGGATAGGATAGAGTATAGGATAGGATAGAGGATAGGATAGGATAGAGGATAGGATAGGGGTTTGGATAGGATAGAGTATAGGATAGGATAGAGGAGAGGATAGGATGGAGGATAGGATAGGATAGAGGATAGGATATAATAGAGGATAGGATCGGATAGAGGATTGGATAGGGGATTGGATAGGATAGAGGATAGGATAGGATCGAGAATATAATAGGATGGAGGATAGGATAGGACAGAGGATAGGATATAATAGAGGATAGGAAAGGTGTTTGGATGGTACAGAGTATATGATAGGATAGAGGATAGGATAGGATAGTGGATTGGATAGGATAGAGGATAGGATAGGGTTGAGGATAGGATACGATAGAGGATAGGATAGGATAGAGGATAGGATAGGATTGAGGATAGGATAGAGGATGGGATAGGATAGAGGATAGGAGAGGATAGAGGATAGGATAGGATAGAGTATAGGATAGGATTGAGAATAGAGCATGGGATAGAGGATAGGATAGGATTGAGGATAGGACAGGATAGAGGATAGGATAGGATAGAGGATATGATAGGATAGAGGAGGGGTAGGATATAGGATAGGATAGGATATTGTATTGTATAGGATAGAGGCTAGGATAGCATAGAGGATAGGATATAATACAGGATATGATAGGATAGAGGATAGGATAGGATTAAGGATAGGACGGGATAGAGGAGAGGATATAGGATTGGATAGGGCATTGGATAGTATAGAGGATAGGATACGATAGAGGGTAGGATAGGATAGATGATAGGATAGGATTGAGGATAGGATAGGATAGAGGATAGGATAGGATTGAGGATAGGATAGAGGATGGGATAGGATAGAGGATAGGAGAGGATAGAGGATAGGATAGGATAGAGTATAGGATAGGATAGAGGATAGGATACGATAGAGGATAGGACAGGATAGAGGATACGATAGGATAGAGGATATGATAGGATAGAGGATAGGATAGGATAGAGGATAGGATAGGACAGAGGATAGGATAGGATAGAGGATAGGATAGGGTTGAGGATAGGATAGAGGATAGGATCGGATAGAGGATAGGATAGGATAGAGGATAGGATAGGATAGAGCATGGGATAGGATGGAGGATAGGATAGGATGGAGGATAGGATAGGATAGAAGATAGGATAGGATAGAGGATAGGATCGGATAGAGGATAGGAGAGGGGATTGGACAGGACAGAGGATATGATGGGATAGAGGATAGGATGGGATAGTCGATTGGATAGGATAGAGGATAGGATAGGGTTGAGGATAGGATAGGATAGAGGATAGGATAGGATAGAGGATAGGATAGGATAGAGGATAGAATAGAGGATAGGAACGGATAGAGGATAGGATAGGATAGAGGATAGGATAGGATAGAGGATGGGATAGGATAGAGGATAGGATAGGCTAGAGGATAAGATAGGATAGAGTATAGGATACGATAGAGGATAGGATAGGATAGAGGATAGGATAGGATAGAGGATCTAATAGGGGATTGGATAGGATACAGGATAGGATAGAGGATAGGATAGGATCGTGGATATAATAGGATGGAGGATAGGATAGGATAGAGGATAGGATATAATAGAGGATAGAATCGGATAGAGGATAGGATAGGGGATTGGATAGGACAGAGGATATGATAAGATAGAGGATAGGATAGGATAGGATAGTGGATTGGATAGGATATAGTATAGAATAGGATACAGGATAGGATAGGATAGTGGATTGGATAGGATATAGTATAGAATAGGATAGAGGATAGGATAGGATAGTGGATAGGATACGATTGAGGATAGGATAGGATAGAGGATAGGATAGGGGTTTGGATAGGATAGAGTATAGGATAGGATAGAGGATGGGATAGGATGGAGGACAGGAGACGATAGAGGATAGCATACGATACAGGATAGGATAGGATAGAGGATAGGATAGGCTAGAGGATAGGATAGGATAGAGGATAGGATACGATAGAGGATAGGACAGGATAGAGGATAGGATAGGATAGAGGATATGATAGGATAGAGGATAGGATAGGATAGAGGATAGGATAGGACAGAGGATAGGATAGGATAGAGGATAGGATAGGGTTGAGGATAGGATAGAGGATAGGATCGGATAGAGGATAGGATAGGATAGAGGATAGGATAGGATAGAGCATGGGATAGGATGGAGGATAGGATAGGATGGAGGATAGGATAGGATAGAAGATAGGATAGGATAGAGGATAGGATCGGATAGAGGATAGGAGAGGGGATTGGACAGGACAGAGGATATGATGGGATAGAGGATAGGATGGGATAGTCGATTGGATAGGATAGAGGATAGGATAGGGTTGAGGATAGGATAGGATAGAGGATAGGATAGGATAGGATAGAGGATAGGATAGGATAGAGGATAGAATAGAGGATAGGAACGGATAGAGGATAGGATAGGATAGAGGATAGGATAGGATAGAGGATGGAGGACAGGAGACGATAGAGGATAGCATACGATACAGGATAGGATAGGATAGAGGATAGGATAGGATAGAGGATAGGATAGGATAGAGGATTGGATAGGATAGAGTATAGGATAGGATAGAGGATAGGATAGGATAGAGGATAGGATAGGATAGAGGATAGGATAGGATAGATGATAGGATAGGATAGAGGATAGGATAGGATAGAGGATAGGATCGGATAGAGGATAGGATACGGGATTGGATAGGATAGAGGATAGGATAGGATCGTGGATATAATAGGATGGAGGATAGGATAGGATAGATGATAGGATAGGATTGAGGATACTATAGGACAGGATAGAGGATCGGATAGGAGATTCGATAGGATAGAGGATAGGAGACGATAGAGGATAGGATAGGGGATTGGATAGGATAGAGGACAGGAGGCGATAGAGGATAGCATACGATAGAGGTTAGGATAGGATAGAGGATAGGATAGGATAGAGGATAGTATAGGATAGAGGATAGGATAGGATAGAGGATAGGATAGGATAGGATAGAGGATAGGATAGGATAGACGATAGGATAGGACAGAGGATAGGATAGGATAGAGGATAGGATAGGATAGACGATAGGATAGGACAGAGGATAGGATAGGATAGAGGATAGGATAGAGGATAGGATCGGATAGAGGATAGGATAGGGGATTGGATAAGATAGAGGATAGGATAGGATCGAGGATATAATAGGATGGAGAATAGGATAGGATATAATAGAGGATACGATCGGATAGAGGATAGGATAGGGGATTGGATAGGACAGAGGATATGATAGGATAGAGGATAGGATAGGATAGGGCAGTGGATTGGATAAGATAGAGTATAGAATAGGATAGAGGATAGGATAGGATAGTGGATAGGGCAGGATTGATGATAGGATAGGATAGAGGATAGGATAGGATGCAGGATAGGATAGGATAGAGGATAGGATAGGATCGAGGATATAATAGGATGGAGGATAGGATAGGATAGAGGATAGGGTAGGATAGAGGATAGGATAGGATAGAGGATAGGATAGGATAGAGGGTAGGATAGGATAGAGGATAGGATAGGATAGAGGATCGGATAGGGGATTGGATAGGATAGAGGATAGGAGACGATAGAGGATTGGATAGGGGATTGGATAGGATAGAGGACAGGAGACGATAGAGAATAGCATACGATACAGGATTGGATAGGATAGAGGATAGGATAGGATAGAGGATAGGATAGCATAGAGGATAGGATAGGATAGAGGATAGGATAGGATAGCGCAGTGGATTGGATAAGGTAGAGTATAGAATAGGATAGAGGATAGGATAGGATAGTGGATAGGGCAGGATTGAGGATAGGATAGGATAGAGGATAGGATAGGATGGAGGATAGGATAGGATAGAGGATAGGATAGGATAGAGGATAGGATAGGATAGACGATAGGATAGGATTGAGGATAGGATAGGATAGAGGATAGGATAGAGGATATTATAGGATAGAGGATAGGATAGGATGAAGGATAGGATAGGATAGAGGATAGGATATAATAGAGGATAGGATAGGATAGAGGATAGCATAGGATAGAGGATAGGATAGGATAGAGTATAGGATAGGATAGAGGATAGGATAGGATAGAGGATAGGATTGAGGATAGAGCATAGGATAGAGGATAGGATAGGATTAAGGATAGGACGGGATAGAGGATAGGATAGGATTGAGGATAGGATAGAGGATGGGATAGGATAGAGGATAGGAGAGGATAGAGGATAGGATAGGATAGAGTATAGGATAGGTTAGAGGATAGGATAGGATAGAGGATAGGATAGGATAGAGGATAGGATAGGGTAGAGGATGGGATAGGATAGAGGATAGGATAGGATTGAGGATAGGATAGGATAGAGGATAGGATAGGATAGAGGATAGGATAGGGTAGAGGATGGGATAGGATAGAGGATAGGATAGGATATTGTATTGTATAAGATAGAGGCTAGGATAGCATAGAGGACAGGATATAATACAGGAAATGATAGGATAGACGATAGGATAGGATTTAGGATAGGACGGGATAGAGGAGAGGATATAGGATTGGATAGGGGATTGGATAGTATAGAGGATAGGATACGATAGAGGATAGGATAGGATAGATGATAGGATAGGATTGAGGATAGGATAGGATAGAGGATAGGATTGAGGATAGAGCATGGGATAGAGGATAGGATATGATAGAGGATAGGATAGGATAGAGGATAGAGATAGGATAGAGGATGGGATAGGATAGAGGACAGGATAGAATAGAGGATAGGATAGGATAGAGGATAGGATAGGATAGAGGATAGAATAGGATAGAGGATAGGATAGGATAGAGGATAGGATAGGATGGAGGATCGGATAGTGGATGGGATAGGGGATTGGATAGGACAGAGGATATGATAGGATAGAGGATAGGATAGGATAGTGGATTGGGTAGGATAGAGGATAGGAGAGGATAGAGGATAGGAGAGGATAGAGGATAGGATAGGATAGTGGATTGGATAGGATAGAGTATAGAATAGGATAGAGGATAGGATAGGATAGAGGATAGGATAGGATTGAGGATAGGATAGGATAGAGGATAGGATAGAGGATATTATAGGATAGAGGATAGGATAGGATGGAGGATGGGATAGGGGATTGGATAGGATAGAGGATAGGATAGGATACAGGATAGGATAGAATGGAGGATGGGATAGTATAGAGGATAGGATATAATAGAGGTGAGGATCGGATAGAGGATGGGATAGGGGATTGGATAGGACAGAGGATATGATAGGATAGAGGATTGGGCAGGATAGAGGATAGGAGAGGATAGAGGATAGGATAGGATAGAGGATAGGATAGGATAGAGGATGGGATAGGATGGAGGATAGGATAGGATAGATGATAGGATAGGATAGAGGATACGATAGGATAGAGTATAGGATAGGATAGAGGATAGGATTGAGGATACAGCATGGGATAGAGGATAGGATATGATAGAGGATAGGATAGGATAGAGGATAGGATAGGATTGAGGATGGGATAGGGGTTTGGATAGGATAGAGGATAGGATAGGATTGAGGATAGGATAGAGAATAGGATAGGATAGATGATATTATAGGATAGAGGATAGAATATGATAGAGGATACGATATTATAGGGATAGGATAGGATAGAGTATAGGATACGGGATTGGATAGGATACAGGATAGGATAGGATGGAGGATAGGATAGGATAGAGAATAGGATAGGATAGAGGATAGGATAGGATAGAGGATAGGATAGGGGATTGGATAGGATAGAGGATAGGAGACGATAGAGAATAGGATAGGATAGAGCATAGGATAGGATAGAGCATAGGATAGGATAGAGTATAGGAGACGATAGAGGATAGGATAGGGGATTGGATAGGATAGAGGACAGGAGGCGATAGAGGATAGCATACGATAGAGGTTAGGATAGGATAGAGGATAGGATAGGATAGAGGATAGGATAGGATAGAGTATAGGATAGGATAGAGGATAGGATAGGATAGAGGATAGGATAGGGGTTTGGATAGGATAGAGTATAGGATAGGATAGAGGAGAGGATAGGATGGAGGATAGGATAGGATAGAGGATAGGATATAATAGAGGATAGGATCGGATAGAGGATAGGATAGTGGATTGGATAGGATAGAGGATAGGATAGGGTTGAGGATAGGATACGATAGAGGATAGGATAGGATAGAGGATAGGATAGGATTGAGGATAGGATAGAGGATGGGATAGGATAGAGGATAGGAGAGGATAGAGGATAGGATAGGATAGAGTATAGGATAGGATTGAGAATAGAGCATGGGATAGAGGATAGGATAGGATTGAGGATAGGACAGGATAGAGGATAGGATAGGATAGAGGATATGATAGGATAGAGGAGGGGTAGGATATAGGATAGGATAGGATATTGTATTGTATAGGATAGAGGCTAGGATAGCATAGAGGATAGGATATAATACAGGATATGATAGGATAGAGGATAGGATAGGATTAAGGATAGGACGGGATAGAGGAGAGGATATAGGATTGGATAGGGCATTGGATAGTATAGAGGATAGGATACGATAGAGGGTAGGATAGGATAGATGATAGGATAGGATTGAGGATAGGATAGGATAGAGGATAGGATAGGATTGAGGATAGGATAGAGGATGGGATAGGATAGAGGATAGGAGAGGATAGAGGATAGGATAGGATAGAGTATAGGATAGGATAGAGGATAGGATACGATAGAGGATAGGACAGGATAGAGGATAGGATAGGATAGAGGATATGATAGGATAGAGGATAGGATAGGATAGAGGATAGGATAGGACAGAGGATAGGATAGGATAGAGGATAGGATAGGGTTGAGGATAGGATAGAGGATAGGATCGGATAGAGGATAGGATAGGATAGAGGATGGGGACCTAGGGGATATGGGCTTGGCAGTGGTGACTCGGATCCACTGCTAGGTATGCCACAGTGGTGGCGGTCATATTCCTAAAATCCTCCACGCTCCACCTCCTCGGGGTGGTCCCTGGGCACTCACGACTGTGGGTGGCTAACGGAGCGGGGGGTACGCGGCAGGAAGTAGCCTCGACGATGTGCGAGGCAATGCCGGCGGGATCTTCGGATCCTGGTAGGGGCACCCTTGCCGGTAAGGTTCGCACGGAGGGGCAAAAACTGCCGAGTTGGGACGGGATTTTCGGTGACGGACCAGGGCAAGGCTGGGTGTTTCACAAAATTGACATGGACGGCACAAAGGAAAAGAGTTTAGTTTACGGTGCAGGGGAGGGATACCCCAGTACCGGCGCGACTGTTGGTGGGCGAGCAGGCCACAGCGCGTCGTTATCCAACGACTGCGAGCCGAAGGTGGTGGACCACTGGGCCCCTTCGGAGGTAAATACTACCAGCGAAGCTGTGGTGACGGAAACGTCATCACAGATTTCGGGAGACTCGGACGCGGGCGTGTCGCGCGCGGGAGCCGAGATGCGGGGGGCGGACGGAGCTCCGACGGGGAAGCGGCCCCGGCTGGAGCCGTCCGTGGCAGGAGGGGGGCTGCAGACGCGCAGCGGGAGGGTCGTCGGGGGGACCCCTGAGGAGGGCTCCTCGGGGGCGGGTGCTGAGCAGGTGCTCAGCGACCGCGCCGAGAGGGGCCAGCTCCACAAAATCGCGGAGCTAATGGAGTCCGCGGGGAAGCTGCCGACGGCGCAGCTGGCGGAGGAGGTGGAGGACGCGATGAGACGTGTGGAGGGCGTCTCCACCGTCTCCAGGGGCCTCAAGGGCAGTTTTGCCAAGGAGCTCAGGGATTGCTCCGCGCTGGCCAGGGCCTATTGCACTACGCTGGTGCAGCGGGCATACACTGGCACGGCGTGGGGCAATAGCCAGGAGGTCGCCCGTCTCCGCCAACAGACCGAGGCCCTCGCCAAGGAGGTACAGGACCTCCGGGCGAGGCTTCGCGTCGCGGGGGCGGAGAAGCGGGCGGTCGCGGGAAAGACGGCCCCTGGGGCGGTACCCTCCGCCTCCTCAGGCGGGACCGCGGGGACGGGACCGGCGGCGGAAGCGGCGACGCGGGCGGCGGAGGGGGCGGGGGTACTGGACCCTCAAGCCCTTCTCCTCCGCGTCGACGCGATGGTGGCGGCCAGGAATGCCGAGCTGGAAACGAGAATGGAGAATCGTTTCCGGGCAATCCTGGCCGGGATGGTTCCGGCTCTCCAGGGCAGGGGGGGAGGGACGCGCGATGCCCCGCCGGTGGCTTCTCCGCCGGCGGTGGTCGAAACCAGGAGGACTGGGCCGGTGGTGGTGTCCGGCGCCGGGGTGGTGCCACCCGTGGACATCCCGCCGCCGGTCGACCCAGCCTCCTGGTCGGTGGCGAAGTCGAGGTCCGCGAGGAAGGCGGAGAGGAGGCGGGCAGCGGCGGAGGAGAGGGCGGCCATAGCCCTCGCCGCCGAGTCGGCGGCCGCTGCTTCGGCGAAACGGAGGACGGCGACCGGGGGTTCGGCGGTCGGCACGCGAAAGGGGGCCGGCGCGATCACGGCGAAGCCGTCAAGTGGGAGGGTTGTTGCCCTGGGGCGCGCCCCCAAGTCCGGGGCCGTGGCGATCACGATCCCCGAGAGCTGTAAGCTCACCTACGCGGGAGTGATCGCCAGGGCCAGAGAGGCAATAGACCTCAAGGCGCTGGGGATTGAGTCGGGGGTGCTCCCCAGGAGGACCAAGACGGGGGGGATCCTCCTGGAGGTAAAGGGCCCGGAGGGCCAAGAGAAGGCACGGGCCCTCTCCACGAGGGTCTCTGAGGCCTTACAAGGGACTGGGGTTAAAGTCGTCCAGGCCGTCAAGCGAGGCGAGTTGCGCGTCGCTGGCCTGGACGACTCGGTTAGCGCAAGGGAGGTCGCGGCGGCACTTGCGGCTGCGGGGGGGTGCTCGGAGGCCGAGTTCCGGGTCGGAGAGATCCGGAGGTCCGCCTCTGAGCGGGTGCTGGGCTCCTGTTGGGCCCAGGGCCCCCTCGCGGCCGTCAGGAAGGTGGTGGCGGGGGGCCGGCTGCTGGTCGGCTGGTCCTCGGCGCGGGTGGAGGCACTGAGGGAGCGACCCCTTCAGTGCTTCCGCTGCTTGGAGACGGGGCACACGCGGTCGACCTGTAAAAGCACGGTCGACAGGAGCGCGAGGTGCTATCGGTGCGGTGCGACCGAGCACCGCGCCTCGGCCTGTGGGGCTGCCCCCAGATGCCCGCTCTGCGCGGATCTGGGGAGGCCCTCGAACCACAGGTTCGGGGCCAAAGCGTGTGCCCCGGCTCCGAGGAGGGGTCGCGCGGCGGTGAAGGGAAGAGGGGAAAAGTCGGCGGCTGCACCCGCGCAGCAGCAGCCGACTACACCGGGGGCCCAGTCCCCCCAGGGGGGGGAGCCTGCAGAGCAAATGTCAGGGTAGGCTGTTTTCAGGCCTATTCCGGTTCTGCAGGCGAACCTCAACCACTCGCGTGCGGCCCAGGACTTGTTTGTCCAGGCCGTGCGCGAGCGGGGGACTGGGTTGGCAGTGGCGGCGGAGCCGTACTCCGTTCCCGATCACCCCTTCTGGGTGGGGGACGAGGCCGGCTCCGTCGCCATAGTGGCGGAGGGCCGCCGCGGGTCCCCGTCGATCTCCCTTCTGGAGAGAGGCGAGGGATTCGTGGCGGTGCGGTGGGGGGACATCGCGGTCGTCGGAGTTTATATCTCGCCGAGCCGTGGCCTCGATCATTTTCGGGGGTTCCTGGGCGGGCTGAGTAGCTGCATCGCGCGGTGCAGCGCCCGTCCGGTTCTCGTCCTGGGAGACTTCAATGCCCACGCGGTATCGTGGGGGAGTCCCAGGACGACCACTAGGGGAAGCGAGGTGTTAACCTGGGCGTCCGGCCTGGATCTCCGGTTGATTAACCGGGGATCCACGCCGACGTGCGTGCGGCCGCAGGGTGTCTCTATTGTCGATCTGACATGGGGGATGCCGTCGGCCGTGCGCCGAGTGTCGGGATGGAGGGTGGCGGAAGAACTAGAGCTGGCCTCCGACCACACGCCCATAGTCATGGACGTGTGGCCCGCCGCCCTCTACGCGCGGGATTCCCGGCACGGCCAGGTGGACCGACGGCCGCGGTGGGCGTGGAGCAGGGCGGACGAGGACCTGTTCCGGGCCGCTGTCGCCGCGGTAACGTGGGGGGGGGCCCCAGCCGGCTGGGGGGGCACCGGCGCGCGGGGCGGAGCGGCTCCGGGAGGTGATGACGGCGGTGTGCGACACCGCGGTGCCCCGGAGCCGGTCCGACCATAGAAGGGCGGCATACTGGTGGTCCGCGGGCATTGCAGAGCTTCGGCGTGCCTGCAATGCCGCGCGGCGCCAGTATGGCCGAGCGCGCAGGAGGCGCGACGACGAGGAGGCGAGGCTCCACGGGGAGTACCGAGCCGCGCTCGGGGCTCTCCGGAGGGCCATCGCGAAGGCCAAGGCGGACGCGTGGTCGGAGCTCGTCGGCACGGTGGACGCGGATCCGTGGGGGCGCCCGTATAAGCTTGTAATGAGCAAGCTGCGCGCGTGGGCCCCCCCACTGACGGAATCGATGGACCCTCCCTTACTCGAGGAGGTGGTGACGTCTCTCTTCCCGCGTGAGGGGGGACAGCGACACCGCCTCCATCCGGGCCAGGAGCCTCTCTCCTGGTCCGCGGAGTGGGAGGTGTCAGCCGGCGAGCTCGGGGAGGCGGTGACCAGGGCCCGTCGGGTGGGCCGCAAGGCCCCGGGTCCTGACGGGGTGTCGGGCCGCGCGTTGGTCTTGGCATTGGAGGGGGGGCTCGCTCCCGAACTCAGGCGGCTGTTCAACAGTTGTCTGAGGGAGGGAGTGTTCCCCCCACTATGGAAGTCAGGCAGGCTGGTCCTCCTTCCAAAGGCGGGCAAGTCCCGGGACTCGCCCTCCGGGTACCGGCCAATTTGCTTGCTGGACGAGGCGGGGAAGTTGTTCGAGCGCGTTCTCGTTGGACGCCTCGTCCGGCACCTGTCGGGGGGAGGAGTCCCCGATCTGAGCGAGGCGCAGTTCGGCTTCCGGGGGGGTCTCTCCACCGTCGACGCAATTCGGCGGGTGAGGGCTCTCTCGGAGGCCTGTACGGAGGGGGGCGGTGTTGCGTTGGCGATCTCCTTGGATATCGCCAACGCGTTCAACACCGTCCCCTGGGATAGAATTTCGGAGGCCCTGGTCTTCCACCAGGTGCCTCCGTACCTTAGGAGGGTGATCGGGGACTATCTCTCCGACAGGAGCATAGAATATCCTGGCCGGTACGGGATGATTCGCAGGAGCGTCGTGCGGGGGGTTCCACAGGGCTCGGTGTTGGGCCCGTTGCTGTGGAACCTCGCGTACGACAGCGTCCTGCGGGAGGGGATGCCTCCCGGTGTCAGCCTAACGTGTTACGCCGACGACACGTTGGTGCTTGCCACCGGGAGGTATACGAAGGAGGCCGTCTGCCTGGCGGAGCGCGGCGCGTGGCGCGCGGTACGCGCGATCCGGTCTCTGGGCCTAGAGGTGTCCGTCGCTAAGACCAGGGCCATGTGGTTTTACCACCGGGCCCGGCTGGCGGCGCCTCCCCAGTGCTGGATCGCCGTGGGGGGGGGAGCGGTCGAGGTCGGGTTCCAGATGCGGTACCTGGGACTCGAGCTCGACGGCCTGTGGCGTTTCTGCCGCCACATCGAGTCGCTAGTGCCCCGGGCGGAGAGGGCGACCGTTGCGCTCGGTCGTCTTCTCCCGAATCTCGGGGGACCCTGTGGACGGGTGCGTCGCCTGTTCGCGGTGGTGGTGCGGGTTTTAGTCCTGTACGGAGCCCCTGTGTGGGCGTACGATGTCTTGGCCGGGGGGCGTAGCGGTGTGCGAGCACTGCTGCGCCGAATCGAGCGCAGGCTGGCCATTGGCATCGTGCGGGGGTATCGCACCATCTCTTACGCGACGGCGATGGTGATGTCGGGGCTTATCCCCCTCGAGCTGGAGGCCCGCGTGTTGTCGGACGTACACGGGTACGCCAGGGACCTCCAGCGGAGGGGGATGGCTCCGGATCGGGTGGCGCTCGATGTGGCGGAGTACAGGGGCCGCGCTCGGCGGGCCGCCGCCCGGGAATGGCGCGAAAGCCTTCACGGGACGGAGGAAGGAGGGAGGCGGGCCGTTCGGGCCATCCTCCCCGTGTTCGACCGGTGGAACAGGGGATGGATGGGGCATAGGGTCTCCTACCGAGTGACGCAGGTGATGACCGGGCACGGTTGCTTCGGTGTGTACCTGTGTCGCATCGGGCGGGAGGCCGAGGAGGCGTGTCACCACTGCGGCGAGTCGCGGGACACGGCGCAGCACACTCTGGAGGAGTGTCCAGCGTGGGCGGGTGAGCGCCGTGCTCTGCGGCGCGCAGTGGGCCATGACCTCTCGCTTCCGGCTGTCGTCTCGGCGGCAGCGGGCGGCGAGGGGGCGTGGAGAGGGTTCGCCTCCTTCTGTGAGCAGGTAATGCTGCAGAAGGAGGCTGCGGAACGGGGTCGTGAGCGAAATCACGATCCCGGCCGAAGGGGTGGGAGAAGGAGACGCAGGGCACGCCCCGGGGGCGTGCCTCCGTTGCGGCGTCCTTAACGCGGGCGGGGGCGCCCTTGGTGATCTCGAGGCGGGGGACCGACGGTCTCCTTATACTCGGTTGCCAATGGCGTCCCCGGAGGCCGTCGGACGTCTTGGGCGGGGGCCCGGACGTCCATCGGGCGGCCTAAATGGGGGGGAAGGCTTCACGTCGTCCGTTGCGTGGCGCCTTCGGATAGAGTAGGATAGGGTGGAGGCCGCGTCCCCCACCCAGGGAGGAATGCTAAGGCGGGGGCACACCGGATAGACATGCGCGCGCGGACCACGGGTGCCCCCAGGAGCCTAGGGACGGACGGGGAGGAGTTAGTGGGTATACTCGGCATTGCACCCACCAGCCGAGGAGTCCCACATAACCCGGCCCACTCCCCCCCGGGAGGGGTCGGGTATCCGTAATAGTGATTACCTCCTCGGAAAAAAAAAAAAAAAAAAAAAATAGGATAGGATAGAGGATAGGATAGGATAGAGCATGGGATAGGATGGAGGATAGGATAGGATGGAGGATAGGATAGGATAGAAGATAGGATAGGATAGAGGATAGGATCGGATAGAGGATAGGAGAGGGGATTGGACAGGACAGAGGATATGATGGGATAGAGGATAGGATGGGATAGTCGATTGGATAGGATAGAGGATAGGATAGGGTTGAGGATAGGATAGGATAGAGGATAGGATAGGATAGAGGATAGGATAGGATAGAGGATAGAATAGAGGATAGGAACGGATAGAGGATAGGATAGGATAGAGGATAGGATAGGATAGAGGATGGGATAGGATAGAGGATAGGATAGGCTAGAGGATAAGATAGGATAGAGTATAGGATACGATAGAGGATAGGATAGGATAGAGGATAGGATAGGATAGAGGATCTAATAGGGGATTGGATAGGATACAGGATAGGATAGAGGATAGGATAGGATCGTGGATATAATAGGATGGAGGATAGGATAGGATAGAGGATAGGATATAATAGAGGATAGAATCGGATAGAGGATAGGATAGGGGATTGGATAGGACAGAGGATATGATAAGATAGAGGATAGGATAGGATAGGATAGTGGATTGGATAGGATATAGTATAGAATAGGATACAGGATAGGATAGGATAGTGGATTGGATAGGATATAGTATAGAATAGGATAGAGGATAGGATAGGATAGTGGATAGGATACGATTGAGGATAGGATAGGATAGAGGATAGGATAGGGGTTTGGATAGGATAGAGTATAGGATAGGATAGAGGATGGGATAGGATGGAGGACAGGAGACGATAGAGGATAGCATACGATACAGGATAGGATAGGATAGAGGATAGGATAGGCTAGAGGATAGGATAGGATAGAGGATAGGATACGATAGAGGATAGGACAGGATAGAGGATAGGATAGGATAGAGGATATGATAGGATAGAGGATAGGATAGGATAGAGGATAGGATAGGACAGAGGATAGGATAGGATAGAGGATAGGATAGGGTTGAGGATAGGATAGAGGATAGGATCGGATAGAGGATAGGATAGGATAGAGGATAGGATAGGATAGAGCATGGGATAGGATGGAGGATAGGATAGGATGGAGGATAGGATAGGATAGAAGATAGGATAGGATAGAGGATAGGATCGGATAGAGGATAGGAGAGGGGATTGGACAGGACAGAGGATATGATGGGATAGAGGATAGAATGGGATAGTCGATTGGATAGGATAGAGGATAGGATAGGGTTGAGGATAGGATAGGATAGAGGATAGGATAGGATAGGATAGAGGATAGGATAGGATAGAGGATAGAATAGAGGATAGGAACGGATAGAGGATAGGATAGGATAGAGGATAGGATAGGATAGAGGATGGAGGACAGGAGACGATAGAGGATAGCATACGATACAGGATAGGATAGGATAGAGGATAGGATAGGATAGAGGATAGGATAGGCTAGAGGATAAGATAGGATAGAGTATAGGATACGATAGAGGATAGGATAGGATAGAGGATAGGATAGGATAGAGGATAGGATAGGATAGAGGATAGGATAGGATAGAGGATAGGATAGGATAGAGGATAGGATAGGATAGAGGATAGGATAGGATAGAGGATAGGATAGGATAGAGGATAGGATAGGATAGAGGATAGGATAGGATAGAGGATAGGATAGAGGATAGGATCGGATATAGGATAGGATAGCGGATTGGATAGGATAGAGGATAGGATAGGATCGTGGATATAATAGGATGGAGGATAGGATCGGATAGAGGATAGGAGAGAGGATTGGACAGGACAGAGGATATGATAGGATAGAGGATAGGATAGGATAGTGGATTGGATAGGATAGAGGATAGGATAGGATAGAGGGTAGGATAGGATAGAGGATAGGATAGGATCGAGAATATAATAGGATGGAGGATAGGATAGGACAGAGGATAGGATATAATAGAGGATAGGATCGGATAGAGGATAGGAAAGGTGTTTGGATGGTACAGAGTATATGATAGGATAGAGGATAGGATAGGATAGTGGATTGGATAGGATAGAGGATAGGATAGGGTTGAGGATAGGATACGATAGAGGATAGGATAGGATAGAGGATAGGATAGGATTGAGGATAGGATAGAGGATGGGATAGGATAGAGGATAGGAGAGGATAGAGGATAGGATAGGATAGAGTATAGGATAGGATTGAGAATAGAGCATGGGATAGAGGATAGGATAGGATTGAGGATAGGACAGGATAGAGGATAGGATAGGATAGAGGATATGATAGGATAGAGGAGGGGTAGGATATAGGATAGGATAGGATATTGTATTGTATAGGATAGAGGCTAGGATAGCATAGAGGATAGGATATAATACAGGATATGATAGGATAGAGGATAGGATAGGATTAAGGATAGGACGGGATAGAGGAGAGGATATAGGATTGGATAGGGCATTGGATAGTATAGAGGATAGGATACGATAGAGGGTAGGATAGGATAGATGATAGGATAGGATTGAGGATAGGATAGGATAGAGGATAGGATAGGATTGAGGATAGGATAGAGGATGGGATAGGATAGAGGATAGGAGAGGATAGAGGATAGGATAGGATAGAGTATAGGATAGGATAGAGGATAGGATACGATAGAGGATAGGACAGGATAGAGGATAGGATAGGATAGAGGATATGATAGGATAGAGGATAGGATAGGATAGAGGATAGGATAGGACAGAGGATAGGATAGGATAGAGGATAGGATAGGGTTGAGGATAGGATAGAGGATAGGATCGGATAGAGGATAGGATAGGATAGAGGATAGGATAGGATAGAGCATGGGATAGGATGGAGGATAGGATAGGATGGAGGATAGGATAGGATAGAAGATAGGATAGGATAGAGGATAGGATCGTATAGAGGATAGGAGAGGGGATTGGACAGGACAGAGGATATGATGGGATAGAGGATAGGATGGGATAGTCGATTGGATAGGATAGAGGATAGGATAGGGTTGAGGATAGGATAGGATAGAGGATAGGATAGGATAGAGGATAGGATAGGATAGAGGATAGAATAGAGGATAGGAACGGATAGAGGATAGGATAGGATAGAGGATAGGATAGGATAGAGGATGGGATAGGATAGAGGATAGGATAGGCTAGAGGATAAGATAGGATAGAGTATAGGATACGATAGAGGATAGGATAGGATAGAGGATACCATATTATAGCGGATAGGACAGGATAGAGGATAGGATAGGGGATTGGATAGGATAGAGGATAGGATAGGGGATTGGATAGGATAGAGGATAGGATAGGATTGAGGATAGGATAGAGAATAGGATAGGATAGATGATATTATAGGATAGAGGATAGAATATGATAGAGGATACGATATTATAGGGATAGGATAGGATAGAGTATAGGATACGGGATTGGATAGGATACAGGATAGGATAGGATGGAGGATAGGATAGGATAGAGAATAGGATAGGATAGAGGATAGGATAGGATAGAGGATAGGATAGGGGATTGGATAGGATAGAGGATAGGAGACGATAGAGAATAGGATAGGATAGAGCATAGGATAGGATAGAGCATAGGATAGGATAGAGTATAGGAGACGATAGAGGATAGGATAGGGGATTGGATAGGATAGAGGACAGGAGGCGATAGAGGATAGCATACGATAGAGGTTAGGATAGGATAGAGGATAGGATAGGATAGAGGATAGGATAGGATAGAGTATAGGATAGGATAGAGGATAGGATAGGATAGAGGATAGGATAGGGGTTTGGATAGGATAGAGTATAGGATAGGATAGAGGAGAGGATAGGATGGAGGATAGGATAGGATAGAGGATAGGATATAATAGAGGATAGGATCGGATAGAGGATTGGATAGGGGATTGGATAGGATAGAGGATAGGATAGGATCGAGAATATAATAGGATGGAGGATAGGATAGGACAGAGGATAGGATATAATAGAGGATAGGAAAGGTGTTTGGATGGTACAGAGTATATGATAGGATAGAGGATAGGATAGGATAGTGGATTGGATAGGATAGAGGATAGGATAGGGTTGAGGATAGGATACGATAGAGGATAGGATAGGATAGAGGATAGGATAGGATTGAGGATAGGATAGAGGATGGGATAGGATAGAGGATAGGAGAGGATAGAGGATAGGATAGGATAGAGTATAGGATAGGATTGAGAATAGAGCATGGGATAGAGGATAGGATAGGATTGAGGATAGGACAGGATAGAGGATAGGATAGGATAGAGGATATGATAGGATAGAGGAGGGGTAGGATATAGGATAGGATAGGATATTGTATTGTATAGGATAGAGGCTAGGATAGCATAGAGGATAGGATATAATACAGGATATGATAGGATAGAGGATAGGATAGGATTAAGGATAGGACGGGATAGAGGAGAGGATATAGGATTGGATAGGGCATTGGATAGTATAGAGGATAGGATACGATAGAGGGTAGGATAGGATAGATGATAGGATAGGATTGAGGATAGGATAGGATAGAGGATAGGATAGGATTGAGGATAGGATAGAGGATGGGATAGGATAGAGGATAGGAGAGGATAGAGGATAGGATAGGATAGAGTATAGGATAGGATAGAGGATAGGATACGATAGAGGATAGGACAGGATAGAGGATAGGATAGGATAGAGGATATGATAGGATAGAGGATAGGATAGGATAGAGGATAGGATAGGACAGAGGATAGGATAGGATAGAGGATAGGATAGGGTTGAGGATAGGATAGAGGATAGGATCGGATAGAGGATAGGATAGGATAGAGGATAGGATAGGATAGAGCATGGGATAGGATGGAGGATAGGATAGGATGGAGGATAGGATAGGATAGAAGATAGGATAGGATAGAGGATAGGATCGGATAGAGGATAGGAGAGGGGATTGGACAGGACAGAGGATATGATGGGATAGAGGATAGGATGGGATAGTCGATTGGATAGGATAGAGGATAGGATAGGGTTGAGGATAGGATAGGATAGAGGATAGGATAGGATAGAGGATAGGATAGGATAGAGGATAGAATAGAGGATAGGAACGGATAGAGGATAGGATAGGATAGAGGATAGGATAGGATAGAGGATGGGATAGGATAGAGGATAGGATAGGCTAGAGGATGACGGAAACGTCATCACAGATTTCGGGAGACTCGGACGCGGGCGTGTCGCGCGCGGGAGCCGAGATGCGGGGGGCGGACGGAGCTCCGACGGGGAAGCGGCCCCGGCTGGAGCCGTCCGTGGCAGGAGGGGGGCTGCAGACGCGCAGCGGGAGGGTCGTCGGGGGGACCCCTGAGGAGGGCTCCTCGGGGGCGGGTGCTGAGCAGGTGCTCAGCGACCGCGCCGAGAGGGGCCAGCTCCACAAAATCGCGGAGCTAATGGAGTCCGCGGGGAAGCTGCCGACGGCGCAGCTGGCGGAGGAGGTGGAGGACGCGATGAGACGTGTGGAGGGCGTCTCCACCGTCTCCAGGGGCCTCAAGGGCAGTTTTGCCAAGGAGCTCAGGGATTGCTCCGCGCTGGCCAGGGCCTATTGCACTACGCTGGTGCAGCGGGCATACACTGGCACGGCGTGGGGCAATAGCCAGGAGGTCGCCCGTCTCCGCCAACAGACCGAGGCCCTCGCCAAGGAGGTACAGGACCTCCGGGCGAGGCTTCGCGTCGCGGGGGCGGAGAAGCGGGCGGTCGCGGGAAAGACGGCCCCTGGGGCGGTACCCTCCGCCTCCTCAGGCGGGACCGCGGGGACGGGACCGGCGGCGGAAGCGGCGACGCGGGCGGCGGAGGGGGCGGGGGTACTGGACCCTCAAGCCCTTCTCCTCCGCGTCGACGCGATGGTGGCGGCCAGGAATGCCGAGCTGGAAGCGAGAATGGAGAATCGTTTCCGGGCAATCCTGGCCGGGATGGTTCCGGCTCTCCAGGGCAGGGGGGGAGGGACGCGCGATGCCCCGCCGGTGGCTTCTCCGCCGGCGGTGGTCGAAACCAGGAGGACTGGGCCGGTGGTGGTGTCCGGCGCCGGGGTGGTGCCACCCGTGGACATCCCGCCGCCGGTCGACCCAGCCTCCTGGTCGGTGGCGAAGTCGAGGTCCGCGAGGAAGGCGGAGAGGAGGCGGGCAGCGGCGGAGGAGAGGGCGGCCATAGCCCTCGCCGCCGAGTCGGCGGCCGCTGCTTCGGCGAAACGGAGGACGGCGACCGGGGGTTCGGCGGTCGGCACGCGAAAGGGGGCCGGCGCGATCACGGCGAAGCCGTCAAGTGGGAGGGTTGTTGCCCTGGGGCGCGCCCCCAAGTCCGGGGCCGTGGCGATCACGATCCCCGAGAGCTGTAAGCTCACCTACGCGGGAGTGATCGCCGGGGCCAGAGAGGCAATAGACCTCAAGGCGCTGGGGATTGAGTCGGGGGTGCTCCCCAGGAGGACCAAGACGGGGGGGATCCTCCTGGAGGTAAAGGGCCCGGAGGGCCAAGAGAAGGCACGGGCCCTCTCCACGAGGGTCTCTGAGGCCTTACAAGGGACTGGGGTTAAAGTCGTCCAGGCCGTCAAGCGAGGCGAGTTGCGCGTCGCTGGCCTGGACGACTCGGTTAGCGCAAGGGAGGTCGCGGCGGCACTTGCGGCTGCGGGGGGGTGCTCGGAGGCCGAGTTCCGGGTCGGAGAGATCCGGAGGTCCGCCTCCGAGCGGGTGCTGGGCTCCTGTTGGGCCCAGGGCCCCCTCGCGGCCGTCAGGAAGGTGGTGGCGGGGGGCCGGCTGCTGGTCGGCTGGTCCTCGGCGCGGGTGGAGGCACTGAGGGAGCGACCCCTTCAGTGCTTCCGCTGCTTGGAGACGGGGCACACGCGGTCGACCTGTAAAAGCACGGTCGACAGGAGCGCGAGGTGCTATCGGTGCGGTGCGACCGAGCACCGCGCCTCGGCCTGTGGGGCTGCCCCCAGATGCCCGCTCTGCGCGGATCTGGGGAGGCCCTCGAACCACAGGTTCGGGGCCAAAGCGTGTGCCCCGGCTCCGAGGAGGGGCCGCGCGGCGGTGAAGGGAAGAGGGGAAAAGTCGGCGGCTGCACCCGCGCAGCAGCAGCCGACTACACCGGGGGCCCAGTCCCCCCAGGGGGGGGAGCCTGCAGAGCAAATGTCAGGGTAGGCTGTTTTCAGGCCTATTCCGGTTCTGCAGGCGAACCTCAACCACTCGCGTGCGGCCCAGGACTTGTTTGTCCAGGCCGTGCGCGAGCGGGGGACTGGGTTGGCAGTGGCGGCGGAGCCGTACTCCGTTCCCGATCACCCCTTCTGGGTGGGGGACGGGGCCGGCTCCGTCGCCATAGTGGCGGAGGGCCGCCGCGGGTCCCCGTCGATCTCCCTTCTGGAGAGAGGCGAGGGATTCGTGGCGGTGCGGTGGGGGGACATCGCGGTCGTCGGAGTTTATATCTCGCCGAGCCGTGGCCTCGATCATTTTCGGGGGTTCCTGGGCGGGCTGAGTAGCTGCATCGCGCGGTGCAGCGCCCGTCCGGTTCTCGTCCTGGGAGACTTCAATGCCCACGCGGTATCGTGGGGGAGTCCCAGGACGACCACTAGGGGAAGCGAGGTGTTAACCTGGGCGTCCGGCCTGGATCTCCGGTTGATTAACCGGGGATCCACGCCGACTTGCGTGCGGCCGCAGGGTGTCTCTATTGTCGATCTGACATGGGGGACGCCGTCGGCCGTGCGCCGAGTGTCGGGATGGAGGGTGGCGGAAGAACTAGAGCTGGCCTCTGACCACACGCCCATAGTCATGGACGTGTGGCCCGCCGCCCTCTACGCGCGGGATTCCCGGCACGGCCAGGTGGACCGACGGCCGCGATGGGCGTGGAGCAGGGCGGACGAGGACCTGTTCCGGGCCGCTGTCGCCGCGGTAACGTGGGGGGGGCCCCAGCCGGCTGGGGGGGCACCGGCGCGCGGGGCGGAGCGGCTCCGGGAGGTGATGACGGCGGTGTGCGACACCGCGGTGCCCCGGAGCCGGTCCGACCATAGAAGGGCGGCATACTGGTGGTCCGCGGGCATTGCGGAGCTTCGGCGTGCCTGCAATGCCGCGCGGCGCCAGTATGGCCGAGCGCGCAGGAGGCGCGACGACGAGGAGGCGAGGCTCCACGGGGAGTACCGAGCCGCGCTCGGGACTCTCCGGAGGGCCATCGCGAGGGCCAAGGCGGACGCGTGGTCGGAGCTCGTCGGCACGGTGGACGCGGATCCGTGGGGGCGCCCGTATAAGCTTGTAATGAGCAAGCTGCGCGCGTGGGCCCCCCCACTGACGGAATCGATGGACCCTCCCTTACTCGAGGAGGTGGTGACGTCTCTCTTCCCGCGTGAGGGGGGACAGCGACACCGCCTCCATCCGGGCCAGGAGCCTCTCTCCTGGTCCGCGGAGTGGGAGGTGTCAGCCGGCGAGCTCGGGGAGGCGGTGACCAGGGCCCGTCGGGTGGGCCGCAAGGCCCCGGGTCCTGACGGGGTGTCGGGCCGCGCGTTGGTCTTGGCATTGGAGGGGGGGCTCGCTCCCGAACTCAGGCGGCTGTTCAACAGTTGTCTGAGGGAGGGAGTGTTCCCCCCACTATGGAAGTCAGGCAGGCTGGTCCTCCTTCCAAAGGCGGGCAAGTCCCGGGACTCGCCCTCCGGGTACCGGCCAATTTGCTTGCTGGACGAGGCGGGGAAGTTGTTCGAGCGCGTTCTCGTTGGACGCCTCGTCCGGCACCTGTCGGGGGGAGGAGTCCCCGATCTGAGCGAGGCGCAGTTCGGCTTCCGGGGGGGTCTCTCCACCGTCGACGCAATTCGGCGGGTGAGGGCTCTCTCGGAGGCCTGTACGGAGGGGGGCGGTGTTGCGTTGGCGATCTCCTTGGATATCGCCAACGCGTTCAACACCGTCCCCTGGGATAGAATTTCGGAGGCCCTGGTCTTCCACCAGGTGCCTCCGTACCTTAGGAGGGTGATCGGGGACTATCTCTCCGACAGGAGCATAGAATATCCTGGCCGGTACGGGATGATTCGCAGGAGCGTCGTGCGGGGGGTTCCACAGGGCTCGGTGTTGGGCCCGTTGCTGTGGAACCTCGCGTACGACAGCGTCCTGCGGGAGGGGATGCCTCCCGGTGTCAGCCTAACGTGTTACGCCGACGACACGTTGGTGCTTGCCACCGGGAGGTATACGAAGGAGGCCGTCTGCCTGGCGGAGCGCGGCGCGTGGCGCGCGGTACGCGCGATCCGGTCTCTGGGCCTAGAGGTGTCCGTCGCTAAGACCAGGGCCATGTGGTTTTACCACCGGGCCCGGCTGGCGGCGCCTCCCCAGTGCTGGATCGCCGTGGGGGGGGGAGCGGTCGAGGTCGGGTTCCAGATGCGGTACCTGGGACTCGAGCTCGACGGCCTGTGGCGTTTCTGCCGCCACATCGAGTCGCTAGTGCCCCGGGCGGAGAGGGCGACCGCTGCGCTCGGTCGTCTTCTCCCGAATCTCGGGGGACCCTGTGGACGGGTGCGTCGCCTGTTCGCGGTGGTGGTGCGGGTTTTAGTCCTGTACGGAGCCCCTGTGTGGGCGTACGATGTCTTGGCCGGGGGGCGTAGCGGTGTGCGAGCACTGCTGCGCCGAATCGAGCGCAGGCTGGCCATTGGCATCGTGCGGGGGTATCGCACCATCTCTTACGCGACGGCGATGGTGATGTCGGGGCTTATCCCCCTCGAGCTGGAGGCCCGCGTGTTGTCGGACGTACACGGGTACGCCAGGGACCTCCGGCGGAGGGGGATGGCTCCGGATCGGGTGGCGCTCGATGTGGTGGAGTACAGGGGCCGCGCTCGGCGGGCCGCCGCCCGGGAATGGCGCGAAAGCCTTCACGGGACGGAGGAAGGAGGGAGGCGGGCCGTTCGGGCCATCCTCCCCGTGTTCGACCGGTGGAACAGGGGATGGATGGGGCATAGGGTCTCCTACCGAGTGACGCAGGTGATGACCGGGCACGGTTGCTTCGGTGTGTACCTGTGTCGCATCGGGCGGGAGGCCGAGGAGGCGTGTCACCACTGCGGCGAGTCGCGGGACACGGCGCAGCACACTCTGGAGGAGTGTCCAGCGTGGGCGGGTGAGCGCCGTGCTCTGCGGCGCGCAGTGGGCCATGACCTCTCGCTTCCGGCTGTCGTCTCGGCGGCAGCGGGCGGCGAGGGGGCGTGGAGAGGGTTCGCCTCCTTCTGTGAGCAGGTAATGCTGCAGAAGGAGGCTGCGGAACGGGGTCGTGAGCGAAATCACGATCCCGGCCGAAGGGGTGGGAGAAGGAGACGCAGGGCACG
Organism: Halictus rubicundus; assembly: GCF_050948215.1. Taxonomy (NCBI): domain Eukaryota; kingdom Metazoa; phylum Arthropoda; class Insecta; order Hymenoptera; family Halictidae; genus Halictus; species Halictus rubicundus. Next base: position 702,513 of record NW_027488656.1, read on the forward strand.
CCCCGGGGGCGTGCCTCCGTTGCGGCGTCCTTAACGCGGGCGGGGGCGCCCTTGGTGATCTCGAGGCGGGGGACCGACGGTCTCCTTATACTCGGTTGCCAATGGCGTCCCCGGAGGCCGTCGGACGTCTTGGGCGGGGGCCCGGACGTCCATCGGGCGGCCTAAATGGGGGGGAAGGCTTCACGTCGTCCGTTGCGTGGCGCCTTCGGATAGAGTAGGATAGGGTGGAGGCCGCGTCCCCCACCCAGGGAGGAATGCTAAGGCGGGGGCACACCGGATAGACATGCGCGCGCGGACCACGGGTGCCCCCAGGAGCCTAGGGACGGACGGGGAGGAGTTAGTGGGTATACTCGGCATTGCACCCACCAGCCGAGGAGTCCCACATAACCCGGCCCACTCCCCCCCGGGAGGGGTCGGGTATCCGTAATAGTGATTACCTCCTCGGAAAAAAAAAAAAAAAAAAAAAAAAAAAAAAATAGGATAGGCTAGAGGATAAGATAGGATAGAGTATAGGATACGATAGAGGATAGGATAGGATAGAGGATAGGATAGGATAGAGGATCTAATAGGGGATTGGATAGGATACAGGATAGGATAGAGGATAGGATAGGATCGTGGATATAATAGGATGGAGGATAGGATAGGATAGAGGATAGGATATAATAGAGGATAGAATCGGATAGAGGATAGGATAGGGGATTGGATAGGACAGAGGATATGATAAGATAGAGGATAGGATAGGATAGGATAGTGGATTGGATAGGATATAGTATAGAATAGGATACAGGATAGGATAGGATAGTGGATTGGATAGGATATAGTATAGAATAGGATAGAGGATAGGATAGGATAGTGGATAGGATACGATTGAGGATAGGATAGGATAGAGGATAGGATAGGGGTTTGGATAGGATAGAGTATAGGATAGGATAGAGGATGGGATAGGATGGAGGACAGGAGACGATAGAGGATAGCATACGATACAGGATAGGATAGGATAGAGGATAGGATAGGCTAGAGGATAGGATAGGATAGAGGATAGGATGCGATAGAGGATAGGACAGGATAGAGGATAGGATAGGATAGAGGATATGATAGGATAGAGGATAGGATAGGATAGAGGATAGGATAGGACAGAGGATAGGATAGGATAGAGGATAGGATAGGGTTGAGGATAGGATAGAGGATAGGATCGGATAGAGGATAGGATAGGATAGAGGATAGGATAGGATAGAGCATGGGATAGGATGGAGGATAGGATAGGATGGAGGATAGGATAGGATAGAAGATAGGATAGGATAGAGGATAGGATCGGATAGAGGATAGGAGAGGGGATTGGACAGGACAGAGGATATGATGGGATAGAGGATAGGATGGGATAGTCGATTGGATAGGATAGAGGATAGGATAGGGTTGAGGATAGGATAGGATAGAGGATAGGATAGGATAGGATAGAGGATAGGATAGGATAGAGGATAGAATAGAGGATAGGAACGGATAGAGGATAGGATAGGATAGAGGATAGGATAGGATAGAGGATGGAGGACAGGAGACGATAGAGGATAGCATACGATACAGGATAGGATAGGATAGAGGATAGGATAGGATAGAGGATAGGATAGGCTAGAGGATAAGATAGGATAGAGTATAGGATACGATAGAGGATAGGATAGGATAGAGGATAGGATAGGATAGAGGATAGGATAGGATAGAGGATAGGATAGGATAGAGGATAGGATAGGATAGAGGATAGGATAGGATAGAGGATAGGATAGGATAGAGGATAGGATAGGATAGAGGATAGGATAGGATAGAGGATAGGATAGGATAGAGGATAGGATAGAGGATAGGATCGGATATAGGATAGGATAGCGGATTGGATAGGATAGAGGATAGGATAGGATCGTGGATATAATAGGATGGAGGATAGGATCGGATAGAGGATAGGAGAGAGGATTGGACAGGACAGAGGATATGATAGGATAGAGGATAGGATAGGATAGTGGATTGGATAGGATAGAGGATAGGATAGGATAGAGGGTAGGATAGGATAGAGGATAGGATAGGATCGAGAATATAATAGGATGGAGGATAGGATAGGACAGAGGATAGGATATAATAGAGGATAGGATCGGATAGAGGATAGGAAAGGTGTTTGGATGGTACAGAGTATATGATAGGATAGAGGATAGGATAGGATAGTGGATTGGATAGGATAGAGGATAGGATAGGGTTGAGGATAGGATACGATAGAGGATAGGATAGGATAGAGGATAGGATAGGATTGAGGATAGGATAGAGGATGGGATAGGATAGAGGATAGGAGAGGATAGAGGATAGGATAGGATAGAGTATAGGATAGGATTGAGAATAGAGCATGGGATAGAGGATAGGATAGGATTGAGGATAGGACAGGATAGAGGATAGGATAGGATAGAGGATATGATAGGATAGAGGAGGGGTAGGATATAGGATAGGATAGGATATTGTATTGTATAGGATAGAGGCTAGGATAGCATAGAGGATAGGATATAATACAGGATATGATAGGATAGAGGATAGGATAGGATTAAGGATAGGACGGGATAGAGGAGAGGATATAGGATTGGATAGGGCATTGGATAGTATAGAGGATAGGATACGATAGAGGGTAGGATAGGATAGATGATAGGATAGGATTGAGGATAGGATAGGATAGAGGATAGGATAGGATTGAGGATAGGATAGAGGATGGGATAGGATAGAGGATAGCAGAGGATAGAGGATAGGATAGGATAGAGTATAGGATAGGATAGAGGATAGGATACGATAGAGGATAGGACAGGATAGAGGATAGGATAGGATAGAGGATATGATAGGATAGAGGATAGGATAGGATAGAGGATAGGATAGGACAGAGGATAGGATAGGATAGAGGATAGGATAGGGTTGAGGATAGGATAGAGGATAGGATCGGATAGAGGATAGGATAGGATAGAGGATAGGATAGGATAGAGCATGGGATAGGATGGAGGATAGGATAGGATGGAGGATAGGATAGGATAGAAGATAGGATAGGATAGAGGATAGGATCGTATAGAGGATAGGAGAGGGGATTGGACAGGACAGAGGATATGATGGGATAGAGGATAGGATGGGATAGTCGATTGGATAGGATAGAGGATAGGATAGGGTTGAGGATAGGATAGGATAGAGGATAGGATAGGAAAGAGGATAGAATAGAGGATAGGAACGGATAGAGGATAGGATAGGATAGAGGATAGGATAGGATAGAGGATGGGATAGGATAGAGGATAGGATAGGCTAGAGGATAAGATAGGATAGAGTATAGGATACGATAGAGGATAGGATAGGATAGAGGATAGGATAGGATAGAGGATAGGATAGGATAGAGGATAGGATAGGATAGAGGATAGGATAGGATAGAGGATAGGATAGGATAGAGGATAGGATAGAGGATAGGATCGGATAGAGGATAGGACAGGATAGAGGATAGGATAGAATAGAGGATATGATAGGATAGAGGATAGGATAGGATAGAGGATAGGATAGGACAGAGGATAGGATAGGATAGAGGATAGGATAGGGTTGAGGATAGGATAGAGGATAGGATCGGATAGAGGATAGGATAGGATAGAGGATAGGATAGGATCGAGGATCGGATAGGATAGAGGATAGGATAGAAGATAAAATCGGATAGAGTATAGGATAGAGGATTGGATAGGGCAGAGGATATGATAGGATAGAGGATAGGATAGCATAGGACAGTGGATTGGATAGTATAGAGTATAGAATAGGATACAGGATAGGATAGGATAGTGGATAGGATAGGATTGAGGATAGGATAGGATAGAGGATAGGATAGGATAGAGGATAGGATAGGATAGAGGATAGAATAGAGGATAGGAACGGATAGAGGATAGGATAGGATAGAGGATAGGATAGGATAGAGGATGGAGGACAGGAGACGATAGAGGATAGCATACGATACAGGATAGGATAGGATAGAGGATAGGATAGGATAGAGTATAGGATACGATAGAGGATAGGATAGGATAGAGGATAGGATAGGATAGAGGATAGGATAGGATAGAGGATAGGATAGGATAGAGGATAGGATAGGATAGAGGATAGGATAGGATAGAGGATAGGATAGGATAGAGGATAGGATAGAGGATAGGATCGGATAGAGGATAGGATAGCGGATTGGATAGGATAGAGGATAGGATAGGATCGTGGATATAATAGGATGGAGGATAGGATAGGATAGAGGATAGGATATAATAGAGGATAGGATCGGACAGAGGATAGGAGAGAGGATTGGACAGGACAGAGGATATGATAGGATAGAGGATAGGATAGGATAGTGGATTGGATAGGATAGAGGATAGGATAGGATAGAGGGTAGGATAGGATAGAGGATAGGATAGGATAGAGTATCGGATAGGGGATTGGATAGGATAGAGGATAGGAGACGATAGAAGATAGGATAGGGGATTGGATAGGATAGAGGACTGGAGACGATAGAGGATAACATACGATACAGGATAGGATAGGATAGAGGATAGGATAGGATAGAGGATAGGATAGGATAGAGGGTAGGATAGGATAGAAGATAGGATAGGATAGAGGATGGGATAGGATGGAGGATAGGATAGGATAGAGGATAGGATAGGATAGAGGATAGGATAGGATCGAGGATCGGATAGGATAGAGGATAGGATAGAAGATAAAATCGGATAGAGTATAGGATAGAGGATTGGATAGGGCAGAGGATATGATAGGATAGAGGATAGGATAGCATAGGACAGTGGATTGGATAGTATAGAGTATAGAATAGGATACAGGACAGGATAGGATAGTGGATAGGATAGGATTGAGGATAGGATAGGATAGAGGATAGGATAGGATGGAAGATAGGATAGGATAGAGGATAAGATATAATAGAGGATAGGATATAATAGAGGATAGGATAGGGGATTGGATATGACAGAGGATATGATAGGATAGAGGATAGGATAGGATAGAGGATAGGATAGGATAGGATAGAGGATAGGATAGGATAGAGGATAGGATAGGATACAGTATATGATAGAATAGAGAATAGGATAGGATTGAGGATAGGACGGGATAGAGGAGAGGATAGAGGATTGGATTGGGGATTGGATAGTATAGAGGATAGGATAGCATAGACGATAGGATAGGACAGAGGATATGATAGGATAGAGGATAGGATAGAGGATTGGATCGGATAGAGGATAGGATAGGGGATTGGTTAGGATAGAGGATAGGATAGGATCGAGGATATAATAGGATGGAGGATAGGATAGGATATAATAGAGGATACGATCGGATAGAGGATATGATAGGGGATTGGATATAATAGAGGATAGGATCGGATAGAGGATAGGATAATGGATTGCATAGGACAGAGGATAGGATAGGATAGAGGATAGGATAGAGGATAGGATCGGATAGAGGATAGGATAGGGGATTGGATAGGATAGAGGATAGGATAGGATAGTGGATTGGATAGGATAGAGGATAGGTTAGGGTTGAGGATAGGATAGGATAGAGGATAGAATAGGATAGAGGATCGAATAGGGGATTGGATAGGATACAGGAGAGGAGACGCTAGAGGATAGGATAGGGGATTGGATAGGATAGAGGACAGGAGACGATAGATGATAGGATTGAATAGAGGATAGGATAGGATACAGGATATGATAGGATAGAGCATAGGTTAGGATTGAGGATAGGACAGGATAGAGGATTGGATAGGATAGAGGATAGGATAGGATAGAGGATACCATAGGATAGAGTATAGGATAGGATAGAGGATAGGATAGGATAGAGGATAGGATAGGATAGAGGATAGGATAGGATAGAGGATAGGATAGGATAGATGATAGGATAGGATAGAGGATAGGATAGGATAGAGGATAGGATCGGATAGAGGATAGGATACGGGATTGGATAGGATAGAGGATAGGATAGGATCGTGGATATAATAGGATGGAGGATAGGATAGGATAGATGATAGGATAGGATTGAGGATACTATAGGACAGGATAGAGGATCGGATAGGAGATTCGATAGGATAGAGGATAGGAGACGATAGAGGATAGGATAGGGGATTGGATAGGATAGAGGACAGGAGGCGATAGAGGATAGCATACGATAGAGGTTAGGATAGGATAGAGGATAGGATAGGATAGAGGATAGTATAGGATAGAGGATAGGATAGGATAGAGGATAGGATAGGATAGGATAGAGGATAGGATAGGATAGACGATAGGATAGGACAGAGGATAGGATAGGATAGAGGACAGGATAGGATAGACGATAGGATAGGACAGAGGATAGGATAGGATAGAGGATAGGATAGAGGATAGGATCGGATAGAGGATAGGATAGGGGATTGGATAAGATAGAGGATAGGATAGGATCGAGGATATAATAGGATGGAGAATAGGATAGGATATAATAGAGGATACGATCGGATAGAGGATAGGATAGGGGATTGGATAGGACAGAGGATATGATAGGATAGAGGATAGGATAGGATAGGGCAGTGGATTGGATAAGATAGAGTATAGAATAGGATAGAGGATAGGATAGGATAGTGGATAGGGCAGGATTGATGATAGGATAGGATAGAGGATAGGATAGGATGCAGGATAGGATAGGATAGAGGATAGGATAGGATCGAGGATATAATAGGATGGAGGATAGGATAGGATAGAGGATAGGGTAGGATAGAGGATAGGATAGGATAGAGGATAGGATAGGATAGAGGATAGGATAGGATAGAGGATAGGATAGGATAGAGGATCGGATAGGGGATTGGATAGGATAGAGGATAGGAGACGATAGAGGATTGGATAGGGGATTGGATAGGATAGAGGACAGGAGACGATAGAGAATAGCATACGATACAGGATTGGATAGGATAGAGGATTTGATAGGATAGAGGATAGGATAGCATAGAGGATAGGATAGGATAGAGGATAGGATAGGATAGCGCAGTGGATTGGATAAGGTAGAGTATAGAATAGGATAGAGGATAGGATAGGATAGTGGATAGGGCAGGATTGAGGATAGGATAGGATAGAGGATAGGATAGGATGGAGGATAGGATAGGATAGAGGATAGGATAGGATAGAGGATAGGATAGGATAGACGATAGGATAGGATTGAGGATAGGATAGGATAGAGGATAGGATAGAGGATATTATAGGATAGAGGATAGGATAGGATGAAGGATAGGATAGGATAGAGGATAGGATATAATAGAGGATAGGATAGGATAGAGGATAGCATAGGATAGAGGATAGGATAGGATAGAGTATAGGATAGGATAGAGGATAGGATAGGATAGAGGATAGGATTGAGGATAGAGCATAGGATAGAGGATAGGATAGGATTAAGGATAGGACGGGATAGAGGATAGGATAGGATTGAGGATAGGATAGAGGATGGGATAGGATAGAGGATAGGAGAGGATAGAGGATAGGATAGGATAGAGTATAGGATAGGTTAGAGGATAGGATAGGATAGAGGATAGGATAGGATAGAGGATAGGATAGGGTAGAGGATGGGATAGGATAGAGGATAGGATAGGATTGAGGATAGGATAGGATAGAGGATAGGATAGGATAGAGGATAGGATAGGGTAGAGGATGGGATAGGATAGAGGATAGGATAGGATATTGTATTGTATAAGATAGAGGCTAGGATAGCATAGAGGACAGGATATAATACAGGAAATGATAGGATAGACGATAGGATAGGATTTAGGATAGGACGGGATAGAGGAGAGGATATAGGATTGGATAGGGGATTGGATAGTATAGAGGATAGGATACGATAGAGGATAGGATAGGATAGATGATAGGATAGGATTGAGGATAGGATAGGATAGAGGATAGGATTGAGGATAGAGCATGGGATAGAGGATAGGATATGATAGAGGATAGGATAGGATAGAGGATAGAGATAGGATAGAGGATGGGATAGGATAGAGGACAGGATAGAATAGAGGATAGGATAGGATAGAGGATAGGATAGGATAGAGGATAGAATAGGATAGAGGATAGGATAGGATAGAGGATAGGATAGGATGGAGGATCGGATAGTGGATGGGATAGGGGATTGGATAGGACAGAGGATATGATAGGATAGAGGATAGGATAGGATAGTGGATTGGGTAGGATAGAGGATAGGAGAGGATAGAGGATAGGAGAGGATAGAGGATAGGATAGGATAGTGGATTGGATAGGATAGAGTATAGAATAGGATAGAGGATAGGATAGGATAGAGGATAGGATAGGATTGAGGATAGGATAGGATAGAGGATAGGATAGAGGATATTATAGGATAGAGGATAGGATAGGATGGAGGATGGGATAGGGGATTGGATAGGATAGAGGATAGGATAGGATACAGGATAGGATAGAATGGAGGATGGGATAGTATAGAGGATAGGATATAATAGAGGTGAGGATCGGATAGAGGATGGGATAGGGGATTGGATAGGACAGAGGATATGATAGGATAGAGGATTGGGCAGGATAGAGGATAGGAGAGGATAGAGGATAGGATAGGATAGAGGATAGGATAGGATAGAGGATGGGATAGGATGGAGGATAGGATAGGATAGATGATAGGATAGGATAGAGGATACGATAGGATAGAGTATAGGATAGGATAGAGGATAGGATTGAGGATACAGCATGGGATAGAGGATAGGATATGATAGAGGATAGGATAGGATAGAGGATAGGATAGGATTGAGGATGGGATAGGATAGAGGATAGGATAGGATATACGATGGGATAGGATAGAGTATAGGATAAGATTGTGGATATGATAGAGTAGAGGATTTGATAGGATAGAGCATAGGATAGGGGATTGGATAGGATAGAGGATAGGATAGGGGATTGGATATGATAGAGGATAGGATAGGATAGAGGATAGGATCGG